>NC_069501.1:128857311-129174811 GCF_027579735.1 Bombina bombina
GAGTGCAAAAAGAAGAATTTTCGGCTTGACAGAGGTCAGCCTAAGGTAGCAGCTGGGGCTAAGGGTGCCCACCCTGCTGAGGGTGGATGTCCTTGAGCTATGGCTACATTTGTACCCAGACCGTCAGGCAGCAGGTGTGCTGCTGATGGGGTTGGGGGAGGGTTTCCAGATTCCCATCATATGTTATGTGAGGGCAATTTGAAGTTGGTTAAAAAGTGGTGTGGGAGAAGCTACTGATGGAGGTGCGGCTAGGGAGAATGTTGGGCCCCTTTGCGGAGTTGCCGATAGTGTATTTGGTGGTGTCCCCGCTGGAGGTAGTACCTAAGAAAGAGCCAGGGAAGTTTCGGTTGATCCAGCACCTGTCCTATCCAGTTGGCGCATTGGTCAATGATGCCATTGACCATGAGCTGGCCTCAGTGCATTACCAGTCCTTTGACCAGGCATTGACGGTGGTGCTGCGGGCTGGGAGGGGTGCTGAATAGGCAAAACTCGACATTGAGTTGGCATTTCGGTTGTTGCCATTGTATCTGGCTTCCTTTAGGTTAATGGGGTGCAAATTGCAGGGGGAGTATTATGTAGATAGGTGCTTACCCATGGGGTGTGCATTATTAGAGATGTTCAGTTCATTTTTGCACTGGGCGGTGGTTTCGGTGGCAGGGGATAATGCGGTGGCACATTATCTGGACGACATCCTCCTGGTGGGCACACCAGGATCAGGAAATTGTGCCAGGCTAATGGAAACCATGCGTTTTCTGATTGCTAAATTTGGGGTGCCGCTTGCCGAGGACAAGACGCAGGGGCCTTGCAAGCGCTTGATGTACCACGGCATAGAAATTGACATGGAGGCTGAGTTGTGCAGCCTGCCGAGTGATAAGGTCCATAAGCTCCTGGAAGCGGTTAGGGTGGCTGCTGCGGGAGAATGGTTGCAGAAGAAAGAGCTGCAATTATTGCATGGAATGTTGAATTTTGCCTGCAGGGTTATACCTATGGGCAGGGTATTCAACAGGCAGATTGAGGGTTGTTTGGGACCAGCTAGGGCAGGCAGAGTGCGGGTCTCCAGAGATATTGTTGAGGATTTGCAGGTCTGGGATAGGTTTCTGACAGATTTTAATGGGGTGTGGCTGTAGCCTAGGCAGATAGTGACCAGTCAGGAGTTACAGCTGTTTGATGCGGCGGGAGCATTTGGCTTTGGCGCCTTCCTTGATGGCGAGTGGTGCGCAGGGCCTTGGCCAGTTGAGTGATGCGAGCGGGGGCTCACTAGAAATCTGACCAATCAGCCAATCAGATTGAGCTTGCATTCTATTGGCTGATCGGAACAGCCAATAGAATGTGAGCTCAATCTGATTGGCTGATCGGATCAGCCAATCGGATTGAACTTGATTCTGATTGGCTGATTCCATCAGCCAATCAGAATATTCCTACCTTAATTCCGATTGGCTGATAGAATCCTATCAGCCAATCGGAATTCGAGGGACGCCATCTTGGATGACGTCATTTAAAGGAACCGTCATTCGTCGTTCAGTCGTCGGCCAGGATGGATGTTCCGCGGTGGAGGTCTTCAGGATGCTGCCGCTTCGCTCCGGATGGATGCCGCTTGGATGAAGACTTCAATCGGATGGAAGACCTCTTCTGCCCCGCTTGGATGAAGACTTCAGCCGGATCATGGACCTCTTCAGCCCCCCGCTTGGGCTTGGATCAGGACATCGGAGGAGCTCTTCTGGACCGATCGGTGAACCTGGTATGGTGAAGACAAGGTAGGATGATCTTCAGGGGCTTAGTGTTAGGTTTATTTAAGGGGGGTTTGGGTTAGATTAGGGGTATGTGGGTGGTGGGTTGTAATGTTGGGGGGCTTGGGTATTGTATGTTTAGTTTTACGGGCAAAAGAGCTGTATTTCTTGGGGCATGCCCCGCAAAGGGCCCTGTTCAGGGCTGGTAAGGTAAAAGAGCTTTGAACTTTAGTAATTTAGAATAGGGTAGGGCATTTTTTTATTTTGGGGGGCTTTGTTATTTTATTAGGGGGCTTAGAGTAGGTGTAATTAGTTTAAAATTGTTGTAATATTTTTCTTATGTTTGTAAATATTTTTTTATTTTTTGTAACTTAATTCTTTTTTATTTTTTGTACTTTAGCTAGTTTATTTAATTGTATTTATTTGTAGCAATTGTATTTAATTAATTTATTGATAGTGTAGTGTTAGGTTAATTGTAGGTAATTGTAGGTAGTTTATTTAATTAATTTATTGATAGTCTAGTGTTAGGTTTATTTGAAACTTAGGTTAGGATTTCTTTTACAGGTAAATTTGTAATTATTTTAACTATTTTAGCTATTAAATAGTTCTTAACTATTTAATAGCTATTGTACCTGGTTAAAATAAATACAAAGTTACCTGTAAAATAAATATAAATCCTAAAATAGCTATAATATAATTATAATTTATATTGTAGCTATATTAGGATTTATTTTACAGGTAAGTATTTAGCTTTAAATAGGAATAATTTATTTAATAAGAGTTAATTAATTTCGTTAGATTTAAATTATATTTAACTTAGGGGGGTGTTAGTGTTAGGGTTAGACTTAGCTTTAGGGGTTAATACATTTATTAGAATAGCGGTGAGCTCCAGTCGGCAGATTAGGGGTTAATGTTTTAAGTTAGGTGTCGGCGATGTTAGGGAGGGCAGATTAAGGGTTAATACTATTTATGATAGGGTTAGTGAGGCGGATTAGGGGTTAATAACTTTATTATAGTAGCGCTCAGGTCCGCTCGGCAGATTAGGGGTTAATAAGTGTAGGCAGGTGGAGGCGACGTTGTGGGGGGCAGATTAGGGGTTGATAAATATAATATAGGGGTTGGCGATGTTAGGGAAGCAGATAAGGGGTACATAGGGATAATGTAAGTAGCGGTGGTTTACGGAGCGGCAGATTAGGGGTTAATAATAATATGCAGGGGTCAGCGATAGCGGGGGCGGCAGATTAGGGGTTAATAAGTGTAAGGTTAGGGGTGTTTAGACTCGGGGTACATGTTAGAGTGTTATGTGCAGACGTAGGAAGGGTTACCGCATAGCAAACAATGGGGCTGCGTTAGGAGCTGAACGCGGCTTTTTTGCAGGTGTTTGTTTTTTTTTCAGCTCAAACAGCCCCATTGTTTCCTATGGGGGAATCGTGCACGAGCACGTTTTTGAGGCTGGCCGCGTCCGTAAGCAACTCAGGTATCGAGAGTTGAAGCTGCGTTAAAAATGCTCTACGCTCCTTTTTTGGAGCCTAACGCAGCCTTTATGTGGACTCTCAATACCAGAGTTATTTTTATGGTGCGGCCAGAAAAAAGCCGGCGTTAGTTTTTCGGGTCTTTACCGACAAAACTCCAAATCTAGGCCGTATTGTTTAAAAAGATAGATAATCCCTTTATTACCCATTCCCCAGTTTTGCACTGCCAACATGCTTATATTAATAAACTTTTAACCTCTGTGATTGCCTTGCATCTAAGCCTCTTTTGAAAGCCCCCTGATCACATGACTTTTTATTTATTATCAATTGACTTGCATTTTAGCTGTGTTGTGCAGAACCCACGGGCGTGAGCACAATGTTATCAATATGACCCACATGAACTAGCAGTCTCCTGTTGTGAAAAGCTAATAAAAAAGCATGGGATTAAGAGCCTGTCTATAGTGGCTTAGAAACAGGCAGCAATTTAGAGGTTTATATGTTACAAAGTATATTAATATAGCGGAATGGGTAGTAAAGGCATTATCTATCTGTTTAAACAATAACAATGTTATTGTTGACTGTTCCTTTAAATAGTAAAGCGGTATAATAACACTATGCCACTAAAAATATATATGTAAATCCTGTAATTATCCTGTAGAAAGACCTTTAGTTCATCTGAATATCGGTTGTTTTACAAATTAGAACAAATACCCTTGTTTATGTCTCCTGGAGCTAAAGTCCTTTTCGGCTTTCAACCAATAATGATAATATAACACAGAGCAATTAAATATAAGATTTATCCGTGTGATATATTCTAATTTCTTACAGACATGGACAATATGTTACAGGTTAAAATACAAGGCACATTTTATATATAAAAAAAAATTACAAAAGACGTTTGAAAAAGCATTGGAAGTGTCATAAACGATATGCAATTCACATCTCTTGGTTGCAGGCAGTTAAAAATTATCCTATCATCAGTATCCTCTGATAAACATACTTCATAACATTTTTAAGCTGACATATTATGAATGGTGAAATCCCACTTGCATAATTTGATTTAACCTTTACATTTCATATGAATCATCAGTGAAAAGGTGTTTAAAGGGACATTCTAACGCTATACTTTATTAAACATGACATTTTTGTATTACTGCTGACCCTAGATAATATGTGCTTAACTCCAGAAAAAGGGTTAATGATATCCTGCATGAACTAACAATCTCTGTCTATTTAACTCATTTGAAGAGGTTAAACCCATAGCACAAGATTCTATTGGTGGTTTTAAGTAAGCTTGAGATGTAATGATGGTGTAGGACAGGAAAAATGAAAGGGACATTTTTGCAATATTCTTTCTTTAGCAAAAATGCTTCCAGTAAAAGGTAATACTGTTTATTAGCAGCATACGAGAATCAGTGATCAAACACCATGCCTGACTCTCTGAGAAGGTTAGGTGTTTGAATGCTGGTGCACAGGGCATTTACAAAATATGTGCGTACACCGCTGGTAAACAGTAATAGCTTAGAGGTATATTGGAAAAATGTTACAATTCAAAATTGAAATGCACATGTGTGAATTCTAAGACACGGCAAAAAAACTACAACATACAACCAAACAAAAAAATATTTTTTTCTCTTAAGGCCTTTATCCAGAAAGAAAAAGGAAATATTACATGAGACACCCTTTTTTCTTCTATTCTGTTTCTATGTAATTTTAAAGCTAGTAACTGTAATGCAATGTGTTCAATACAAACAAAGGGTTGAAACACATAGGGCAAGATTACAAGTGGCGTGCTAATGATAGCGTGGGACTCGATACACAATATCGCTGGACCACATTAACATTAGCATGTGACTTGATATAACAAGTCCATGGTAAAGCGTGTTTACAAGAGAAGGCTTAGCGCAACCGCCTTCACTCGACCACAACCTATACGTTCAATGGATATCATGAACACGCTATTGTATATATTAATATAAGTAAAAAATTATAGTTTGCGCTTGAGTGAAAGCCAAAACTGCACTTGAATATACAGCAAAGCTTAAAACATCCAAAACACATTAAAATAAACTAAAAGCAAAATGAATACAGGCAAGGTGTTTAACTGGGAAGGGCTCCGATGTGTATATATGTGCAAAAATGTGTATGTGCGTATATATAAATATATATATACTGTATATATATATATATATACATACTAGGGCTGTACGATTAATCGCATATGCAATTTAAAACCGTGATTAATTGCCACGATTTAAAAACCGTGAGAGAATGTGATTTTTTTATTAAAAAAAAATCCTCAGAAGTGGCTGTACTGCATTGATTTGCATGTGATTTCTTGCAAACCAGCTCCATCTAGTGGTTGCTTTAGCACACATTTGTAAAATGTCTGTTTTACTTTCACTTTCTGTTTCTGATCTCAGTAGCAGCCGATCAATCTATAGAAGTCTAAAAGTAGAGCCCATGCAGGAGACTGAAGAGGAGGGAAAGCCACTTACTTATATTTCCCTGTAGGGACGTCTGCAGTCTGAAACTTAGGGTATGTAATCATTATGGAACCTCCCACACAATCTCCTGCTCTCTGAGAAACAGCTCAAATACATAGCAGATGCAGTTAACCCCACGGCTCCAAAAAAGGCTAAAACTGCAGTCCCCTCTGCTAGCTAGCTGCTGGGTTAACTGCATCTACAATGTATTTGATATCAGCAAGGCACAGCATTTCTGAAAGGAGCAGCCCCCCACTCCTACTGTTATATGCCTGTATTGGATTCCTGGACAGGAGCAGGACTCATTTTCAGTCAAGATAAAATGTTTAAAAAAATAATAAATAAATAAATATATAATTATATATACATACACATACACACACATTTATGTGTGCGTAACTGTGTATGTGATTGTATTAATATATGTGTATGTGTATATATATATATATATATATATATATATATGTGTATATATATATATTTTTATATATATATATATATATATATATATATATATATATATATATATATATATATATATATATACAGGGAGTGCAGAATTATTAGGCAAGTTGTATTTTTGAGGATTAATTTTATTATTGAACAACAACCATGTTCTCAATGAACCCAAAAAACTCATTAATATCAAAGCTGAATAGTTTTGAAGTAGTTTTTAGTTTGTTTTTAGTTATAGCTATTTTAGGGGGATATCTGTGTGTGCAGGTGACTATTACTGTGCATAATTATTAGGCAACTTAACAAAAAACAAATATATACCCATTTCAATTATTTATTTTTACCAGTGAAACCAATATAACATCTCAACATTCACAAATATACATTTCTGACATTCAAAAACAAAACAAAAACAAATCAGTGACCAATATAGCCACATTTCTTTGCAAGGACACTCAAAAGTCTGCCATCCATGGATTCTGTCAGTGTTTTGATCTGTTCACCATCAACATTGCGTGCAGCAGCAACCACAGCCTCCCAGACACTGTTCAGAGAGGTGTACTGTTTTCCCTCCTTGTAAATCTCACGTTTGATGATGGACCACAGGTTCTCAATGGGGTTCAGATCAGGTGAACAAGGAGGCCATGTCATTAGATTTTCTTCTTTTATACCCTTTCTTGCCAGCCACGCTGTGGAGTACTTGGACGCGTGTGATGGAGCATTGTCCTGCATGAAAATCATGTTTTTCTTGAAGGATGCAGACTTCTTCCTGTACCACTGCTTGAAGAAGGTGTCTTCCAGAAACTGGCAGTAGGACTGGGAGTTGAGCTTGACTCCATCCTCAACCCGAAAAGGCCCCAAAAGCTCATCTTTGATGATACCAGCCCAAACCAGTACTCCACCTCCAACTTGCTGGCATCTGAGTCGGACTGGAGCTCTCTGCCCTTTACCAATCCAGCCACGGGCCCATCCATCTGGCCCATCAAGACTCACTCTCATTTCATCAGTCCATAAAACCTTAGAAAAATCAGTCTTGAGATATTTCTTGGCCCAGTCTTGACGTTTCAGCTTGTGTGTCTTGTTCAGTGGTGGTCGTCTTTCAGCCTTTCTTACCTTGGCCATGTCTCTGAGTATTGCACACCTTGTGCTTTTGGGCACTCCAGTGATGTTGCAGCTCTGAAATATGGCCAAACTGGTGGCAAGTGGCATCTTGGCAGCTGCACGCTTGACTTTTCTCAGTTCATGGGCCGTTATTTTGCGCCTTGGTTTTTCCACACGCTTCTTGCGACCCTGTTGACTATTTTGAATGAAACGCTTGATTGTTCAATGATCACGCTTCAGAAGCTTTGCAATTTTAAGAGTGCTGCATCCTTCTGCAGGATATCTCACTATTTTTGACTTTTCTGAGCCTGTCAAATCCTTCTTTTGACCCATTTTGCCAAAGGAAAGGAAGTTGCCTAATAATTATGCACACCTGATATAGGGTGTTGATGTCATTAGACCACACCCCTTCTCATTACAGAGATGCACATCACCTAATATGCTTAATTGGTAGTAGGCTTTCAAGCCTATGCAGCTTGGAGTAAGACAACATGCATAAAGAGGATGATGTGGTCAAAATACTCATTTGCCTAATAATTCTGCACTCCCTGTATATATATATATATATATATATATATATATATATATATACATCTCTGGTTTGTATTTTTATGCTCACTAAGGCCTAGATTTGGAGTTTGGCGGTAGATGGGCTGTTAACGCTCCGCGGGCTTTTTTCTGGCCGCACCATAAATTTAACTCTGGTATCGAGAGTTCAAACAAATGCTGCGTTAGGCTCCAAAAAAGGAGATTAGAGCATTTTTACCGCAAATGCAACTCTCGATACCAGAGTTGCTTACGGACGCGGCCAGCCTCAAAAACGTGCTCATGCACGATTCTCCCATAGGAAACAATGGGGCTGTTTGAGCTGAAAAAAAACCTAACACCTGCAAAAAAGCAGCATTCAGCTCCTAACGCAGCCCCATTGTTTCCTATGGGGAAACACTTCCTACGTCTGCACCTAACACTCTAATATGTACCCCGAGTCTAAACACCCCTAACCTTACACTTATTAACCCCTAATCTGCCGATCCCGCTATCGCTGACCCCTGCATATTTTTTTTAACCCCTAATCTGCCGCTCCGTAAACCGCCGCAACCTACGTTATCCCTATGTACCCCTAATCTGCTGCCCCTAACACCGCCGACCCCTATATTATATTTATTAACCCCTAATCTGCCCCCCACAACGTCGCCGACACCTGCCTACACTTATTAACCCCTAATCTGCCGAGCGGACCTGAGCGCTACTATAATAAAGTTATTAACCCCTAATCCGCCTCACTAACCCTATAATAAATAGTATTAACCCCTAATCTGGCCTCCCTAACATCGCCGACACCTAACTTCAATTATTAACCCCTAATCTGCCGACCGGAGCTCACCGCTATTCTAATAAATGTATTAACCCCTAAAGCTAAGTCTAACCCTAACACTAACACCCCCCTAACTTAAATATAATTTAAATCTAAAGAAATAAATTAACTCTTATTAAATAAATTATTCCTATTTAAAGCTAAATACTTACCTGTAAAATACATCCTAATATAGCTACAATATAAATTATAATTATATTATAGCTATTTTAGGATTTATATTTATTTTACAGGCAACTTGGTAATTATTTTAACCAGGTACAATAGCTATTTAATAGTTACCTAGTTAAAATAATAGCAAATTTACCTGTAAAATAAATCCTAACCTAAGATATAATTAAACCTAACACTACCCTATCAATAAATTAATTAAATAAACTACCTACAATTACCTACAATTAACCTAACACTACACTATCAATAAATTAATTAAACACAATTCCTACAAATAAATACAATTAAATAAACTAGCTAAAGTACAAAAAATAAAAAAGAACTAAGTTACAAAAAATAAAAAAATATTTACAAACATAAGAAAAATATTACAACAATTTTAAACTAATTACACCTACTCTAAGCCCCCTAATAAAATAACAAAGCCCCCCAAAATAAAAAATTCCCTACCCTATTCTAAATTAAAAAAGGTAAAAGCTCATTTACCTTACCAGCCCTGAACAGGGCCCTTTGCGGGGCATGCCCCAAGAATTTCAGCTCTTTTGCCTGTAAAAAAAAACATACAATACCCCCCCCCCAAGATTACAACCCACCACCCACATACCCCTAATCTAACCCAAACCCCCCTTAAATAAACCTAACACTAAGCCCCTGAAGATCTTCCTACCTTGTCTTCACCATCCAGGTTCACCGATCCGTCCTGAAGAGCTCCTCCGATGTCCTGATCCAAGCCCAAGCGGGGGGCTGAAGAGGTCCATGATCCGGTCAAAGTCTTCATCCAAGCGGGGCAGAAGAGGATCTTCCATCCGATTGAAGTCTTCATCCAAGCAGCATCCATCCGGAGCGAAGCGGCAGGATCCTGAAGACCTCCAGCGCGGAACATCCATCCGGCCCGACGACTGAACGACGAATGACTGTTCCTTTAAGGGACGTCATCCAAGATGGCGTCCCTCGAATTCCGATTGGCTGATAGGATTCTATCAGCCAATCGGAATTAAGGTAGGAATTTTCTGATTGGCTGATTCCATCCGATGTATTTATTTGTAGGAATTGTGATTAATTAATTTATTGATAGTGTAGTGTTAGGTTAATTGTAGGTAATTGTAGGTAGTTTATTTAATTAATTTATTGATAGGGTAGTGTTAGGTTTAATTATATCTTAGGTTAGGATTTATTTTACAGGTAAATTTGTTATTATTTTAACTAGGTAACCATTAAATAGCTATTGTACCTGGTTAAAATAATTACCAAGTTGCCTGTAAAATAAATATAAATCCTAAAATAGCTATAATATAATTATAATTTATACTGTAGCTATATTAGGATGTATTTTACAGGTAAGTATTTAGCTTTAAATAGGAATAATTTATTTAATAAGAGTTAATTTATTTCGTTAGATTTAAATTATATTTAACTTAGGGGGGTGTTAGAGTTAGGGTTAGACTTAGCTTTAGGGGTTAATCCATTTATTATAGTAGCGGTGAGCTCCGGTCGTCAGATTAGGGGTTAATAATTGAAGTTAGGTGTCGACGATGTTAGGGAGGGCAGATTAGGGGTTAATACTATTTATGATAGGGTTAGTGAGGCGGATTAGGGGTTAATACATTTATTATAGTAGCGCTCAGGTCCGCTCGGCAGATTAGGGGTTAATAAGTGTAGGCAGGTGGAGGCGACATTGAGGGGGGCAGATTAGGGGTTAATAAATATAATATAGGGGTCGGCGGTGTTAGGGGCAGCAGATTAGGGGTACATAGGGATAACGTAGGTGGCGGCGCTTTGCGGTCGGAAGATTAGGGGTTAATTATTTTAAGTAGCTGGCGGCGACGTTGTGGGGGGCAGGTTAGGGGTTAATAAATGTAATACAGGGGTCGGCGGGGTTAGGGGCAGCAGATTAGGGGTACATAAGTATAACGTAGGTGGCGGTCGGCAGATTAGGGGTTAAAAAATTTTAATCGAGTGGCGGCGATGTGGGGGGAGCTCGGTTTAGGGGTACATAGGTAGTTTATGGGTGTTAGTGTACTTTAGGGTACAGTAGTTAAGAGCTTTATGAACCGGCGTTAGCCCAGAAAGCTCTTAACTACTGCTATTTTCCTGCGGCTGGAGTTTTGTCATTAGAGCTCTAACGCTCACTTCAGAAACGACTCTAAATACCGGCGTTAGGAAAATCCCATTGAAAAGATAGGATACGCAATTGACGTAAGGGGATCTGCGGTATGGAAAAGTCGCGGCTGAAAAGTGAGCGTTAGACCCTTTAATCACTGACTCCAAATACCAGCGGGCGGCCAAAACCAGCGTTAGGAGCCTCTAACGCTGGTTTTCACGGCTAACGCCAAACTCCAAATCTAGGCCAGAGTGTATTGGACACTCCGAAACATGTATATTAAGATTATGTAGTGTGAAATTAATTTTTTTATTGAAAAATTAAGGTGTTATAGTAATTTATAAGAAAATCGTGATTAAACCGCTATCGCAATTTTTTGGGTCTAATCGTGATTTTCGTTTTTTCCCATATCCCCCAGCCCTAATACATACATATATGTGTTTGTGTGTATACCTTTGTATTTATGTGTTTATATTTGTAAATATGCATGTGCACACATACATACATATACACACAAATCAATACACATATACAGTATATATACCTTTGAGCCCTTTCTAGTCAAATTCCTTGAAACATGCAATATTTTTTTTCTATTGTAATGTAATTTAAAGTGTTTTAAATGGAAATACTTGAAATTCCTATGTTCTTCACTTAGAAGAAAATATTTTTTTTAATTTTTAAATATTTATTTATATACAGTTGGAAGAAAAAGTATGTGAACCCTTTGGAATGATATGGATTTCTGCACAAATTGGTCATAAAATGTGATCTGATCATCATCTAAGTCACAACAATAAACAATCACAGTCTGCTTAAACTAATAACACACAAAGAATGAAATGTTGCCATGTTTTTATTGAACAAACCATGTAAACATTCACAGTGCAGGTGGAAAAAGTATGTGAACCCTTGGATTTAATAACCGGTTGAACCTCCTTTGGCAGCAATAACTTCAACCAAACGTTTCCTGTAGTTGCAGATCAGACGTGCACAACGGTCAGGAGTAATTCTTGACCATTCTTCTTTACAGAACTGTTTCAGTTCAGCAATATTCTTGGGATGTCTGGTGTGAATCGCTTTCTTGAGGTCATGCCACAGCATCTCAATCGGGTTGAGGTCAGGACTCTGACTGGGCCACTTCAGAAGGCTTATTTTCTTCTGTTTAAGCCATTCTGTTGTTGATTTACTTCTATGCTTTGGATCATTGTCCTGTTGCAACACCCATCTTCTGTTGAGATTCAGCTGGTAGACAGATGGCCTTAAGTTCTCCTGCAAAATGTCTTGATAAACTTGGGAATTCATTTTTCCTTTGATAATAGCAATCCGTCCAGGCCCTGATGCAGCAAAGCAGCCCCAAACCATGATGCCCCCACCACCATACTTCACAGTTGGGATGAGGTTTTGATGTTGATGTGCTGTGCCTCTTTTTCGCTACACATAGTGTTGTGTGTTTCTTCCAAACAACTAAACTTTGGTTTCATCTGTCCACCAAATATTTTACCAGTACTGCTGTGGAACATCCAGGTGCTCTTGTGCAAACTGTAAACGTGCAGCAATGTTTTGTTTGGACAGCAGTGGCTTCCTCTGTGGTATCCTCCCATGAAATCCATTCTTGTTTAGTGTTTTACGTATTGTACATTCGCTAACAGGGATGTTAGCATTTGCCAGTGACTTTTGTAAGTCTTTAGCTGACACTCTAGGATTCTTCTTCACCTCATTGAGCAGTCTGCGCTGTGCTCTTGCAGTCATCTTTACAGGACGGCCACTTCTAGGGAGAGTAGCAGCAGTGCTGAACTTTCTCCATTTATAGACAATTTGTCCTACCGGGGACTGATGAACAGCAAGGCTTTTGGAGATACTTTTATAACCCTTTCCAGCTTTATGCAAGTCAACAATTCTTAATCGTAGGTCTTCTGAGAGCTCTTTTGTGCGAGGCATCATTCACATCAGGCAATGCTTCTTGTGAAAAGCAAACCCAGAACTGGTGTGTGTTTTTTATAGGGCAGGGCAGCTGTAACCAACACCTCCAATCTCATCTCATTGATTGGACTCCAGTTGGCTGACAACTCACTCCAATTAGCTCTTGGAGATGTCATTAGTCTAGGGGTTCACATACTTTTCCACCTGCATTGTGAATGTTTACATGGTGTGTTCAATAAAAACATGGCAACATTTCATTGTTTGTGTGTTATTAGTTTAAGCAGACTGTGATTGTCTATTGTTGTGACTTAGATGATGATCAGGTCACATTTTATGACCAATTTGTGCAGAAATCCATATCATTCCAAAGGGTTCACATACTTTTTTTTGCAACTGTATATACTAGTCCTAAAGCCTGTGTACAATGGCCATTTTTCGCAGTACAATGGTTCCACCCCTTGCTCTCTCTCTATCCCCCCTCTATTTTGCTCTCTCTGCCCCCTCTTTTTTGCTCTCTCTCTCCCCCCTCTCTTCTGCTCTCTCTCCCCCATTTCTTTTGCTCTCTCTCCCCTCTCTTTTGATCTCTGTCCCCCTCTCTTTTGGTCTCTCTCTCCCCTCTCTTTTGCACTCTCCCCCCCTCTATTTTGCTCTCTCTCTCCCTCTCTATTTTGCTCTCTCTCTCCCTCTATTTTGCTGTCTCTCTCCCTCTCTTTTGCTCTCTCTATCCCCCCTCTTTTGCTCTCTCTCTCCCCCTTTCTTTTTCTCTCTCCCCCTTCTGTTTTGCTGCCTCTCTCCCCCTCTTTTGCGCTCTCCCCCCTTTCTTTTGATCTCTTTCCCCCTCTCTTTTGCTGTTGCTCTCCCTCTCTTTTGCTGTCTCTCTCCACCTCTCTTTTCCTCTATCTCTCCCCCTCTCTTTTGCTCTCTCTAACCCCTCCTCTTTCATTCTCTCCCCCCTCTCTTTTGCTGTCTCTCTCCCTCTCTTTTGCTCTCTCTATCCCCCCTATTTTGCTCTATCCCTCTCTTTTGCTTTCTATATCTCCCCTCTTTTGCTCTCTCTCTCCCCTTTATTTTGCTCTCCCTCCCCCCTTTCTTTTGCTGTCTCTATCCCTCTCTTTTGCTCTCTCTATCCCCCCTCTTTTGCTCTCTCTCTATTCACCCGCTTTTGAGCTCTTTCTTTCACAACTGCATGGCCCTGCCCAGCCCCCAACATCATGCCCAGTCCCGCCCTACCATGCCTGTGTCACGTCCGGCCCCCGTCCCCTGTCACGCCCGGTCGGCCCCATATATATTTCTGAATAGATTCATATAGATATAAATCTTTTTTAAAAATTATATATACAGCCATGGCCAAAAATATTTGCACCCCTGCATTTCTGTCAGATAATGCACCACTTTGCCTCCAAAAATGTTGCAATTACAAATGTTTAGGCATTCTCATGTTTATTTATTTTGTTTGTATTGTTAAGACACAAAAAAGAGGAGAAAAAAGCCAAAATCTGGCACATTCCATGCAAAACTCCAAAAATTGCCTGGACAAAATTATTGGCACCTTCTCAAAATTGTAAGAAATAATTGCATTCCAAGTTTGTGATGCTCCTGTAAATTGTAATTAAACTCACCTGTATCAATTAATAGGTGCTGACAATATAGAAATCACATCGGCAACCAGTTAAAATGGTGAACATTTTTACTCAACCTTTCTGTTGTATATCTTTGTGTGCTACACTGAGCATGGAGAAGAGAAAGAGCAGCAAAGAATTGTATAAGGATTTGAGAACAAAAACTGTTGAAACGCATGGACAATCTCAAGGTTTTAAGTCCATCTCCAGAGATCTTAATGTTCCTGTGTCCACTGTGCGCAACATTGTCCAGACGTTTACAGCCCATGGCACTGTAGCTAATCTCCCTGGACCTGGATGAAAGAGATAAATTGATCAGCAAAGGATTGTTCAAATGGTGGATAAAGAACCTTGATCAACTTCCAGACAAATTCAAACTGACCTTCAGGCACAGGGTACAAATGTGTCAGCTCTCACTATACATCGCCATCCTAAAGAAAAGGAACGCTATGGTTGGAGACACAGGAGGACCCCACTGCTGACACAGAAACATAAAAAGCCAGATTGGAGTTTGCCAAAACCTACAGGAGGAAGCCCAAATCCTTTTGGAAGAATGTGCTGTGGACAGACAAAACAAAATTGCATTTTTTTTGTAAAGCCCATCATTCTACTGTTTTCAGAAAAAGAAATGAGGCTTCTAAAGAATACAGTCCCTACAGTCAAACATGGTAGAGGTTCACTGATGTTTTGGGGTTGATTTGCTGCTTCAGGCACTGGATGTCTTGACTGTGTGCATGGCATTATGAAATCTGTAGACTACCAAAGAATTATGTGCTGCAATGTAGGGTCCAGTGTCAGAAAGTTGGGTCTCCGTCAGAGGTCATGGGTCTTACAGCAGAACAATGACTTAAAGCATGCATCAAAAAGCACCCAGAAATGGTTTACGACAAAGGGCTGGAGAGTACTGAACTGGCCAGCAATGAGTCCAGATCTCAATCCCATAGATCACCTGTAGAGAGATCTCAAAACAGCAGTTGGGAAAAGCAACCCTTCCAATCTGAGAGACCTGGAGCAGTTGGCGAAAGAAGAGTGGTCCAAAATTCCAGTAGATAGGTGTAAGAAACTATTGATGGTTACAGGAAGTGATTTCAGTTATTTTTTCCAAGGGGTGTGCTACTAAATATTAAATTGAAGGTGCCAATAAATTTGTCCAGTCCATTTTTGGAGATTTCCATAGAATGTGTCATTTTTGTCTTTTTTTTCTCCACTTTTTTTGTGGCATACAAATACAAACAAAAGAAATAAACATGGGAATGCCTAAACATTTGTAATTGTAACAAGTTTCTGGGAAAAGTGGTGCATTATCTGACAGAAATGCAGGGGTACTAATATTTTTGCATATATTTAAAATAAAAAAACATTTTCTTCTATGTGAAGAACATAGGAATGTCAAGTATTTCTAACTCAGTATTTCTAGCGCAGTTGGTCTAATGTGGTGACGGTTTAATGTGTGACCAATTAACTGTTTGTTTTTTTAACTGTTTTTTTTTTTCAGCATGCCCCATAGAAATCTATAATGAAAATGCATTATTGTAGTCACGATATTCAAAATCCTGAAGTAAGAGCACATTGGTCTTTCACTTGCACGCTTCATTTTTACTTTCAACTTGTAATACATGTGCAAATGCAGCTGTAGATTAGGGCAAAAATAGATTAAATATAACTGAAGAGCACTTTGTTGGAAAGTTGGATGTAAATATCCTGAAATGTGTTTATTGGATAAAGATCTATAATAATTAAGCTAAAGATGCTGACTTATTCCTTGATACTGAAGATGAGGTTAAATTCAGGTGCAAATACTTAAGTGTTTGCACAGACCGAAGGTAAGTAACTTGAAAAGGCTGCAAGAGTTATCAAGACAGGGTTACGACCAGATGAGGCTGCTGAGGACATGTTTACTGGGGGTTACCTTGTTGGTTTGCTGGATTTAGTTGAGCCAGAGAAATTCTGTAAGCTGAGGTCATGGTTAAGCAGAAGTCTGTAGTAGTAGACAGAAAGCAGGTGTCAGTGCCAAAGTGCAGAATAATAGTCAAGAACAAGACTTGGAGCACAGTGAATAATTAAAAGTATAGTCCAAAATACTATTCCAGAGGTCAGCAGTCAGGTGATCCATACAAAACTGGAAACTCAGAAAAGGGGATGTAAAGAACAAGATTCAGAAGGCATTCCAAGGTCATAATAGAAAAGAAGGATAAAGGTGCATGAAAGTATCATTCATCATAAAGAAATAACGAAAGCCAAATAGCATTTTCACAGGCCTTTAGAAACTTCCTATGTGACTTTTGGTGCATTTTCTGTTCTAAGGTTATTTCCAAGGTCAGGGTCACAAATAGCACTGTCTTGAATGCATAACTCATATAGCCTGTGGTATCTTTAATGGCACCACAGATGCACACTGCACTATCGTTAGTTCACCTCTCTTCTGAAGCAGTGATACCTTCAGTACTACTTTCTACTGCTCCTTCATACACCAAACTGTTCAATGAGTACTTTAATGCTGCTCACATTATTTGTAGCGCAAATGTGGACTGGATAGCCTCTCAGGGCCTGACATCTGAACATTTATAAAATATGTTAGTTTGGATGATACACACGCAGCCTTTGCTTGTGCTAGTTGAGTGATAAATAAGCGATTTATAAGTGATAAATAAGCTAAACTAGAGATAGAACTGCATATATTTTGTGTTATGTACAAATAACATTCTATAGTTTTTTTGCCTTCCTCTGCTTAAAAATGGTTTGCTCTTGACAGATTTGGCCCTTAATTCCAATCCATAAGAGTATTTAGTAATAAAGAATTCAACTCATTCCATTCTAATAGAGGCATCAGTGGGAATTAGTCAAGCAGCTTGACACATGAATGCACTAAATTGTGAACAACTGCATTTACTCCACACAGACTGCACAATATTGATGACAACTCTCTATGCAGTTTTTCCTTCACTTTACTTAAAATAACATTTATGATGCATACAATTAATACTTTCAAAATTGTTTTTTTAATGTTTTAATTAATATTGTAAAATGTATAAATATTGCATTGTAAACATAAATTAACATTGCAATGACCATATTGTATTTCTCATCATGTTTTATAGATGAGTCCTTCAAATGGCACATAAAAGACTTAACTCTACTTTTAAAACCAATAATGATGAAGTTGAAAGCAAATTTACTAAAATTAAAATAATTCACCAAATAAAAACAACAAGAAAAAAGTAATAGTGAAATGTTTGAGAGAGGCTTTCCAGCTTCTTTACAGAATGGTGAATCAAATATGTGCAAATGAAAACACTACTAGTGCATTACATAAAGTATAGATATTTTTGTTTGTATTAATATGTGAATTATATTAATACGTGTGATGGTTTTTGCACTATTAGTAATATTTTCAATTTCATATTTTTTTTTCTTATCATTGGTTCTCCTTTATGTCAGTGAAGGTTTTTGACCTGGTTCCAAAGCTGGACATTTCATGGAGTCCCTTGTATCAAAGAGCAGAACCCTTGGGGTGCAGGCTTGCATATGGCAATGTTAAATAAACTCCTGAATTTGTGATCGTTGTGGAAGAGCAGCAAACTTTGTTGCGCTATAATATATATGGGTCTGGCAAAGTGTGATTTGACACACATTTTTTTATTTTATTAAATAGGAAGCAATAGCACTTAAAATGTGAACATGCATAAAAACTTCAACATTTAAAAAAAGCATGAAAAGCCAAGAAGCAGTGTGACATTTGACTGAGAGAAATGCCAAAATAAAACAAAAACCTATGTGAAGTATTTTTTCACTGGAATATATTTGGTAAGTTTGGTCAATGCAAATGTATCTGGTGAGTTTTTATGGTGTGAAGTTCTTAAAAGCACTTTAAACTGCTCTGCTGAAAGATTGTTATAAAGACTCCTATGACGGCAATCTAGACATGTACCACCAAACAAGTTTTAATTTGCTAATTAATTAATTAATTAATTAACTGAAATTGATATAGGTGGCAATTTGAAAGATTGTGTTGCATAATTAATTTGCTTCATAAGCGTCAGATAACATTTCTAATATACATAATTACTGTATTTATTGTATACATAATTACTGTAAGGTATAAAGCTTCATCTTCCAAATAAATGGTCTCGATTCAAAGATGCTCATGAAAAGTGCTCCATCCATCTTTCTAAGGGTATTGTTAGTGGGCATTCTTGCCATTAATATATATAGTTGTGTGAGGTGCCAAATATGATATCTTGCACATAGGAGGTCAAGCAAGAGCAGGGGGCGGCATTGCACAAGGCAATCCTTGTGCAGAAGTGTGCTTGTGCTTGAAGAAGGACTGACAAATTCCCTCACTTTGTTCATAAGCATAAGGCCTGTAGTCTTAATTTTTTACCTAGATCTGGACCCAGCATGTGAAATTCATAAAAAATGTATTAATCCTGTAGAGGCAGTTTGTTTTTTAGTCATGTCTCGATATTTCAAAGCTGATAAGGTTGGTTTGTACATTTTGGAGTGGATTGCTTTCTATATGGAGTTTTATTTTTCATTTTAATGTTTTTTTTTGTTCTATAAGGGTTTGAAGGCATTTTTGTAATGCCAGTATCCTTTACAGAGGAACTTGTTGTATGGACTGAAAGTCAACAGTTTAAATAGATAGAGTTCGTTTGATAATAATGGAGAATGGCTCACAACTGTGATGAGCGGTGGATATAAAGCTCTATGATTTTGAGTTGCAATTTTGGGGTACATTTTTTTCGGCAAGATATTTGTTTTCAAATGGGTTTTATATAATCTAGACAATTGAGTTAAATTATTTATACATAAAAACCCTTTTAGCAAAACTATGTAGAACCAAATTGAGCATCATCACTACCTAATCATTCAGTAAAAGTCGGTATCCTAAGATTTTTAGTAATATTTGTAAAACATATTTTGTGTTCTTTTATTTATCTCTTTATTACTGTAAAACCCTCTCTATATTTTCTATGGAGTTAGTTAATTGAGAGGTACAGATGGACACAGCTGGTTCACATGAGTCACGGTATTGAAGTTACTGTATGATTTTATTATATTAATTATTGGCAGATATGGTATAAACAATATTTTTGGTTAGCTTGTCCACCCATTTTTTGAGAAACTATTATAATGTAGTTATTTTGTTGCATATTTTTTCTTTAAATATGCATAATCCTTATTTTATTAATGACTACACTGCCATTATCATTTCTAAGAAAAAAACATGTCTTGATATAAACCTCCTGTTGTGTTTTTTGTAGATTGGGAAATCTCTTAATAATTTGGCTTTTCAATATGCCATTATTTCAGCATTCAGTCATTTTTGTGACTAACCTAAAGACTATTCAACATTTAGAAAGAAGAAATGCAAGCGAAAAATGAAAATAGCTATTTGAAAATTTTATGCAGCATATTTAAAGCCATAAAAAACATTATTCTTAAAAATTTTGAAGAGTGTGCACTAACTCAATGCTTAGCGTTACAGTTATGAATCTGTGGGTTCAGTTTTCTTACTGTTTTTATTTGAAAACCCATTTTGACCTATTTCATAAAGCATTTATTGGCTTTTCAATAGTGATGTCGCGAACAGTTCCCCGGAGAACACTTCCCGGCGATCATAGCTTGTTCGCGTTCGCTGTGGCGGGCGAACATATGCGATGTTCGATCCGCCCCCTATTCGTCATCATTGAGTAAACTTTGACCCTGTATCTCACAGTCTGCAGACACATTTCAGACAATCAGCAGCAGACACTTCCTCCCAGGCCCTCCCAGCTCCTGGGCAGCAGCCATTTTAGATTAATTCTGATCCTGCATTCTTAGTGAGAGGAGGGATAGTGCTGCTACTGCTGATTTTATAAGGAAATTGATAGCTAGGCTAGTGTATTCAGTGTCCACTACAGTCCTGAAGGACTCATCTGATCTCTGCTGTAAGGACAGCACCCCAAAAAGCCCTTTTTAGGGCTAGAACATCAGTCGTTTGTTTGTTTTTTCTTTTTTTCTTTTTTTTCTTTGTAATCTAATTGCATTTGCCTGCCTGTCAGTGTGTGTCCGGCTCACAGCATATACTGTGCCTAATTGCTCAGTGCCACCAGTCATATCTGGTGTAACATTAGTGTAAATTTAAAAAAAAAAAACTTTTACATCAGTCTGCTAGTGTAATCTAATTTCAGTTGCCAGGCCAGCCTGCCACTGCCAGCCTGTGTGTCAGGCTCACAGCATATAATGTGCCTACTTGCTCAGTGCCACCAGTCATATCTGGTGTAACATTAGTATAATTTTTTTTAAAAAAAACCTTTACATCAGTCTGCTAGTGTAATCTAATTTCAGTTGCCAGGCCAGCCTGCCACTGCCAGCCTGTGTGTCAGGCTCACAGCATATACTGTGCCTACTTCCTCAGTGCCACCACTCATATCTGGTGTAACATTAGTGTAAATTTTTTAAAAAAAAACTTTTACATCAGTCTGCTAGTGTAATCTAATTTCAGTTGCCAGGCCAGCCTGCCACTGCCAGCCTGTGTGTCAGGCTCACAGCATATACTGTGCCTACTTCCTCAGTGCCACCACTCATATCTGGTGTAACATTAGTGTATTTTAAAAAAAAAAAAAACTTTTACATCAGTCTGCTAGTGCAATCTAATTGCAGTTGCCTGCCTGCCAGCGTGTGTGCCAGGCCCACTTGCCAATTAGTGCCACCAATCATATTTGTTATAACAGCAGTGTAAATATTAAAAAAAAAACTTTTTTTGACTGTGAAACATAAGTCTGCTAGTGTAATCTTATTGCAGTTGCCTGCCTGCCTGCCAGCGTGTGTGCCAGGCCCACTTGCCGAGTTAGTGGCACCACTCATATTTGTTGTAACAGTAGTGTAAATATTTTTTTTTTAAAAAAAACTTTTTTGACTGTGAAACATCAGTCTGCTAGTGTAATCTAATTGCAGTTGCCTGCCTGCCAGCGTGTGTGCCAGGCCTACTTGCCAACTAGTGCCACCAATCATATTTGTTATACCAGTAGTGTAAATATTTAAAAAAAAAACTTTTTTGACTGTGAAACATCAGTCTGCTAGTGTAATCTAATTGCAGTTGCCTGCCTGCCAGCGTGTGTGCCAGGCCCACTTGCCAAGTAGTGCCACCAATCATATTTGTTATAACAGTAGTGTAAATATTTAAAAAAAAAACTTTTTTGACTGTGAAACATCAGTCTGCTAGTGTAATCTAATTGCAGTTGCCTGCCTGACAGTGTGTGTGCCAGGCCTACTTGCCAACTAGTGCCACCAATCATATTTGTTATAACAGTAGTGCAAATATTTTTTTAAAAAACTTTTTTGACTGTGAAACATCAGTCTGCTAGTGTAATCTAATTGCAGTTGCCTGCCTGCCAGCGTGTGTGCCAGGCCCACTTGCCAACTAGTGCCACCAATCATATTTGTTATAACAGTAGTGTAAATATTTTAAAAAAAAAACTTTTTTGACTGTTAAACATCAGTCTGCTAGTGTAATCTAATTGCAGTTGCCTGCCTGCCAGCATGTGTGCCAGGCCCACTTGCCAAGTTAGTGGCACCACTCATATTTGTTGTAACAGTAGTGTAAATATTTAATAAAAAACTTTTTTGACTGTGAAACATCAGTCTGCTATTGTAATCTAATTGCAGTTGCCTGCCTGCCAGCGTGTGTGCCAGGCCCACTTGCCAAGTTAGTGGCACCACTCATATTTTTTTTTTTCTTTTTTTTTTTTTTTTTTTTAAATAGGTTTTTATTGAGGAATAAAAATTACATGAAAATGCATCATGCAGATACACATAAACAGAATTTCAAACATTGAAATAAGGCATGACATAACAATTGTACAGAAACAAACATTAGTATTTGATGTTATATGACAGAAGTTAGATGTACCTTAAAGGACCTCATTTTTTTTTTTTTTTGTATTTATAAGCTTGGTAGTAAACGATTGCCCCTTAATGTAAGAAAACGGCCACTTTTGGGTCGCTGGGAACCTGGTAGGATCGGGGCGGGGGATGTAAGGGGAAAGGCACTACCTGGTCTCATAGGCCTAGATTTGGAGTTTGGCGTTAGCCGTGAAAACCAGCGTTAGAGGCTCCTAACGCTGGTTTTAGGCTACCGCCGGTATTTGGAGTCAGTGATTAAAGGGTCTAACGCTCACTTTTCAGCCGCGACTTTTCCATACCGCAGATCCCCTTACGTCAATTGCGTATCCTATCTTTTCAATGGGATCTTTCTAACGCTGGTATTTAGAGTCGTTTCTGAAGTGAGCGTTAGAGCTCTAACGACAAAACTCCAGCCGCAGGAAAATAGCAGGAGTTAAGAGCTTTCTGGGCTAACGCCGGTTCATAAAGCTCTTAACTACTGTACCCTAAAGTACACTAACACCCATAAACTACCTATGTACCCCTAAACCGAGGTCCCCCCACATCCCCGCCACTCGATTTAAATTTTTTAACCCCTAATCTGACGACCGCCACCTACGTTATACTTATGTACCCCTAATCTGCTGCCCCTAACCCCGCCGACCCCTGTATTACATTTATTAACCCCTAACCTGCCCCCCACAACGTCGCCGCCAGCTACTTACAATAATTAACCCCTAATCTCCCGACCGCAAAGCGCCGCCACCTATGTTATCCTTATGTACCCCTAATCTGCTGCCCCTAACACCGCCGACCCCTATATTATATTTATTAACCCCTAATCTGCCCCCCTCAACGTCGCCGACACCTGCCTACACTTATTAACCCCTAATCTGCCGAGCGGACCTGAGCGCTACTATAATAAAGTTATTAACCCCTAATCCGCCTCACTAACCCTATCATAAATAGTATTAACCCCTAATCTGCCCTCCCTAACATCGCCGACACCTACCTTCAATTATTAACCCCTAATCTGACGACCGGAGCTCATCGCTATTCTAATAAATGTATTAACCCCTAAAGCTAAGTCTAACCCTAACACTAACACCCCCCTAACTTAAATATAATTTACATCTAACGAAATTAATTAACTCTTATTAAATAACTTATTCCTATTTAAAGCTAAATACTTACCTGTAAAATAAATCCTAATATAGCTACAATATAAATTATAATTATATTATAGCTATTTTAGGATTAATATTTATTTTACAGGCAACTTTGTAATTATTTTAACCAGGTACAATAGCTATTAAATAGTTAAGAACTATTTAATAGTTACCTAGTTAAAATAATAACAAATTTACCTGTAAAATAAATCCTAACCTAAGATATAATTAAACCTAACACTAGCCTATCAATAAATTAATTAAATAAACTACCTACAATTACCTACAATTAACCTAACACTACATCATCAATAAATTAATTAAACACAATTCCTACAAATAAATACAATTAAATAAACTAGCTAAAGTACAAAAAATAAAAAAGAACTAAGTTACAAAAAATAAAAAAATATTTACAAACATCAGAAAATTATTACAACAATTTTAAACTAATTACACCTACTCTAAGCCCCCTAATAAAATAACAAAGACCCCCAAAATAAAAAATTCCCTACCCTATTCTAAATTAAAAAAGGTAAAAGCTCTTTTACCTTACCAGCCCTGAACAGGGCCCTTTGCGGGGCATGCCCCAAGAATTTCAGCTCTTTTGCCTGTAAAAAAAACACATACAATACCCCCCCCAACATTACAACCCACCACCCACATACCCCTAATCTAACCCAAACCCCCCTTAAATAAACCTAACACTAAGCCCCTGAAGATCTTCCTACCTTGTCTTCACCATCCAGGTATCACCGATCCGTCCTGGCTCCAACATCTTCATCCAACCCAAGCGGGGGTTGGCGATCCATCATCCGGTGGCTGAAGAGGTCCAGAAGAGGCTCCAAAGTCTTCCTCCTATCCGGCAAGAAGAGGACATCCGGACCGGCAAACATCTTCTCCAAGCGGCATCTTCGATCTTCTTGCATCCGGTGCGGAGCGGGTCCATCTTGAAGCAGGCGACGCGGATCCATCCTCTTCTTCCGTTGTCTCCCGACGAATGACGGTTCCTTTAAGGGACATCATCCAAGATGGCGTCCCTTGAATTCCGATTGGCTGATAGGATTCTATCAGCCAATCGGAATTAAGGTAGGAATATTCTGATTGGCTGATGGAATCAGCCAATCAGAATCAAGTTCAATCCTATTGGCTGATCCAATCATGGACCCCCTGGAAAGTTGTATAACATATATGGTAGTTACCCTGGAGTTCACTCTTGGTCCATTAATTATATACAGTTTATATTAGGCTTATTGTCCATAATAGCAAAGTGGGAGGTGTTTGACAACCTGTAACATTTGCTAACCCCAGAAGCAAATATTAAAAGTGGGGCTGCAATGGAGGCTAATCACTAAGGATTACAAAGGAACAGTAGCTGGTAAGCATGTAAGGGAGCATAACAGGCTTACAATCCTCATGAGGGAGATGGGGGCACAAATTAGTAATTTAACCAACAGTACATGGTCTCTTATGTCTTTGGCAATGACAGTTATGGCAAGTTAAAAAAATTTAAAGCACAAGTTAAGTAGAGGGGGGAACATTTCACCCTGTAAATAATCTTACTATGGACATAAGTGGTTAATCCTACTTTTTAGTAAGCGCTAGAAACAGTAAAAGATAAATAAAATATATAATCAAATGTTGAGTAGCCTGCTTCTTTGTCCAGTCGGCACCCAGATCAAATACCATTTCCTTTCTATTACTTAGAGTGTAAGCTAAACTGTACTTGTATGTTACATCAGCGACCAACAAGCAGCTTGGCCTAAGCTGGACAACTAAAATCCCTGTTGGGTGCTTACTATTTACCTCATGTAGTCCTACACGTAGAGAATTAAGTAACATTAATATGCTTAGCACTTTACTGGGAGAGGGCACTAAAATAAGCCATGACAAATTCCATGCTATTGGAGTGATAGAGGGTGTAATAAAAAAAAGGGGTTATGCATCTTATGTTCAGATATTCAATATAAAACAGTACAATGAGGCACTGACAAGGTTGGTAATTTATAGCTCTCTTAAGACACTAATCAGTCCAAAGTTCAGGCATACATGCCATCAAAAAGGAGGAACCGTGTCTTAGAAAGAAGCGATCCGGAGAGTGCTTAGATAGAGTTAGGGCACAGTGACATTAGCCTATACCTTGTTTAGCAGTCCTATATTGGTGTGCGCACATCCAGAGATGCATCGCTGGAGAACGATCCGTGACAAGCCGGCTGTTCTAGGCAGCCCCATCCTGGATCGCATTGCCCCAGAATTGCTCACGCGCAACCAGGCTCTCCAGGATCCGTTTCAGGTAAGGTATTTGTGCCCCCCGAGGACAGAGTACCTCGAAATAATCCTCCTCTCTGAGAAGAGTAAGAAACAGGTCGCATACTGAAAATGACTTCTGCATACCATGAGCGTGCAAGTATTCAGAAAACTCTGCGGTTGCATGGCATGATCTGGAGTGGTTTGCTAGCGTAGGGGTGTTGCCATAGGTGCCTGTTCTCAGACCGCCTGGCTGTATAGGAGGCAAACTAGCCTTGCTATGAGATTTGTATTCCTCACCGTTACTGTGCATCAGCGCAGAGCATCCTCCTTTCTCACAGTGCTTGGCGTGTGTAGGATCCAGAGCTGTAGCATCGGCATGCGGCATGGTCCGCCAGGGTCCCAAGGTGTCTCCGCCGCCGATACATGTAGTATCAGGACTGACTGGATCTTCTTGTCTCGGGGTAGGCAGAGAACTTTGCCGATCTTCTAGTAATGCAGCTTGATTGCTCTGTATTGGCTGCTGAGGCACAAAAGCTGCCTCTCTCTCCTCCTCTATAGAGACGCGGTCTCCCCGCATGGCTTCATCCCGGTCAGTAACTGTGGACGGGTAGATCCCAGTTTGCAGGTTTTTTTCAAAAGCAACTTGATAAGCATCTAGAAGGTTGCTGAGCTTCAATAGCAAAAAGGTAGCTGAATCCATATTGAGATTGGATTTGTACTGCGCACTCAGGGCACAGCTAGTTGTGGGGACAGGCTGAGGCTTCTATAATAGGGGAAGGCCTCAAAGTGCAAAGTCCGGTACTGAGGGCTATAGAGCCTAGTCACTATTCAAAAACCCTATATCTTAAATTCGGACTTCTTCAGTCCAGCCTCTCCACTGTTTTAAGCAAGGTGTTGCTAAAAATGCACTGCTAAATCAGGTTCCAATGAAGATAGCTTGAGGAGCTGAAGCTCAGTGCGACCTGTAAGATGGCCGCCGCCCGGGTGTCCCGGCACCACTTATATTTGTTGTAACAGTAGTGTAAATATTTAAAAAAAAAACTTTTTTGACTGTGAAACATCAGTCTGCTAGTGTAATCTTATTGCAGTTGACTGCCTGCCAGCGTGTGTGCCAGGCTCACTTGCCAAGTTAGTGGCACCACTCATATTTGTTGTAACAGTAGTGTAAATATTTTTTTAAAAATATTTTTTGACTGTGAAACATCAGTCTGCTAGTATAATCTAATTTCAGTTGCCAGGCCAGCCTGCCACTGCCAGCCTGTGTGTCAGGCTTACAGCATATACTGTGCCTACTTCCTCAGTGCCACCAGTCATATCTGGTGTAACATTAGTGTACATTTTTTTAAACAAAACTTTTACATCAGTCTGCTAGTGTAATCTAATTTCAGTTGACAGGCCAGCCTGCCAATGCCAGCCTGTGTTTCAGGCTTACAGCATATACTGTGCCTACTTCCTCAGTGCCACCAGTCATATCTGGTGTAACATTAGTGTAAATTTAAAAAAAAAAAACTTTTTTTCAGTTGCCAGGCCAGCCTGCCACTGCCAGCCTGTGTGTCAGGCTCACAGCATATACTGTGCCTACTTGCTCAGTGCCACCAGTCATATCTGATGCAACATTAGTGTAAATTTTGTTAAAAAAAACTTTTACATCAGTCTGCTAGTGTAATCTAATTTCAGTTGCCAGGCCAGCCTGCCACTGTCAGCCTGTGTGTCAGGCTCACAGCATATACTGTGCCTACTTCCTCAGTGCCACCACTCATATCTGGTGTAACATTAGTGTAAATTATTTAAAAAAAAAACTTTTACATCAGTCTGCTAGTGTAATCTAATTTCAGTTGCCAGGCCAGCCGGCCACTGCCAGCCTGTGTGTCAGGCTCACAGCATATACTGTGCCTACTTCCTCAGTGCCACCACTCATATCTGGTGTAACATTAGTGTAAATTTAAAAAAAAAACTTTTACATCAGTCTGCTAGTGTAATCTAATTGCAGTTGCCTGCCTGCCAGCGTGTGTGCCAGGCCCACTTGCCAACCAGTGCCACCAATCATATTTGTTATAACAGTAGTGTAAATATTTAAAAAAAAAACTTTTTTGACTGTGAAACATCAGTCTGCTAGTGTAATCTAATTGCAGTTGCCTGCCTGCCAGCGTGTGTGCCAGGCCCACTTGCCAACTAGTGCCACCAATCATATTTGTTATAACAGTAGTGTAAATATTTTAAAAAAGCAACTTTTTTGACTGTGAAATATCAGTCTGCTAGTGTTAGTGTAATCTAATTGCAGTTGCCTGCCTGCCAGCGTGTGTGCCAGGCCCACTTGCCAAGTAGTGCCACCAATCATATTTGTTATAACAGTAGTGTAAATATTTAAAAAAAACTTTTTTGACTGTGAAACATCAGTCTGCTAGTGTAATCTTATTGCAGTTGCCTGCCTGCCAGCGTGTGTGCCAAGCTCACTTGCCAAGTTAGTGGCACCACTCATATTTGTTGTAACAGTAGTGTAAATATTTAAAAAAATAAACTTTTTGGATTGTGAAACATTAGTCTTCTTTTTTGTGTCTGGCTCACAGCGTATACTGTGCCCAGAAAATATAAAAAATACAATTGGATGCGCCTAAAGTAGTGATACAAATGAATGATGTGATATACTGGTATACAATATATCCTTCACATAAACGGCATTAAGGTGAGCCAATGTAAACTCACTAATATCAAGATATCGATGTCAAGTGATGATATCTTACTTAAACATACACTCTAACATATAAAAAGCATAGTGTTCAAATATAAAAGTGTATAAGCGTGTAAGCAAACAAATATATATCTACAAAAAGTGATAGCAAATAATGCAATAGTCCACTTATCAATTCCTGTGAGGAGATCCTACTGATAATGGTAATTCCTCCTCTGTAGAAATGGTTTTAATGGGAGTCATCAGTGGCAGGCTGCTTCTTCCGGACGTAGTTGGAATACACTCCTGTAGTATCAAAGATATAAAGAGAAAAGAAGGCGCCACAATAGCATCTACAAAAAGTGATAGCAAATAATGCCCAGTGGCACCACTCATATTTTGTTTAATAGTAGTGTCTACATTTTAGAAAAAAAATGATAGGCAGAGGCAAGCCACCCCGCAGGTGCCGTCATGGTCATGGTGCTGTGATTCCCTTTGACCCTACAATAATGCACAGTGTTCAGAGGCCACGTACCATGAACGCGAAAAGTTCTGAGGAGGACCTAGTTGACTGGCTAACACAGGACACACAATCTTCTACAGCTTCCGCTCGGAACCTTGACGCACCATCCACCTCCAGCTTAGCTTCGGGCACCTCTCAAGTGACCAGTGCCACTCGCCCGCCTGCCGCCACCACCAACACTAGCACCACAGCCACTTCACTTGATCTGTCAGAGGAGTTATTGACACATCAGTTGGAAGAAATGAGTGATGCGCAACCATCATTGACAGAGTATGTAGATAACAGTGATATGTCTCAGTCAGGCAGCATTACAGACATGGACGTACAGTGTGATGATGATGTTGTACCCGTTGCTGCTTCCTTTGTTGATTTGTCAGATACAAGTGAAGCGGTTGATAATAATGCGTCCGTGGATGTCACGTGGGTGCCCGCTAGAAGAGAAGAAGAAGAGGGGGAAAGTTCAGATGGGGAGACAGAGAGGAGGAGGAGGAGACGAGTTGGAAGCAGGGGGAGGTCGTCACAAGGGGATAGTGGCACAGTCAGATAGCATGCATCGGCACCCGGGGTCAGCCAGACAGCACGCCAATCAATGCATGCTGTTGCCACCACCAGAATGCCGTCATCGCAGAGCTCAGCAGTGTGGCATTTTTTTGTGTGTCTGCCTCTGACAACAGTGATGCCATTTGCAACCTGTGCCAAAAGAAACTGAGTCGTGGGAAGTCCAACACCCACCTAGGTACAACTGCTTTGCGAAGGCACATGATCTCACATCACAAACGCTGATGGGATGAACACATGAGTAGAAGCAGCACACAAACTCAAAGCCGCCATCCTCCTCCTGGTCCAGCATCTTCAGCCACGTCAACCACTGCTGTACTCCTTGCCCCCTCTCAACCATCCGCCACTCAGTCTTTCTTCCGTAGCAGTACCTGCTCATCTGCCCACAGTCAGGTGTCTGTCAAGGACATGTTTGAGCGCAAGAAGCCAATGTCCTAAAGTCACCCCCTTGCCTGGCGTCTGACAGCTGGCTTGTCTGAACTCTTAGCCCGCCAGCTTTTACCATACAAGCTGGTGGAGTCTGAGGCGTTCAAAAAATTTGTAGCTATTGGGACACCGCAGTGGAAGGTACCCGGCCGAAATTTCTTTTCACAAAAGGCAATCCCCAACCTGTACTCGATTGTGCGAAAGGAAGTAATGGCATGTCTGGCACACAGTGTTGGGGCAAGGGTCCATCTGACCACTGATAGCTGGTCTGCAAAGCATGGTCAGGGCAGGTATATCACCTACACTGCGCATTGGGTAAACCTGCTGATGGCTGACAAGCATGGAATGCGTGGCTCTGCAGAGGAGTTGGTGACACCGCCACGACTTGCAGGCAGGCCTGCTGCTACCTCCTCTACTCCTCCTACTCCATCCTCTTCCATAACCTCTTCCTTGGCTGAGTCCTCTTCTGCTGCTGCGTCTTGCTCCACATCAACAGCCCCCCCCCCCCCCAGCTCCCCAGGTACTATTCCACATCCCGGATACGGCAGTGTCACGCCGTATTGGGGTTGACTTGCCTGAAAGCAGAGAGTCACACCGCAGCAGCACTCCTGTCTGCCCTGAACGCACAGGTGGATCAGTGACTGACTCCACACCAACTGGAGATCGGCAAAGTGGTTTCTGACAACAGAAGTAATTTGGTGGCGGCATTGAAATTGGGCAAGTTAAAACATATGCTGTGCATGGCACATGTGTGTAATCTGATTGTACAACACTTTGTGCATAAGTACCCAGGCTTACAGGACATCCTGAAGCAGGCCAGGAAGGTGTGTGGCCATTTCAGGCGTTCCTACGCGGCAATGGCGTACTTGTCAGATATCCAGCTGCAAAACAACCTGCCAGTGAGGTGCTTGATTTGCGACAGCCCGACACGTTGGAATTCAACACTCTTAATGTTCGACCACCTGCTCCAACAAGAAAAAGCCGTTAACGAGTATTTGTATGACCGGGATGCTAGGACAGCCTCTGGGGAGCTGGGAATTTTTTTGCCACGTTACTGGACACTCTTGCACAATGCCTGTAGGCTCATGCTTCCTTTTGAGGAGGTGACAAACCTAGTCAGTCGCACTGAAGACACCATCAGCGACATCATACCATTTGTTTTCTTCCTGGTGCGTGCCCTGCGAAGAGTGCTGGATCAGGCCGTAGATGAGCGTGAAGAGGAAGAGGAAGAGTTGTGGTCACCATCACCACCAGAAACAGCCTTATCAGCATCGCTTGCTGGACCAGCGGCAACGCAGGAAGAGGATTGTGAGGAAGAGGAGTCAGAGGAGGAATGTGGTTTTGAGGAGGAAGACCAAGCACAACAGGCAAGCCAGGGTGCTCGTTGTCACCTATCTGGTACCCGTGGTGTTGTACGTGGCTGGGGGGAAGAAGATACCTTCAGTGACATCAGTGAGGACGAGGAACGGGACATGACTAGCTTGGCATCCAACCTTGTGCAAATGGGGTCTTTCATGCTGTCGTGCCTGTTGAGGGACACTCGTATAAAAAAGCTGAAGGAGAACGAACTGTACTGGGTGTCCACGCTACTAGACCCCCGGTATAAGCATAAAGTGACTGAAATTTTTTCGAATTCCGGCAAGTCAGAAAGGATGGAGCAGTTCAAAAATAAATTCAGCTGCAAATTGTCCCAAAGTATAGAGTTAGCTATCTTAATGTGTGCAGCTAATCTTCTTCTGCTACGTTTTGGGAGATAGCCTCTGGGGTGTTTATAATTGATTGCAGTCAATAAATGTGTCAAATCTCACCCTTAGTAGTCTCATAGGGTCTCTCTCTGCTGTGCATCTGTTGTCGGATGGGTCATTGGCTTCTTTGTGCCCTTTTTTAGGGCCGGGGGTTCCGGAGTAGGCCGCAGCCACGGCCTTTACTAGAAATCTGCTGGTTCTCGTTTTCGGGTATACTAGAAATTAGCAGGGAGCCACTCCAAAACAACACCGGATGATCACTGCTTGTATATCCAACACCCAGAGGGGTTTTTGAATGAATGAATGTATAAAACTGATGTTATTTGTCACTGTCTATGCGGAGCTACATAAAAGTGCTGCTACTCCATTTGCTGACAAGCTCCGCCTCCAGAACGACTCTGTTTAAAGGGACATAATACTCATATGCTAAATCACTTGAAAGTGATGCAGTATAACTGTAAAAAGCTGTCTATAAAATATCACCGGAGCATCTCCATGTAAAAAAAGGAAGATATTTTACCTAAAAATTTCTTCAGCTCACCAGATTAAGCTCTGTGTAAACAGTTATAATTCAGCTGCTGTCAAGAGAGCAATATGTTACCTGTATGGCAAAAGACTGACACCGCAAGCTGTGAAAGTTTAAAAAGCAAATCTTTATTTGTAAATCACATAAAAAAGTACAGCAGGGCTCAAGGGGAACCCGAAAACAAATGGTCCGTTGTGTTTCCTGCCTGTAAGCACTTCGTCAGGGACTGAACATACAAAAGCATCTATTCCTTAAAAAGGCACAACTTAATTAGCGAAAGTATTGACTCATGATTGTAAGTCTTAAAAATGAACAACTCTCTGGAACATTTACGTTGCATTGCCCCTCATGTTGAATTTCAGCAGTATTATCTGTATTATCTGGTGAGATTTTTCCTGTGATTGATCTGTGCACCGAACCCTTCTTGGGTTTTACTTTGTCCTCCTTTCCATTAGTGGCTCCATTATCTTTAATGGGTGTTGAAGCCCTCAGGTTGTCATCCGAGGTATCGAGCTCAAAACTTGAGAAAGTGTGAGAGGTTATGACAAAACTGTATTGGAGAAAGCCAAAATTGAAATAGAAGGCATAAAAGGGAAGATCTTCTTACTGATAAATGCAAAAAATACATATACACATGTTCTAGTACATAATTGTGAGCTGCTGTCAGTTTCGCTTTTTACTTATATTAACTACCATCTAGTCCAAATATAAAGTTTTTACAATATGTTACTATAGTAGTTAATGAAATATATCTCTTGATTAACTAAAATGTCATATTAATGAGAAATCTGCTGATATGATTTTTTGAGTGGTAGAGGATTTACTATGTTAATTATATTGATCAAGAATATTATATTGTATGGCCAATAGGACCATTTGTGTATCCTAGACTCCTCCCATACCATGTGATACTAATCAGCATTAGTTAGATTTTTGTGTATATATAGCAAGTGTTCTCAAATGTTTTTATGAAGCCTGATGAAACAGCCTTGAGCTGAGAAATGCGTTGCTTTGATTTTTACTATTTTAATAAACCATTTTATATATATTTGGACACTTGCTATCACCTTTTTGTTTGCCATCTTACCCTAATGTGAGAGGGGTCTGGTTTGGGCCCACTTCTGAATACTGGTGGTTCCTGGATTTCCTTTGTATCCAGTAGGCCTGTGCTTAAGTCTGGTGGGTGACTATATTGATCCCACTCTGCCTCTATAGCATCAAGGGAGATGCTACACCAAATGTGAGTACCTTTCTATCTGCATTTTGACTCACCACAGTTAAAACAATACTAGGCCATATAGGCACCTGTGTTTTTTTATATCTTCAATCCAGACACCATACCTACACCAAGAGAGTGGTCCCCTGGGTGACTTTAAGAAATCCCAGACTGCTACTATAGCACTAATTGAGGTGCTTCCACAAATGTGAGTTTACTCTGTGCATTTACATCTACCTGTTTTCTGAACCAGACAATATTGGGCCATGTGGCGCTTCTGTTTCCTCTTGTTTTTATAGATTCTTACTGATAAACCTAAAAAACAAACGACTGGTGCCCCTCTCATAACTTTCGTGACTACCTACAGTAAACAGTTCAGTCAGATTATTAACATCATTCGTAAATATAAACCTATCTTAGAAAGATATCAGCTTTTGAATAGAACTTTGACCCAAAATGGGATTAGATGTGTATCCAAAAAATCTAGAACTATTGGAAATCACTTGTATAGAGATTTCTCGAGAAAACAAACTGATTGCTGGCTCCAACCTACCAAGGGATTCTTTAAATGTAAAGGAAATTCCTGTAAGAGCCGTGACTATGTCAGCGCAGGAATTAATTTTACATTTACCAGAGCAGGAAAGTTATACGATATCAGACAAGTTGTTTAACTTGTAATTCACATTTTTTTGTTTATCTTATCACTTGTAAGATTTGTAATAAGCAATATTTAGGTAGGACCACTAGGGCTCTGAAAGACCTCATCAGAGAACACCTTCTATCCATTTCACATGATCCACCAAAAACTCCTGTTGCAAAACATTTTGTTTCACATCATCTCCCCTTTAATGACAACAGTCTCTGCATGATGTTAAGATTCCAAGGTATAGATGTAGTTTACAAAAACATCAAAGGAGGTGACAAGTTAGCTGCCTTAAATAGAAAAGTAGTATTCTGGATGTTTACACTGTCCACTGGTTTCCCCTAGGGATAAATGAGATCACTGACCTAAGATATTTTGTAGATTAACATTAATATTATCTACTTTAACAATTGATTTGTATATTTGTATGTTTTCCTTTTTTATCTCGAGTTAATATCTACACGACCAAACATCTATTGACTTGTAAGATAACACAGCATTTAATATCTATTTTTAATTCTTTTAAGTGGGGTCTTTATTGAGTACACTGTTAATTTAACTTACTTACCCATCCACTAGGCACTACACAGAGGCCCTAGGAGGCTTGATATTTACATTGTTTAGTACTACAAACTTTTTTCTTATTTTTATAATTAGTTTTTTAACACAACATTTTACTTCTTTAGTTTTACTAGCATTTTTTAATTTTTGTGATAATATTAGAAATTTCCTTAAGAACTTAATACTTTTAGCACTTACAATCACTATACTTAATGTCAGACACACTATTTGTATTTGTTCAGATACATTATCTGTATTTGATTAGTACCATCTTATACAGCTATACTATCTGCTTTTGATTAGTAAAATTTCACATAGACCCTTTCTCCTTTCACTGCCACCAGGTAACACTATTTGACAACATTCTCATTTGTTTACCCATAGAGGAAAGATCTTTTTACCTATATGCTATGTTATTTGCTATATGTATGTTTTTTGGAATGTAATATATTTTTTAACATTTTGCATTTTAGCATACTATGCTAGCCAAACAATTGTATATGTATATCTTCATGTATAATGATTTCACAATATGCATTATCATGCAATATTCAAGCCCCAAAATGTATCAATCATGTTTTTACATTTAGCGGTTGTCATTTACCTATTTATTCTCTGCGGCCTTTTATATTTATTGCTAAGAAAAGGGACAGAGAAAGTGAAGCATATTGGGCACACTTGAAGGGGCAAAAACCAATGCTATATTGATTGTGTGGTGTGTCGTGTATTTATTAAAACTTAACTTTTATATCAATAATCATTAAAAAAGGAGTGGAAATTTCCACCAATGAATAAAAAAGAAACAAACAATATTAAAATTGTGTCCAATTAGTACTCGGTACACAAAAGCTCCTCTCAAATGTGATACAGTGATCAGTTTGTATCACACTGTCCTGTTGAAACCAAGTAAATATCAGATACTTCACTATATGTTAATACTTGAAAGTATAAGTACCATTTCCATCAATTATATTTGTGATAATATACCATATAGGTCTATTTCATTCAGATTTCCCCATTGCACATATCATTATACAAATTAATTTATATTTATCAGTCGCTAATGGGGTTATGTAACAATAAAGTGTAGTCACACTATGAAAAAAGTCTGATTAGGCAAATACAAGATTAATGAGTATTAGTGCACAGGTTAATTTTATTCTGATAAGTGTAAGAAAAATATTTGTAATAAACACCTATGTGTCAGGGTGTTTATACTATTCGCATTAGTTCGATATTTGAAATAGTTGTTACTGCCAGTATTGACAGATTTGCTATATTTATCATGTATTATTCACTTTGAATCTACCTCAGTAATCATCCATTAGATTGTACTATATACGTTGTTTTGGCCTGGTAAATATAATTATTCCAGGTGAGGTTAGGATTCTGAGGTAGTTCAAAGTCTAATAGCACAGTGCAGGCTCATATAAAGCGATAACCCTTTGAAAGATAGCAATCTGTTATAAGGCTTGTGGTGGCCCAGATCAATTAAACCAGGCTATAATATCGCTGTAGGGAGCAGGCACTAGTGATATTTGCTGCACAAAGTATTTACTGGAGAATAATGGCACTCAGGATAGTCTGTCTATAGCGATAGCTTACGCTTGAGCATATTGCTCCAACACAATGTAGCTAAATTAAAGTATATACCATTCCCATTTGAAGCCTATAATCGCTATAATCGCTATGCCAGACTAACATCTTAAGTTTTAAAAAAGTTTAAGTAAAAGGTGCCTAAAAGAGGCCAACAATTAATCTGATTTCAACGGACTATATGAGAGGAGCAGTGCGAACACCTGACGTGCGTTTCGCAACTGCTTTTTCAGAGGCGTCCGGTCCGACCGCCACACACTACTTTTAAAGGACCTTCAGCCAATCACATGGCTGATTGCATTTTTGTAAATTCTTGTCAACCTATCGGCTGTTTTCTACCATCTTGCGATGTGACGATGACAGAGTAGCGTCATCGTCAGCTGTGGCCTATCAGACTAGGGGGTGTGTTTGCTGACGTTGTCCAATAGATTACTCGTGAAATGTTTATCTTTTTGTGTCAAACTGATCTAGCGTGTATATTGGGTGATCAACAATAATTAATACTACTATAGATGTATAATGTCTACTGCGAGGCAAATATTTGAGCATATATTTATAGATCCTTGTATGGTATTTGTACTTCTATCATATATATTAGACGGTCAGATGTTACTTATGACTACCATCTGTATATGCTGTCTGTTTGTAGCTATTATTTGAACAAATATTTGTGAGCACTGGTAATATGTATGCCATTACAACCAAAAAAGTGGACCCTTCAATTATTGCACTGTTATATTTATACAGTGCTTTTTATACCCTATAGCTAGATCATATTATAGGATACAAAAATGTTATTTTGTCATTCTATTGTGCCACATATATTCGATGTTCACAATTAGTAACAATTTCCTTGTGCACGTTTATCATATTTAATACATAGCAATGTCATACTAAATTTATATTAACGTGCCATTTTTACATTTGGACTATATAAAAGATATAGATTTTATAATTTAATCCGATGTTTATGTCTTTGTATAGTTTACACATAGTGCCATTGTAGCACCATATCAGTGATGTGTATTCTTTTATCATGGATGAAATGGTCGAACATTGTATTTATGTTCGTTATCATTGAAAATTTCTTATCACAGTTGGCTGGTTTTATTTAAGGGATTGTGTATAATCGAACATAATGTTTTAGACTATGCAGGATAAATATATTTCGTGTTTTAATGCTCCAATAAAAGATGTACATTACAAAGTGCCTCTTGGTTATATAGTTCATTTAGTTTTGTGATTGAACATATACTTCGTATATTGTTTAAACTATTGGCCAGACAAAATATGCCAATGAATAGATTTTAAACACTTTTGTTTTTGTTTTTATTTATGTGTATATTTTTCGTTGGTCTACCAAGTATAATCTCGACACAGAGTTATTATACTATGTCTAGTCAATCATTTTTGTGAGGATTAGTGTAGAAAGGCACTGTATTGTATCATTTCGTTTTTGTATTTATGCCTCACTTCATTCCTAGTGATACAAGATGTATATACATTTTAACTCAGACACGAGTTTCGTTACCTAATGGGATTGCAGTCAGGCATCATATTACAGGCATCTGCGTCAGAGAATTGTTCATTTCTAAGACTTACAATCATGTGTCAATACTTCCGCTAATTAAGTTGTGCCTTTTTATGGAATATATGTTTTGTATGTTCAGTCCCATGACGAAGTGCCTACAGGCAGGAAACGCATTGAACCATTTGTTTTCTGGTTCACCTTGAGCCCTGCTGTACCCTGTCTTTTTACGGATATACGAATAAAAGTTTGCTTTTTAACCTTTCAGCCTTTTGCCGTACAGGTAACCTGTTGCTCTCTTGATATTTGCTTATTCTTCATGGAGCTTCTGGGAGTGGCTCCCCACCTGTCTGCCTGGCATCTTCCTCCAAGATCTGTTTAGCGGCAATCAACAGCAGTAAGTCGGCTGCGACATACCAAGGTAATACGTTCCTTTTGTTCTTTTTGAACTGGGACCCTTTACTTACTTCCAACCAGTGAATTACACACTTTTTCACTGCTTATTTGTGTTACAGCTTCAACTTACATCACAGCTCTCTTATGTTAAATGTTGCTCAGAATTGTGTACCGCAGTAGTAAATGGACAATACTTCAAGCCAGTACTGAACATTTTAACCAGTAGCAACATCTTGAAACTATTAGCTTTTTCCACTCAGCTGCATTATCCTTTGTTTGGTACTTCAGCTGCTGTCCAGATGCAATTTAAAAAAAAACAACAACAACAACAAAAAAAACAGCCAATCAGCATTAACAGTGCTGAGGTAATATTTTGCCTTTGCTGTGATCTCATGAGATTTCCCTGAAATCTCATGAGATTTCATATAACTTACTTAAAGGGATAGTAAAGTCCAAATTAAACTTTTGTGATTTAGATAAGGCATGCAATGTGAAACAACTTTCTAATTTACTTTTATTATCAAATTTGCTTTGTTCTCTTAGTTGAAAGTTAAACCTAGGTAGGCTCATATGCTAATTTCTAAACCCTTGAAGGCTGCCTCTCATTTTTCACAGCTAGAGGGCGTTAGTTCATGCGTTTCATATAGATAACATTGTGCTCATGGATGTGAAGTTATTTAAGATTCAGCATTATTTGCCTGAATTTCAAGTCTGTCAAAAGATCTGAGATAAGGAGACAGTCAGCAGAAGCTTAGATACAAGGTAATTACAGAGGTAAAAAGTATATTTCTGTAACAGTGTTGATTATGCAAAACTGAGGTTTTGGGAAATAAAGGGATTATCTTTCTTTTTAAACAATAACATATTTAGGAGCCTAGTAATCAACGTGTCAACTTTCCTGCCTTCGCCGGCCCAATACGCCCGCCTAAGCTCGCCTACCATCGCCGCCGCGGACCTGAAAAAATTCACCTAAGTTATCAATAAATCTGTCAAAAAGCCGCGCACCAAGTACGGGGCGATGAGCAGCGGACTGTGAGAGTTATTACTCATCCGATCTCGCTGCTCTTCGGCTTTTTTACAGCTTTATGTCTAGCCTGTCACTAAGCACCCACACTAACAACACTGTTCTACCCCCTATACCGGCGCCCCCGGAGCCCCCCGCAACTCAATAAAGTTACTAACCCCTAAACCTCCGCTCCTAGACCCCGCCGCAACTCTTATAAATGTATTAACCCCTAAACCGCCACTCCCGGACACCGCCGCAACCTACATTATACCTAGTAACCCCTATCCTGCCCCCCTATACCGCTGCCCTCTATAATAAAGTTATTAACCCCTATCCTGCTGATCCCGCACCTCGCCGCAACTAAATAAATAGTTTAACCCCTAAACCGCCGCTCCCGGACCCTGACGCAACCTATATTAAACTTATTAACCCCTAATCTGCCCCCCCTACACCGTCGCCACCTATAATACATTTATTAACCCCTATCCTGCCCCCCCTACACCGCCGCACTGTAATAAATTTATTAACCTCTAAACCTAAGTCTAACACTAACACCCCCCTAACTTAAATATTAATTAAATAAATCTAAATAATATTTCTATTATTAACTAAATGAATCCTATTTAAAACTAAATACTTACCTTTAAAATAAACCCTAATATAGCTACAATATAAATAATAATTATATTGTAGCTATCTTAGGATTTATTTTTATTTTATAGGTAACTTTCAATTTATTTTAACTAGGTACAATAGCTATTAAATAGTTATTAACTATTTAATAGCTACCTAGCTAAAATTAAGAGAAATTTACCTGTAAAATAAAAACTAACCTAAGTTACAATTACACCTAACACTACACTATACTTTAATAAATTATTTCTATTTAAAACTAAATACTTACCTGTAAAATAAACCCTAAAATAGCTACAATGTAATTAATAATTACATTGTAGCTATTTTAGGATTTATATTTATTTTACAGGTAACTTTGTTTTTATTTTAGCTAGTTAGAATAGTTATTAAATAGTTATTAACTATTTAATAACTACCTAGCTAAAAAAAGTACAAAATTACCTGTAAAATAAATCCTAACCTAAGTTACAATTAAACCTAACACTACACTATCATTACATTAATTAAATAAATTAACTACAAATAACTACAATTACATACAATTACATAAACTAACTAAAGTACAAAAAATAAAAAAAGCTAAGTTACAAAAAAAAAAAAAAAAAGTTACAAACATTTAACAAATATTACAACAATTTTAAGCTAATTACACCTAATCTAAGCCCCCTAATAAAATAACAAAGCCCCCCAAAATAAAAAAATCCCTACCCTATTCTACATTAAAAAAGTTCAAAGCTCTTTTACCTTACCAGCCCTTAAAAGGGCCTTTTGTGGGGCATGTCCCAAAGAAAACTGGTCTTTTGCCTGTAAAAGAAAAATACAACCCCCCCAACATTAAAACCCACCACCCACATACCCCTAATCTAACCCAAACCCCCCTTAAAAAAACCTAACACTAATCCCCTGAAGATCATCCTACCTTGAGTCGTCTTCACTCAGCCGAGCCACCGATGGAACTGAAGAGGAGATCCGGAACGCCAGAAGTGATCCTCCAAGGGGCACTGAAGAAGTCTTCCATCCAATGAAGTGATCCTGAAGTCTTCGATCCGGGCGATGTCATCTTCCAAGCGGGGTCTTCAATCTTCTTCTTCAGGATCCATCTTCATTCCGTCGACACGGAACATCCTTCTTTCCCGACGGACTACCGACGAATGAAGGCTCCTTTAAGGGACGTCATACAAGATGGCGTCCCTTCAATTCCGATTGGCTGATAGGATTCTATCAGCCAATCAGAATTAAGGTAGGAAAAATCTGATTGGCTGATTGAATCAGCCAATCAGATTGAAGTTCAATCCGATTGGCTGATCCAATCAGCCAATCAGATTGAGCTTGCATTCTATTGGCTGTTCTGATCAGCCAATCGGATTGAACTTCAATCTGATTGGCTGATTCAATCAGCCAATCAGATTTTTCCTACCTTAATTCCGATTGGCTGATAGAATCCTATCAGCCTATCGGAATTGAAGGGATGCCATCTTGGATGACGTCCCTTAAAGGAGCCTTCATTCGTCGGTAGTCCGTCGGGAAAGAAGGATGTTCCGCGTCAGCGGAATGAAGATGGATCCTGAAGAAGAAGATTGAAGACCCCGCTTGGAAGATGACATTGCCCGGATCGAAGACTTCTTCAGCGCCGCTTGGAAGATGACATCGCCCGGATGGAAGACTTCTTCTGCGCCGCCTGGAGGATCACTTTATCGGATGGAATACTTCTTCAGCACCCCTTGGAGTATCACTTCTGGTGCTCCGGATCTCCTCTTCAGTTCCATCGGTGGCTCAGCTGAGTGAAGACGACTCAAGGTAGGATGATCTTCAGGGGATTAGTGTTAGGTTTTTTAAGGGGGGTTTGGATTAGATTAGGGGTATGTGGGTGGTGGGTTTTAATGTTGGAGGGGGGTTGTATTTTTCTTTTACAGGCAAAAGAGCAGTTTTCTTTGGGACATGCCCCACAAAAGGCCCTTTTAAGGGCTGGTAAGGTAAAAGAGCTTTGAACTTTTTTAATGTAGAATAGGGTAGGGAATTTTTTTATTTTGGGGGGCTTTGTTATTTTATTAGGGGGCTTAGATTAGGTGTAATTAGCTTAAAATTGTTGTAATATTTGTTAAATGTTTGTAACTTATTTTTTTTATTTTTTGTAACTTAGCTTTTTTTATTTTTTGTACTTTAGTTAGTTTATGTAATTGTATGTAACTGTAGGTATTTGTAGTTAATTTATTTAATTAATGTAATGATAGTGTAGTGTTAGGTTTAATTGTAACTTAGATTAGGATTTATTTTACTGGTAATTTTGTATTTCTTTTAGCTAGGTAGTTATTAAATAGTTAATAACTATTTAATAACTATTCTAACTAGCTAAAATAAATACAAAGTTACCTGTAAAATAAATATAAATCCTAAAATAGCTACAATGTAATTATTAATTACATTGTAGCTATCTTAGGGTTTATTTAAGTATTTAGTTTTAAATAGAAATAATTTATTAAAGTATAGTGTAGTGTTTGGTGTAATTGTAACTTAGGTTAGTTTTTATTTTACAGGTAAATTTCTCTTAATTTTAGCTAGGTAGCTATTAAATAGTTAATAACTATTTAATAGCTATTGTACCTAGTTAAAATAAATTGAAATTTGCCTGTAAAATAAAAATAAATCCTAAGATAGCTACAATATAATTATTATTTATATTGTAGCTATATTAGGGCTTATTTTAAAGGTAAGTATTTAGTTTTAAATAGTATTAATTTAGTTAATAATATAAATATTATTTAGATTTATTTAATTAATATTTAAGTTAGGGGGGTGTTAGTGTTAGTGTTAGACTTAGGTTTAGGGGTTAATAATTTTATTACAGAGGCGGCGGTGTAGGGGGGGCAGGATAGGGGTTAATACATTTATTATAGGTGGTGACGGTGTAGGGGGGGCAGATTAGGGGTTAATAAGTTTAATATAGGTTGTGTCAGGGTCCGGGAGTGGCGGTTTAGGGGTTAAACTATTTATTTATTTGCGGCGAGGTGCGGGATCGGCAGGATAGGGGTTAATAACTGTATTATAGAGGGCGGCAGTATAGGGGGGCAGGATAGGGGTTACTAGGTATAATGTAGGTTGCAGCGGTGTCCGGGAGCGGCGGTTTAGGGGTTAATACATTTATTATAGTTGCGGCGGGGTCAGGGAGCAGCGGTTTAGGGGTTAATATGTATAGAGTAGCTTGCGGTGGGCTCCGGGAGCGGCGGTTTAGGGGTTAATATGTATAAAGTAGCTTGCAGTGTGCTCCGGGAGCAGCGGTTTAGGGGGTAATACATTTATTTAGTTGCGGCGGTGTAGGGGGGGACAGCTTAGGGGTGTTTAGACTCGGGGTACATGTTAGGGTGTTAGGTGTAGATAGCTCCCATAGAAATCAATGGGATGTCTGGCAGCAGCGAACTTGTACTTTCGCTATGGTCAGACTCCCATTGATTCCTATGGGATCCGCCGCCTCCAGGGCGGCGGATTGAAAACCAGGTACGCTGGGCCGGAAAAGTGCCGAGCGTACCTGCTAGTTTTTTGATAACTAGCAAAAGTAGTCAGATTGTGCCGCACTTGTGTGCGGAACATCTGGAGTGACGTAAGAATTGATCTGTGTCGGACTGGGTCCGGCAGATCGAAGCTTACGTCACAAAATTCTACTTTTGCCGGTCTCTAGCCTTTGATAACTAAGGCGAATCAGCCTTGCCACAAATACGCTGCGGAATTCTAGCGTATTTGAGATTGACGGCTTGATAACTAGGCCCCCTAGTGTTTACTATCCCTTTAAACTGAATAGGAAAATAACATGACTGTGCATGCACATGACAGATGCACACTCCTTTGCAAGTCCTGGGACAAGCATCCTGACTGGCTGCTTAAAGTCTCTTTACAGTGGTGTGTGAAAACTTAGGAAATTTGAAGTTAAATATCTTCCTTTTTTACATAGAGTTGTTCAGGCGCTATTTTCTATTTTACAGCTATGCTGCATCCCTTTCCTGTGCATCAACATGTGGGCATCATGTCCTTTTAAGTTAGGAATTTATTGGCTTTTAAATAAATAAGAGCTTAAACTTTGTAATTAGCCTATTTTTTTTTTAATATTAATATGAGTCTCATTTGTAACACAAATGCATTTGTAAACTGAAAGCATTCTAATTAAAAAAAAAAAAAAGATATATAAAAGTTAAACTTTTTTTCGATGGCTTATAATTAGCAGAAATAAAAATAAAAGTGTTGAAAAAGGTAAATTACTTATTCTTAATAATACAGAACTGATTTCTGACCTAATGTATATGTTACATTTAGGTAAACTTAACATTTATAAACTTGTAATGAGAAAAAATCTTTTGTCTAAACATAAAGAATGTCCAATAACAATGTTTATATGCTGTTTAGGAACCATGCAGCATAAAATAGCCTGTTGTGTTCAGCTATTTAAAGAATTCTAGCAATTTTTAGGAATGCCAGAAATTTATGTTTCTTCTGCCAGCACTAGCTATTAGACTCCTCATTTTATGTCAGGGGCACTTTTTGCTAAGAAGGAGGTTGATTACATAATATTTATGTGTAGATATTTTGCAATACTTACTATGTAAATTGCTTCATGCATAATCTATTGAGAATGTATTTGTCAAAATAGAATCAGATGAAATAGCTCTTTTTAATCCATTGTCCAAAATTATTGTGAAACAATAAAACAAACAGCTAGATTTAGAGTTTTGTCGGTAACGACCCGCGTATCTAACTCTGGCTTTTTTTCGCCCCCAACTTTTAAATACCGCTGGTATTTAGAGTTCACAGAAGGGCTGCGTTAGGCTCCAAAAAGGGAGCGTATAGCATATTTAACGCCACTGCAACTCTCAATACCAGCGGTGCTTACGGACGCGGCCAGCTTCAAAAACGTGCTCATGCACGATTCCCCTATAGAAAACAATGGGGCCATTTGAGCTGAAAAAAACCCAAACACCTGCAAAAAAGCAGCGTTCAGCTCCTAACGCAGCCCCATTGTTTCCTATGGGGAAACACTCCCTAAGTCTGCACCTAACACCCTAACATGTACCCTGAGTCTAAACACCCCTAACCTTACACTTATTAACCGCTAATCTGCTGCCCCCGCTATCGCTGACACCTGCATTTTTTTTTAACCCCTAATCTGCCGCTCCGTACACCGCCGCAACCTACATTATCCCTATGAACCCCTAATCTGCTGCCCCTAACACCGCCGACCCCTATATTATATTTATTAACCCCTAATCTGCCGCCCCCAATGTCGCCTCCACCTAACTATACTTATTAACCCCTAATCTGCCGACCGGACCTCACTGCTACTATAATAAATGTATTAACCCCTAATCCGCCTCACTCCTGCCTCAATAACCCTATAATAAATAGTATTAACCCCTAATCTGCCCTCCCTAACATCGCCGACGGACCTCACCGCTACTCTAATAAATTTATTAACCCCTAAAGCTAAGTCTAACCCTAACCCTAACACTCCCCTAAATTAAATATAATTTAAATCTAACTAAATAAATTAACTCTTATTAAATACATTATTCCTATTTAAATCTAAATACTTACCTGTAAAATAAACCCTAATATAGCTACAATATAAATTATAATTATATTGTAGCTATTTTAGGATTAATATTTATTGTACAGGCAACTTTGTAATTATTTTAACCAGGTACAATAGCTATTAAATAGTTCATAACTATTTAATAGTTACCTAGTTAAAATAATTACAAAATTACCTGTAAAATAAATCCTAACCTAAGTTACAATTAAACCTAACACTACACTATCAATAAATTAATTAAATAAAATACCTACAATTACCTACAATTAAACCTAACACTACACTATCAATAAATTAATTAAATACAATACCTACAAATAAATACAATGAAATAAACTAACTAAAGTACAAAAAATAAAAAAGAAGTAAGTTACAAAAAATAAAAAAATATTTACAAACATTAGAAAAATATTACAACAATTTTAAACTAATTACACCTACTCTAAGCCCCCTAATAAAATAACAAAGCCCCCCAAAATAAAAAAATGCCCTACCCTATTCTAAAATTAAAATAGAAAAGCTCTTCTACCTTACCAGCCCTTAAAAGGGTCCTTTACGGGGCATGCCCCAAAGAATTCAGCTCTTTTGCCTGTAAAAAAAAAAACATACAATACCCCCCCCAACATTACAACCCACCACCCACATACCCCTAATCTAACCCAAACCCCCTTAAATAAACCTAACACTAAGCCCCTGAAGATCTCCCTACCTTGTCTTCACCACACCGGGTTCACCGATTCGTCCTGGCTCCAACGTCTTCATCCAAGCCCAAGCAGGGGGCTGAAGAGGTCCATGATCCGGCTGAAGTCTTCATCCAAGCAGGAGCTGAAGAGGTCCATGATCCGGCTGAAGTCTTCATCCAAGCGGGAGCTGAAGAGGTCCATGATCCGGCTGAAGTCTTCATCCAAGTGGGAGCTGAAGAGGTCCATAATCCGGCTGAAGTCTTCAAGCGGCATCTTCAATCTTCTTTCTTCCGGATCCATGTTCATCCCGCCGACGCGGAACATCCATCTTCACTGACGACTTCCCGACAAATGACGGTTCCTTTAACCGTCCCTTAAAGGAACCGTCATTCGTCGGGAAGTAGTCGGTGAAGATGGATGTTCCGTGTCGGCGGGATGAACATGGATCCGGAAGAAAGAAGATTGAAGACCCCGCTTGGAAGATGACATCGCCTGGATGGAAGACTTCTTCAGCGCCGCTTGGAGGATCACTTCATCGGATGGAAGACTTCTTCAGCGCCGCTTGGAGGATTACTTCTGCCGCTCCTGATCTCCTCTTCAGTTCCATCGGGGGCTCGTTAGTGTTAGGGTTAGACTTAGCTTTAGGGGTTACTAAATGTATTAGAGTAGCGGTGAGGTCCGGTCGGCAGATTAGGGGTTAATACTTGAAGTTAGGTGTCGGCGATGTTAGGGAGGGCAGATTAGGGGTTAATACTATTTATTATAGGGTTATTGAGGCGGGAGTCAGGCGGATTAGGGGTTAATACATTTATTATAGTAGCGGTGAGGTCCGGTCGGCAGATTAGGGGTTAATAATTGTAGGTAGGTGGAGGCGACGTTGGGGGCGGCAGATTAGGGGTTAATAAATATAATATAGGGGTTGGCGGTGTTAGGGCCAGCAGATTAGGGGTTCATAGGGATAACGTAGGTGGTGGCGGTGTGCGGTCGGCAGATTAGGGGTTAAAAAATTTTAATAGAGTGGCGTCGATGTGGGGGGACCTCGGTTTAGGGGTACATAGGTGGTTTATGGGTGTTAGTGTACTTTAGAGCACAGTAGTTAAGAGCTTTATGAACCGGCGTTAGCTCAGCAAGCACTTAACTCCTGACTTTTTTCTGCGGCTGGAATTTTGTCGTTAGATTTCTAACGCTCACTTCAGCCATGACTCTAAATACCAGCGTTAGAAAGATCCCATTGAAAAGATAGGATACGCAATTGGCGTAGAGGGATCTGCGATATGGAAAAGTCGCGGCTGGAAAGTGAGCGTTAGACCCTTACCTACAAAACTCTAAATACCAGCGGTAGCCCAAAACCAGCGTTAGGAGCCTCTAACGCTGGTTTTGACGGCTAACGCCAAACTCTAAATCTAGCCGAAAGTTTCTAATACTTTTTTTAATGCAAGAAAGTAGATTTCCTAGAACTTTGTTTTAAGAAATTCAAATGTTTTTTTCAGTTGAAGTTGCACATAAATAAAATGCACAGAAAGGTTTTCATGCATTTGAATAAAAGTGATATTTCTGCTTTACATTTCAAGAAGAGTTTTTTATATTCATATATATGTTGTAGGCAAATAGTTATTTTAGGATTTTTTCTGCTTAAAAAAAAAAGCATTTGCCTAGGCAAAAGCCATTTGCCTAATTTTTAGTCAAGCAAATAGCTTTCAGAAAATCGAAGTCAAGGCACCCTGAGAAAGTGGCCCCTGCTTGCCAATAAGCTCCTATGTTCCCAATAAAAGTGGCCCCTGCTCACCAATACACTTAAAGGCACCCAGGAAATTGGACCCTGCTTACCAAAACATGCCCAAGCATGCCTAAACAACCTGGAAATAGGGCACCCTGCTTGCCAAAACATGCCCAACCACCCTGAGAAAGTGGCTCCTGCTCACCATTAGGCACCCAGGTAGCTCAGAAATGTGGCCCCTTTGTCAACAATAGGTGCCCAGAAACCAGTAAAAGTGGCCCCTGCTTGGCAAAACACATCCAAGCACAATGGGAAGTGGCCCCTGCTTGCCAATAGTCTCCCAGGCAGAAAGGTAATGTGGTCCCTGCTTGTCTATAGGTGCTCATGCACCCTAGGAAAGTGGCCACTACTAGTCATGCCTAAGCATCCAAGGAAATCACCAATAAATGCAATGAACCTTGTGAAAGTAGCCCCTTCTCACCAAAATGCACCCAAGTACCTCGGGAAAGTGGCCCCTAATCACCAATAAATGCACAGGTACCCGGGGAAAGTGGCTATTGTATACCAAAACTCACTCAAACACTCTTGGAAAGTGGCCCCTGCTCACCAATAGGCACCCTAGGAATGTGGCCCCTGCTCAACAACTGGCACAAAGGACACCTGGGAAATTGGCCCCTGTTGCCAATAGACTTCCAGGTACCCCAGGAAAGTGGCCACTTCTCACCAAAACATGTCCAAGCATGCCTAGACAACCTGTAAATAGTGGCCCCTGCATGCCAAAACACACTCAAGCACCCTGGTAAAGTGGTCCCTGCTGACCAATAGGAAGCTAGGCATACCAGAGAAATAGGTACATTGGCACCCTGTAGTAGAGATCCCTGCTTACTAATTAGGCACCCCAGTAAAGTGGCCTCTGCTTTCCAAAACACCCCAAGCATGTCTGGGGGCTTATTGATGAGCAGCAGCAACTTTTCCTGGGTGGCTGGACACCTATTGGTGAGCAGGGGCAACTTTCCTGGAGTGCCTAATCCATATTGCTAATCAGTGGCCACTTTCCTTAAGGCTTCCTAGGCGGCTATTGGGGAGCAGGGCTCACTTTTCTGGGGTGCCAGGACATCTATTGACCAGCAGGGGCCACTTGGGGTTCCTGGGACCTATTAGCAAACAGGTGAAACTTTTCTTAGGGTGTCAGGGCAGCTATTGATGAACTTGGGCTACTTTCGCAAGTGCCTGGATGCCTAATGATGAGCAGGGGTCATTTTCCCAGGGTGCTTGCGCATGTTTTGGCAAGCAGGGACCACTTCCCTGGGGTGCCGGAGTGCCTATTGGAAGTCATGGGCACTTTTCTGGGGTGCCTGGAAGCCTATTGGCAAGTAGGCCACTTTCCCAGAGTGCTTTGGTGTATTATGGTGAGCAGGGGCCACTTTCCTGTAATGTCTGGGAGTCTAGTAGTGAGCAAGGCCAACTTTTCATGGTGCCTGTGCCTCTATTTGGTAAACAGTGGCCACGTTCTCAGGGTGCCTGTATCCCTATTTGGGGCACCTTTCCTGTGGTGTCTTGGCACCTATTGATGAACAGGAGCTACTTTCCTAGGAAGCTTGGGTGCCTAATGGTGAGCAGGGACCACTTTCCCTGTGTTATTTGGTGAGCAGGGAACACTTTCCTGGGGAGCCTGTGAGTTTATTAGTGAGCTAGGGCCAACTTCTCAGGGTGACTGTGTCTACATTTAGTGAACAGGGGCCACTTTCCTGGGGTGTCTGGGCATATTTTAGATAGCAGAGGGCACTTTCCCAGAGACCTTGGTGTATATTTCTGAGCAGGCGCCACTTTTCTTGAAGGTTTCTAGCAGGTCTGCCCTTTGGGCAGTGCGAGAGGGGTACCCGCCGATGGCTCCGCAATTTTAAAGGCACTGCAATGTCCTGGTTTCTAGGCTGCTATTGGGAAGAAGGGCTACTCTCCTGGAGTGCAAAAGTGCCTATTTGCAAGCAGGGGCCACTTTCCCGGGGTGCCTGGGCACCTATTGGCAAGGACTACTTTTGCAGGGGAACCTTAGTGCATATCGGTAACCAGGGCCCCTTTCCTGTGGTGCTAAGCACATACTAGTGTGCAGGAGCCATTTTGCTTGAGGGTTCCTAGGTCTATTGGAAAGCAGGGCCAATTACCTGAGATGACTGGCTGGCTATTGGGGAACAAGGGTCACTTTCACAGGTTGCCTTGGTCCCTATTTCCTAGACAAAAAGGCTTTGAAAGCTGAAAAAAGTCTATTGCCTAGGCTTATAATTTTTAAAGCTAAAATAACTATTTGTCTGGGCAAAAGCTATTTGCCTGAAATGACTATTTGCCTACTACATATATTAAGGTAAGTAGCTATTTGATTAATTGTATGTACAGGGAGTGCAGAATTATTAGGCAAGTTGTATTTTTGAGGATTAATTTTATTATTGAACAACAACCATGTTCTCAATGAACCCAAAAAACTCATTAATATCAAAGCTGAATAGTTTTGGAAGTAGTTTTTAGTTTGTTTTTAGTTATAGCTATTTTAGGGGGATATCTGTGTGTGCAGGTGACTATTACTGTGCATAATTATTAGGCAACTTAACAAAAAACAAATATATACCCATTTCAATTATTTATTTTTATCAGTGAAACCAATATAACATCTCAACATTCACAAATATACATTTCTGACATTCAAAAACAAAACAAAAACAAATCAGTGACCAATATAGCCACCTTTCTTTGCAAGGACACTCAAAAGCCTGCCATCCATGGATTCTGTCAGTGTTTTGATCTGTTCACCATCAACATTGCGTGCAGCAGCAACCACAGCCTCCCAGACACTGTTCAGAGAGGTGTACTGTTTTCCCTCCTTGTAAATCTCACATTTGATGATGGACCACAGGTTCTCAATGGGGTTCAGATCAGGTGAACAAGGAGGCCATGTCATTAGATTTTCTTCTTTTATACCCTTTCTTGCCAGCCACACTGTGGAGTACTTGGACGCGTGTGATGGAGCATTGTCCTGCATGAAAATCATGTTTTTCTTGAAGGATGCAGACTTCTTCCTGTACCACTGCTTGAAGAAGGTGTCTTCCAGAAACTGGCAGTAGGACTGGGAGTTGAGCTTGACTCCATCCTCAACCCGAAAAGGCCCCACAAGCTCATCTTTGATGATACCAGCCCAAACCAGTACTCCACCTCCACCTTGCTGGCGTCTGAGTCGGACTGGAGCTCTCTGCCCTTTACCAATCCAGCCATGGGCCCATCCATCTGGCCCATCAAGACTCACTCTCATTTCATCAGTCCATAAAACCTTAGAAAAATCAGTCTTGAGATATTTCTTGGCCCAGTCTTGACGTTTCAGCTTGTGTGTCTTGTTCAGTGGTGGTCGTCTTTCAGCCTTTCTTACCTTGGCCATGTCTCTGAGTACTGCACACCTGGTGCTTTTGGGCACTCCAGTGATGTTGCAGCTCTGAAATATGGCCAAACTGGTGGCAAGTGGCATCTTGGCAGCTGCACGCTTGACTTTTCTCAGTTCATGGGCAGTTATTTTGCGCCTTGGTTTTTCCACACGCTTCTTGCGACCCTGTTGACTATTTTGAATGAAACGCTTGATTGTTCGATGATCACGCTTCAGAAGCTTTGCAATTTTAAGAGTGCTGCATCCCTCTGCAAGATATCTCACTATTTTTGACTTTTCTGAGCCTGTCAAGTCCTTCTTTTGACCCGTTTTGCCAAAGGAAAGGAAGTTGCCTAATAAATATGCACACCTGATATAGGGTGTTGATGTCATTAGACCACACCCCTTCTCATTACAGAGATGCACATCACCTAATATGCTTAATTGGTAGTAGGCTTTCGAGCCTATACAGCTTGGAGTAAGACAACATGCATAAAGAGGATGATGTGGTCAAAATACTCATTTGCCTAATAATTCTGCACTCCCTGTATATACTGAATGCAACACTGTGACGCATGAGAAAAATATATATGTGAGAAAAAAGAACAGATATGGTTTATTGAGGCTATAATTTAAATCCAATTTGTAGTCAGTATATGTTTATAAATAATAAAGTAGACACAGTTAGCTCATTTTAACTTAGATGATGATGATTCTTCTTCTTATTATTATTAATAATAATAATAATAATAATAATAATAACAATAATAATAATGATAATTTGGAACATGTCATAATTCTCCACAGTGCTAAACAGGGTTTACAGTAAAAAAAGACTATCCGCTAGATTTGGAGTTTTGTCGGTAACGACCCGAAAAACTAACGCTGGCTTTTTTCTGGCCTCACCATAAAAATAACTCTGGTATTGAGAGTCCACATAAAGGCTGCGTTAGGCTCCAAAAAAGGAGCGTAGAGCATTTTTAACGCAGCTTCAACTCTCAATACCAGCGGTGCTTACGGACGCGGCCAGCCTCAAAAACGTGCTCGTGCACGATTCCCCCATAGGAAACAATGGGGCTGTTTGAGCTGAAAAAAAACCTAACACCTGCAAAAAAGCCGCGTTCAGCTCTTAACGCAGCCCCATTGTTTGCTATGGGGAAACACTTCCTACGTCTGCACCTAACACTCTAACATGTACCCCGAGTCTAAACACCCCTAACCTTACACTTATTAACCCCTAATCTGCCGCCCCCGCTATCGCTGACACCTGCATTTTATTTTTAACCCCTAATCTGCTGCTCCGTAAACCGCCGCTACTTACATTATCCCTATGTACCCCTAATCTGCTGCCCCTAACACCGCCGACCCCTATATTATATTTATTAACCCCTAATCTGCCACCCACAACGTCGCCTCCACCTGCCTACACTTATTAACCCCTAATCTGTCGAGCGGACCTGAGCGCTACAATAATAAAGTTATTAACCCCTAATCCGCATCACTAACCCTATAATAAATAGTATTAACCCCTAATCTGCCCTCCCTAACATCGCCGACACCTAACTTCAATTATTAACCCCTAATCTGCTGACCGGAGCTCACCGCTACTCTAATAAATGTATTAACCCCTAAAGCTAAGTCTAACCCTAACACTAACACCCCCCTAACTGAAATATAATTTACATTTAACGAAATTAATTAACTCTTATTAAATGAATTATTCCTATTTAAAGATAAATACTTACCTGTAAAATAAATCCTAATATAGCTACAATATAAATTATAATTATATTATAGCTATTTTAGGATTAATATTTATTTTACAGGCAACTTTGTAATTATTTTAACCAGGTACAATAGCTATTAAATAGTTAAGAACTATTTAATAGCTAAAATAGTTAAAATAATTACAAAATTACCTGTAAAATAAATACTAACCTAAGTTACAATTAAACCTAACACTACACTATCAATAAATTAATTAAATAAACTACCTACAATTACCTACAATTAACCTAACACTACACTATCAATAAATTAATTAAATACAATTCCTACAAATAAATACAATTAAATAAACTAGCTAAAGTACAAAAAATAAAAAAGAACTAAGTTACAAAAAATAAAAAAATATTTACAAACATAAGAAAAATATTACAACAATTTTAAACTAATTACACCTACTCTAAGCCCCCTAATAAAACAACAAAGCCCCCCAAAATAAAAAATGCTCTACCCTATTCTAAATTACCAAAGTTAAAAGCTCTTTTACCTTACCAGCCCTGAACAGGGCCCTTTGCGGGGCATGCCCCAAGAAGTTCAGCTCTTTTGCCTGTAAAAAAAAACATACAATACCCCCCCCAACATTACAACCCACCACCCACATACCCCTAATCTAACCCAAACCCCCCTTAAATAAACCTAACACTAAGCCTCTGAAGATCTTCCTACCTTGTCTTCACCTCACCGGGTATCACCGATCGGTCCTGGCTCCGATATCTTCATCCAACCCAAGTGGGGGCTAGACATCCACTGAAGAAGTCCAGAAGAGGGTCCAAAGTCTTTATCCTATCCGGGAAGAAGAGGCGATCCGGACCGGCAACCATCTTGATCCAAGCGGCATCTTCTATCTTCATCCGATGACGACCGGCTCCATCCTGAAGACCTCAACCGCGGACCCATCTTCTTCCGGCGACGTCCAACTGAAGAATGACGGTTCCTTTAAGGGACGTCATCCAAGATGGCGTCCCTCGAATTCCGATTGGCTGATAGGATTCTATCAGCCAATCGGAATTAAGGTAAGAATATTCTGATTGGCTGATGGAATCAGCCAATCAGAATCAAGTTCAATCCGATTGGCTGATCCAATCAGCCAATCAGATTGAGCTCGCATTCTATTGGCTGTTCCGATCAGCCAATAGAATGCGAGCTCAATCTGATTGGCTGATCGGATCAGCCAATCGGATTGAACTTGATTCTGATTGGCTGATTCCATCAGCCAATCAGAATATTCCTACCTTAATTCCGATTGGCTGATAGAATTCTATCAGCCAATCAGAATTCGAGGGACGCCATCTTGGATGAAATCCCTTAAAGGAACCGTCATTCTTCAGTTGGAAGTCGCCGGAAGAAGATGGGTCCGCGGTGGAGGTCTTCAGGATGGAGCCGGTCGTCATCGGATGAAGATAGAGGATGCCGCTTGGATCAAGATGGTTGCCGGTCCGGATCGCCTCTTCTTCCCGGATAGGATGAAGACTTTGGACCCTCTTCTGGACTTCTTCAGTGGATGTCTAGCCCCAGCTTGGGTTGAATGAAGATATCGGAGCCAGGACCGATCGGTGATACCCGGTGAGGTGAAGACAAGGTAGGAAGATCTTCAGGGGCTTAGTGTTAGGTTTATTTAAGGGGGGTTTGGGTTAGATTAGGGGTATGTGGGTGGTGGGTTGTAATGTTGGGGGGGGGTATTGTATGTTTTTTTTACAGGCAAAAGAGCTGAACTTCTTGGGGCATGCCCCGCAAAGGGCCCTGTTCAGGGCTGGTAAGGTAAAAGAGCTTTTAACTTTGGTAATTTAGAATAGGGTAGGGCATTTTTCATTTTGGGGGGCTTTGTTGTTTTATTAGGGGGCTTAGAGTAGGTGTAATTAGTTTAAAATTGTTGTAATATTTTTCTTATGTTTGTAAATATTTTTTTATTTTTTGTAACTTAGTTCTTTTTTATTTTTTGTACTTTAGATAGTTTATTTCATTGTAGTTATTTGTAGGAATTGTATTTAATTAATTTATTGATAGTGTAGTGTTAGGTTAATTGTAGGTAATTGTAGGTAGTTTATTTAATTAATTTATTGATAGTGTAGTGTTAGGTTTAATTGTAACTTAGGTTAGTATTTATTTTACAGGTAATTTTGTAATTATTTTAACTATTTTAGCTATTAAATAGTTCTTAACTATTTAATAGCTATTGTACCTGGTTAAAATAATTACAAAGTTGCCTGTAAAATAAATATTAATCCTAAAATAGCTACAATATAATTATAATTTATATTGTAGCTATATTAGGATTTATTTTACAGGTAAGTATTTATCTTTAAATAGGAATAATTTATTTAATAAGAGTTAATTAATTTTGTTAGATGTAAATTATATTTAAGTTAGGGGGGTGTTAGTGTTAGGGTTAGACTTAGCTTTAGGGGTTAATAGATTTATTAGAGTAGCGGTGAGCTCCGGTCGGCAGATTAGGGGTTAATAATTGAAGTTAGGTGTTGGCGATGTTAGGGAGGGCAGATTAGGGGTTAATACTATTTATTATAGGGTTAGTGATGCGGATTAGGGGTTAATAACTTTATTATAGTAGCGCTCAGGTCCGCTCAGCAGATTAGGGGTTAATAAGTGTAGGCAGGTGGAGGAGACATTGTGGGGGGCAGATTAGGGGTTAATAAATATAATATACGGGTCGGCGGTGTTAGGGGCAGCAGATTAGGGGTACATAAGGATAACTTTGTTGGCGGCGCTTTGCGGTTGGCAGATTAGGGGTTAATAAGTGTAGGCAGATGGAGGCGACATTGAGGGGGCAGATTAGGGGTTAATAAATATAATACAGGGGTCGGCGGTGTTAGGGGCAGCAGATTAGGGGTACATAAGGATAACGTAGGTGTCGGTCAGCAGATTAGGGGTTAAAAAAATGTATTCGAGTGTCGGCGATGTGGGGGGACCTCGGTTTAGGGGTACATAGGTAGTTTATGGGTGTTAGTGTACTTTAGAGTACAGTAGTTAAGAGCTTTATAAACCGGCGTTAGCCCAGAAAGCTCTTAACTACTGACTTTTTTCCTGCGGCTGGAGTTTTGTCGTTAGATGTTTAACGCTCACTTAAGAAACGACTCTAAATACTGGAGTTATAAAAATCCCATTGAAAAGATAGGATACGCAATTTACGTAAGGGGATCTGCGGTATGGAAAAGTCGCGGCTGAAAAGTGAGTGTTAGACCCTATTTTGAGTGACTCCAAATACCGGCGGTAGCCTAAAACCAGCGTTAGGAGCCTCTAACGCTGGTTTTCACGGCTACCGCCAAACTCCAAATCTAGGTCTATATAACCACAATCCCAAAAAAGTTGGGACAGTATGGAAAATGCAAAAAACACTAACAAAAAATTAATTGAATTAACCCTGAAATATATATATATATAAAAACACTTTATTAGCAAATTATTTGATGTTTTACTTTGTGAATTTAATATATTTTTGAAAATATAAACTCATTTCAAATCTGATGACTGCAACACATTCCAAAAAAGTTGGGACAGGGGCAATTTAGGACTAATAGCGATGTGACGAGTTGAAATAAAAAGGTGATGTGAAACAGGTGAGGCAATCGTGTAATCATAGTATATAAGGAGCCTCCAAAAACGTCCTAGTCCTTCAAGAGCAAGGATGGGTCGAGGCACACCAATCTGCCAACAGATGCGTCAGCTGATAATCCAACACTTTGAGACCAACATTCCCCAAAGACAAATCGACTTTGAGCATTTCACCTTCTACAGTGCACAATATAATTAAAGGATTCAAGGAATACAGTCAAATCTCAGTGCATAAAGGGCAAGGCCGAAAACCACTTCTGAATGCGCGTGATCTCCGATGCCACAGACATCACTGTCTCAAAAACCATCATGAGTCTGTAATGGATATCTTGACATGGGCTCAGGAATACTTTCGTAAACCTTTGTCAGTAAACACCATTTGCCACTGCATCCACAGATGCAAATGAAGACTTTACTATGCAAAGCAGTAGCCAAAGATAAACACTGTCCAGAAGCGCCACCGACTTCTCTGGGCTCGGTCTCATCTGAGATTGACAGTTGCACAGTGAAATCATGTTTTGTGGTCAGACGAGTCAACATTTTAAACAGTTTGCATGGCCTGCCTGCAGTCCTGACCTGTCTTCGGTTGAGAATGTGTGGCGCATTATGAAGCGCAAAATAATACAATGAAGGCCCCATACAGTTGCGCAGCTGAAGACATGCATAATGGATGAATGGGGGAAAATTCCACTTGCTAAACGTAACCAACTGGTTTCTTCGGTGACCAAACGCTTAATAAGTGTTATTAAAAGAAAGGTGACTGTCCCCACTTTTTTGGAGTGTGTTGCAGTCATCAGATTTGAAATTAGTTTATATTTTCAAAAATACATTAAATTCACAAAGTAAAACATCAAATGATGTGTTAATAATGTGTTTTCAAAATAGTACAGGGGGAATTGAATTTTCAAATTACACTTTTTTGTTTTTTTTGCATTTGCCATACTGTCCCAACTTTTTCAGAATTGGGGTTGTAAAAACGGAGGTAGAAGGACACATTTTTTCCTCAAACGATTCAGGTAGAGCATGGAATTTAAAAAAAACAAAACAAAAACATCCTAATTTATTTATATTATCTAATTTGTATTGATCTCTTTGTATCCTTTGTTGAAAAGTATACATAGGCAGATTAGGAGCAGTGATATACTACTGGGAGCTAACTGCTAATTGGTGGCTACCCATCTATGCTGCATATCTTTGCCTCTTGCCATTGGCTCATCAGTTTGTCCAGCTAGCTACCAGTAGTGCATTGCTGCACCTTCAACAAAGGATACCATGTTATGGTCTATCTGAACCATGAAAGAAAAAAATAGGGATGTGAGTCCCTTTAAGGCCTTTATTACCAAAATATATTATAAAAATATATAATGTAATTTAACAGAATAGAATAGAAAAAAATGATAGATAATAGATAGATAGATGGATGGATGGATAGATAGATAGATAGATAGATAGATAAATACATAGATAGATACATAGATGGATACATAGATACATAGATAGATACATAGATAGATACATAGATAGAAGATGATAAATAATACATTATAGATAGATTAAAGATGATATATTAGATAGATAGATAGATAGATAGATAGATAGATGTGCACCCATTCCAGTCCATTAAGAGCTTGCCGTGCAAAAACAGCTGTTGTATTTTTACTCTCCTTTCCTCCTTTTATTTCTGTCAAATTATTGTCTGGAAGATTAAATACTGGGTTTTGTTTCCCTCATTTGAAAGAGGAGTCATTCAGATTCAATTTAGCAATTTTTACTAATGTGTAGGTTTACATTTTAAAAAATAAAACTCCTAACTTTAATGTGTAATAGGTTAAGAAACTGGTCTAGTTTGCAAGGGAAGCAAAATTGATAGCGCAGGGTGCTATCTCTCTTTCCCACACTAAGAATTACAAAAAATCTTGCTTTACAAGTGGATTGTAAAAAATGTTAAAAGGGACAGTACACCTACCAAATAATGTTATATAATTCTGCACATAGTGCAGAATTATATAACATTAGTTTAGCGCCAGCTTTCTAAAGCAAAGGACTGCAGACATATTTTATTACGAAAATTCATTTTACAGAACGCCGCTCCTGGCTCTACTTAGCTGGTCTCTTTTTTCCTAAGCGCATCGTGGGAGTGCAATCTAGTCACAACGAGCCTGATTGCGCCATTAAACTGAATGTAGCTCGCTTCCGCTACCAGACCAAAGCGGGAATGAGCTACATTCAGTTTAATGGCACGATCGGGCGTGCTGTGACTAGACAGCGTGCTCGCGATGCGCTTAGAAAAAAACAAACCCGCTCAGTAGAGCCAGGAGGGGTGTTCTATAAAATTCCAATTTTCGCTGTAAAATTCTGCCCTGGATATCTGAAGTAAACCATTATCGCTTGATAGTTTGCATAACAAAACAAATGAAAATTATATGGAAATAAATAATTTAAATTATGATTATACTTAATACATCAAAAACAAAAGTTTATTAATGAATAAAATGTTTTAAAATGGAATTAAAGGGATATGGTATATGACTAGGTGCATGACTGGGAAACGAACGCAACAAAAGTTACGTTATTTCACCCTCCATAGCGCTGCCATTACAAGTTTCAGAAAAGCCGCCTTGTGCGTGTGATATGTGTATGGCTTTCCCCATACACATAAAAACAACAAAAAACTAACACCTGAAGTGCGAAATGGCGATCGCCGTAACGCAAACCCATTGATGTCTATGGGGAAAAATCAGTGTATAGAATTTCAGTAGCTCTCATCCTATTGGCTATTTTGAACAGCCAATAGGATTTCAAGAATCAAATCAGCCAATAGGAATGCAAGGGACGCCATTTTGAAAAGGCTCCCTTGCATTGAAGATCCAGTTTACGGCGGTTACCATATGAAGAGGAAGCCCCGCGCTGGATGTCTTCAAGGATGGATCCACTCCACACTGCCAGGATGAAGATAGAAGATGCCACCTGGATGAAGATAGAAGATGCCGCCTGGATGAAGACTTCTTGCTGCCTGGATGAGGATGGATGTTCGGACTTCAAAAACTGTAAGTGGATCTTCGGGGGTTAGTTTTAGGTTTTTTAACTTTTTTTGGGTAGTTTTTTTTTTAGATTAGGGTTTGGGATTCAGGTAAAAGAGCTAAATGCCCTTTTCAGGGCAATTAAAAAGAGCTGAATGCCATTTTAAGGGCAATGTCCATACAAATGCCCTTTTCAGGGCAATGGGTAGCTTAGGTTTTTGTTAGAGTTAGGTTTTTTATTTTGGGGGGTTGGTTGGGTGGTGAGTTTTACTGTTGGCGGGTCTTTGTATTTTGTTTACAGGTAAAATAATTGATTTATTTAGGGCAATACCCTACAAAAGGCCCTTTTAAGGGCTATTGGTAGTTTATTGTAGGCTTAGGGGTGTTTTTACTTTTAACTTAATTTTTTTAGTAGTGCTAGTTTTTTTAATGTGTAATTTAGTCTATTTAATTTGTAGCTATTTTAATTTTAGTATAATAGTTTTGTTAGGTTAATTGTTAGTTTAAACTTAGTTTTTTTTAATTTCACAGGTAAGTTTTTATTTATATTAAGATAGGGATATTGTAATTTTAATATAAAGTTAGGGGGTTGTTAGGTTTAGGGGTTAATAGTTTAATTTAGTTTTTTTGCGATGTGGGGGGTCGGCGATTTAGGTGTTAAAAGGTTTATTTAGTGGTGGTGATGTGGGAGGCCAGAGGTTTAGGGGTTAAAAACTTTTATTAGTGGCGGCGATGTCAGGGAGCAGCGGAATAGGGGTTAATAGCTTTATTATAGTGGCGGCTGTGTCGGGGAGCAGCGGAATAGGTGTTAATAACGTAATTATAGTTATTATAGTGGCAGGGATGTGGGCGGGCGGCAGATTAGGGGTTAATAAGTTTAATATAGTGTTTGTGATGCGGGAGGGCGGCGGTTTAGGGGTTAATAGGTAGTTTATGGGTGTTAGTGTTCTTTGTACCAGTTTAGTTATGAGTTTTGTGAAACATTTTTGTTGCGCAAAACTCATAACTACTGCTTTCAGATGGCGGAATGGATTGTGTCGGTATAGGCTGTAACGCAAGCCTTTTAGCCTCACCACACAACCTGTAATATTAGCGCTATGGAAATCACACAAAAAAACGTATTTTTTTTGAGTGCGGGATTGACGTTGCGTTACAGGCTAAAATGCTTGCGGAATAGCTATACCGACAAGACTCGTAATGACTGCGTTACTGCTTTTATGTTGAAATGGCCATTTTTTTCAGCGTTAAAACCATAACGCACAACTCGTAATCGAGCCGAATATTAGCTGTTCCCTTTGAAAATAACAGTTAACAGTAACAAATCAGAATCCAATATTCATCTGAACAAATGCCTACATTGAAGAAAATCACCAAAACTGATGGCTAGATTACAAGTGGTGCGCTATTTAGTGCTTCCGCTCGAGCGTTAACTTCAATAGTAGTTAACTTTTTGCACATGTCAGGTAGTGCACATATTGCAAGTTGAAAGTAATAAGTTTGCACGTGATCAAAACCTTGCTTTAACGTATTATCACCATAAACTTCAATAGAGCACTCAAACTGGAAAAAACCTTACAGCTATACTTAAGCACTAAATTTGACATGAACTATGCATATTTTACATTCCAATGTTCTTCACATAGACGAATATGTTCTATTTATTGTTTGAAAAATATAAAAGAATATTGGCTAGATTACGAGTTTTGCGGTACAGCTATACCGCTGAAAAATTGGCAATTGCGCGCGGAATGGCCTAGAACGCAAATTACGAGTGGCGGCAGTATAGCTGTAAAGCAAGCATTTTATCCTGTAATGCAACGCCCATTCTGTACTCAAAAAAATTACGTTTGAGTGTGTAATTTCCATAGTACCGGTAACACAGGTTGTGTGGTCAGGCTAAAATGCTTGCGCTACAGCCTATACCGACACAATCCATACCGCCATCTGAGAGCAGTAGTTATGGATTTTGCAAAACAAAAATGTTTCACAAAACTCATAACTAAAATGTTACAAAGTACATTTACACTCATAAACTACCTATTAACCCCTAAACCGCCCATCCTCCCGCATTGCCAACACTAAATATATTAACCCCTAAACCGCCGCTCCCCGACATTGCCGACACTATGATAAAGTTATTAACTCCTAAACCTCCGTTCCCCGAAATCGCCACCACTAAATAAACCTATTATTATTATTTTTATTATTATACTTTATTTATGAAGCGCCATCATATTCCGCAGCGCTGTCCATGGATACAGTTCATTTAAATAAAACAATAATATAAAACTTCTAAGACACAGGACAAAATTTACAAACATATACTGGAGGAATTGAGGGCTCTATTCCCATGGGAATTTACAATATAGAAGTTAACCCCTAAACTTCTGGCCTCCCACATTGCCGCCACTAAATAAACCTATTAACCTCTAAACCGCTGGCCCCCCACATTGCAAAACACTAAATTAAACTATTAAACCCTAAACCTAACACCCCCTAACTTTAAATTAATATTTCAATATAACTATATTTAAATAAATAAAAACTTACCTGTGAAATAAAAATAAACCTAACATTAAACTATAAATTAACCTAACATTACTATTGTAATAAAATTAAAAAAAAAATACCAATTTAAAAATATAAATTACAAATTTAAAAAAACATCCTACGAAAAAAATTAAAAAAATCGAACGTTACAAAAAATAATAAACACTAAATTACAAAAAATAAAAAACACTAAGATCACAAAAATATTTAAACGAAATTATCAAAAATAAAAACAATTACAATTAATTTAATAACCCTATAGAAATAAAAAAGCCCCCCCCAAAAAAACTCCCAAGGCTACAATAAATTGCCAATAGCTCTTAAAAGGGCCTTTTGTAGGGCATTGCCCTAAGTTAAACAGCTCTATTACCTGTATAAAAATACAAAGTCCCCCCAACAGTAAAACCTACCACCCAACCAACCCCCCAAAATAATAAAACCTAGCTCTAAAAAAACATGATACCCACTGCCATTTGTATGGGCATTGCCCTTAGAAGGGCATTCAGCTCTTTTACTGCCCTTAAAAGGGCATTCAGCTCTTTTACAATTGCCCAAAGCCCTAATCTAAAAAAACCCCACCCCAAAAAAAAAAAATAACACTAACCCCCCAGAATATCTACTCATGGTTCCTGAAGTCTGGACATCCATCTCCATCTAGGCGTCGAGAAGTCTTCATCCAGGCGGCGACACCTATATCCATAGCGGGGTTGTCTTCTATATTCATCCTGGCAGCGCGGAGAGGAGCTATCCTGGACGGGCGATGACACTGAAGTTGACTGCAAGGTAACTGTTTCAAAATGGCGTTCCTTGCATTCCTATTGACTGATTTAATTCTTCAAATTAAAATCAGCCAATAGGATGAGAGCTTCTGAAATCCTATTAGTTGTTAATATTTTGTAAGGTAAAAGAGCTCGTTAATTTAGGGCAATGGGCAATGCCCTACAAAAGGCCCTTTTTAAGGGCTATTGATAGTTTAGTATTAGATTAGGGGGTGCTTTTATTTTGTGCGGGGCTTTTTGATTTTCATAGGGATAAGGTGTAATTTTTTTAGTTTTGATAATTTGGTTAATTATTTTATGTAATGTTAGACTTTTATTTTTTGTAATCTTAGATTAATTTAATCTTAGTTTTTTTATTTTTAAGTAGCTGTTAAGTAAGATGTTAGCTTTTTATTTTAATTGTAATTTAGTATTTTTTAATTTAGGTAATTGGGGTTAATTTAGGGGGTGTTTGGTTAGGGAGCTTAGTAATTTAATTAGTTAATTGTGTTGTGGGTTTTTGCCAGATTAGGGGTTAATAGATTTATTAGGTTTGCTGCGATGTGGTTTTGGCAGATTAGGGGATAATAGATTTATAAGTTTTTTTGAGATGTGGGTTAATGGGAGATTAGGGGTTAATAGTTTTAATAGGCACTTTGCATTGTGGGAGGTTGGCGGACTAGGGGTTAATACCTTTAATAGGTAGATTGCGATGTGGGTGAATAGCGGATTATGGGTTAATACATTTATTAGGTAGATCACAATGTGGGTGAATGACGGATTAGGGGTTAATATATTTATTAGGTAGTTTGCAATATTGGGGTTGTTAGATTTAAGGGTTAATACACATATTAGGTATATCGCAATGTGGGTGAATGGCGGATTAGGGGTTAATAGTTTAATTAGGTATATTGCGTTGTGGGGGGGTTGTGGGTTTAGGTGCTAATACATTGATTTGGGGATGATGGTGGATATAGGGGTTTTGACGTGTCGGTTTATTTTTGGGAGGCGTGCTAGACTTTAACTTTTTTTTTATCTTAGGCGCTGGCAGTTTCTAAAGTGCCGTAAGTCACTGGCGACTCCAGAAATTTGTATTCAGGCACATTTATGGACATCGCTAGTTTATTCGACTTACGGCGCTTTATGAACATTCCCGCCACCCTATATGTGATTCCCCGATGTGGGAAGGGAAATTACGGGCGACGCAGGTTTCAGCAGTTACGCTGAAGCCTGTTCCGCATATGTAATCTCGCCCCTTGTAACTAAAACATATTAGAAAGTTGCAATTTTGAAACAGGCTACATGATAAAAAAGTGTTACATGCTCTTCATAAGGTTAAAACCCTAGGCATGTGATCAAGTCAAGAAGGAGATTACCACTCATAATGATGGGTAATTGGGGCAAAAAGAGGGGGCAAAAGAAGGAGAATGATAGAGGGTGTGAGAGATTTTGCAATACAAGATTTTTATTTGCCTCGTTAAGCTTATATCTTGATTAAACATAAAATGAACATGATAAAAGACAAACAAAATGGCAAGTTGAAGAGTTGGGTCATTAATTTTATTTTTTATATTATAATGTTTGATGACACTGCATCCTAAAATATTCCAATATGGCAGGGGGCAATGTCAGTTTATTTTGTGCATGCGCTAAACCAATGTTACATCTGAAAATGTTTAGATGTACCAGGTAATATGTAGAAAAGTATTGTCTGGAAGTTTAGCAATAACTTTTAGCAGTAGAATTTAATAAGTGTAAAATAGCACTAAAAATGAGTTGTTACATTTTGAGAAGTTGGATTGTCATCAGAAAATATGACAATCCAAGTATTTGGCTTTTTTTTTGCAAAACCTTTAATGAGCAAAGTGTGTTTTTTTGTAATATAAAGCTGAAAACAGCTCATCTATAGCCATTAACCCCTTAAGGGTTTTCAACCCATAATAGCCAAGCTGGTAATTACGGGGTTAACATGTTGCTTATTATCAAATAATAAAGTAATTATTGTTGATCTCTTAAGTTTATAGTCCCGGAGTGTGCATATTTTGTGCATATTTGTCTTAAAAATGCCAATTGTGATTGTGTTCACATTGAAAAGGTTCCTCTACAGACATTAACATTCAGATAATTACCAAAAATAAATACATTTAAATTAGTGATAAAAAGTTTAGACTCTCATATTTGGCTTTTAGATGTTTAAACTAGTTGCACCATTTGAGGTGTAAAGGAACAGTCTACTTGATTTTTTTTTATTGTTTAATAACGCCTTTACTTACTACCCATTCCCCAGTTTTGCACAACCGACATTGTTATAGTAATATACTTTATAACCTCTTAACCTCTGCCTGTTTTTAAGTCCTTGCAGGCCACCTTTTATCTCAGTGCATTTTATGAGCTTTTCACTGCCAGACAGGGCTAGTTCCTGTGTGCCATGCCGATAACATTGTGCTCACTCCCATGGAGTTATTTATGAGTCAGCACCGATTGGCTAAAATGCAAGTCTGTCAAAGGAATTGAGATAAGGGGCAGCCTGCAGAGGCTTAGATGCAAGTTGATCACAGAGTTAAAAAGTTTATTAATATAACATTGTTGGTTATGCAAAACTAGGGAATGGGTAATAAAGGGATTAACTATCTTTTTAAACAATACACATTTTTAAGTAGACTGTCCCTTTAAATGTATCATGTTTTCACTAGACTATTAAAGTTCAAATCAAGAAGATTTTTTTTTTGTTTTTTGTGATAACTTTTTATCTAGCTTCAGCTACTCAGGTTATGCAAGGGCCAGCATGTAAATTGTCTTTTCAGGAATTCAACCTATTCCCAGCTTGATAAATGGACCCCTGTGTTTGACACTGAAGAATATATAGCTGTGTGACGACGTGTGCGTACATCATTAGAAACCATGGAGTTAATGGACTTCTACAAAAAAAGCATCAGCACTAACGGTTTCAAAGGTAGCAAAAAAACCTATTTAAAAAGCTAAGTCAGGGGACTAAAGGGGTTGATGAAGTGTGATTTTACTAATCTAGATGTTAACTAAAAATTTGTGAAAACATCAGGGGACAGTCTAGTCAAAATTAAATTGTAATGATTCAGATACAGCATGCAATGAAACAGCTTTCCAATGTACTTTTATCATCAAATTTGCTTTGTTCTCTTGGTATTCTTTGTTGAAAGCTAAACCTAGGCAAGCTCATATGCTCATATCTAAGCCTTTGAATGCCGCCTATTATCTCAGTGCATGTTGGCAGTTTTTACAGCTAAACAGCGCTAGTTCATGTGTGCCTTTCAATAACATTGTGTTCACTCCAGTTGAGTTACTTAGGAGTACGCACTGATTGGCTAAAATGCAAGTCTCTCAAAAGAACTGAAATAAGGGGGCAGTCTGCAGAGGCTTAGAGACAAGAAAATCAAAGAGGTAAAAAGTGTATTAATATAACAGTGGTGGTTATTCAAAACTGGGGAATGGATCATAAAGGGGTTATCTATTTTTTTTTAAACAATACACATTCTGGAGTAGACTGTCTCTTTAAGCAAAGATATGTTTGTATTTAAGATCACATGCTATTAGTTATGCCATAGTTACCAGTAAGGCTATAAAAAAAGAAAAGTGTGTTGAAACAAGTTAAATTATGGGGTTTTTTTTGTATGACATTTATTGCATGTATTTTTTTTTAAATTAGCAGGAAATTCACATTTGGTTGATTAGGAAAACTCCCACATCTCTATTAGATTGTGACACACTCATAAGCACAAAGAGAAAAATGATTTTTTTTTTCTTTTAAAAAGCAAAATGTTACCCTCCACTGCATAAAAAAAGGATTTTAAGCAGGGGCATAACTACAAGGGTCTCTCTGTGTCTAGGCCTATCCTTTAAGGCAGCCCGCCCGTCAGGAAAGTAGCCGAGTACGGCTCTAGCAGAATCAAATTGTAGAGCTGCCTGTTTACAGGGATGCAGTTTTGTACTCACCACTAGAGGCGCTGAACTTGTGCTGACTCTGAAAAACATCCAACCCTCCCCCCAGAAAATGAAAGCATAAAGATCTGTTTAGAATCTTGCAGATTTATGTGGTATTAAGCTCTTTAGTTGTTCCTAGTGTTTTAGTGTTTGCTAGGCTGTGCAGCTATACCCTCTTGTTTCATTTTAAATAAATCCGCCTAAAATGAGTGAGTGGGTGAGTGAACCTTCATACAATAATCTGAGATCAGATTAATGGGGAAAAGAAATGATGGCTACACACATTATTCAGCTGCACCGCTGCTCATGCAAAACTTATACGGCTAGATTACAAGTTTTGCGTTAGGCTTAAAAAGCAGCGTTAGCCGGTCCTAACACTGCTTTTTAACGCCCGCTGGTATTACGAGTCTTGAAGGTACAGGCTCACCGCTCACTTTTTTGGCCAGACTTGGAAATACCGCAAATCCACTTATATTGTGTATCCTCTTTTTTCAATGGGACTTGTATATGGCCGGTATTACGAGTCTGCCAAAAAGTGAGAGGTAGACCCTCTCCTGTCAAGACTGGTAACGCATTCTAAAGTCAGTAGTTAAGAGTTTTACACTACAAAGCCATAGCATAAAACTCTTAACTAAAGTGCTAAAAAGTACACTAACACCCATAAACTACATATTAACCCCTAAACCAAGGCCCTCCCACATTGCAAACACTAAAAAAAACGTTTTAACCCCTAATCTGCCGAACCGGAAATCGACGCCACTATAATAAATATATTAACCCCTAAACCGCCGCACTCCCGCCTCGAAAACATTAGTTAAATATTATTAACCCCTAATCTGCCATCCCTAACATCGCCAACACCTACCTACATTTATTAACCCCTAATCTGCCCCCCAACGTCGCCACCACTATACTAAAGTTATTAACCCCTAAATCTAAGTCTAACCCTAACCCCTCCTAACTTAAATATAATTAAAAGAAATCTAAATAAAAATTACTATCATTAACTAAATTATTCCTATTTAAAACTAAATACTTACATATAAAACAAACCCTAAGCTAGCTACAATATAACTAATAGTTACATTGTATTTATCTTAGGGTTTATTTTTATTTTACAGGCAAGTTTGTATTTATTTTTACTAAGTAGAATAGTTATTAAATAGTTATTAACTAGTTAATAACTACCAAGCTAAAATAAATACAAATTGACCTGTAAAATAAAACCTAACCTAAGTTACACTAACACCTAACACTGCACTATAATTAAATTAATTCCCTAAATTAAATACAATTAAATACAATTAAATACAATTAGTTAAAGTACACAATAAAAAACACTAAATTACAGAAAATAATAAACAAATTATAAGATTTTTAAACTAATTACACCTAATCTAATCCCACTAACAAAATAAAAAAGCTCCCCCAAAATAAAAAGCCCTACCCTACACTAAATTATAAATAGCCCATAAAATGGCCTTTTGCGGGGCATTGCCCCAAAGTAATCAGCTCTTTTACCTGTAAAAAAAATTACAAATCCCCCCAACATTAAAACCCACCACCCACACAACCAACCCTGCTCTAAAATCCACCAATACCCCCTTAAAAAACCTAACACTATCCCCTTGAAAATCACCTTACTGGGAGAAGTCTTCATCCAACCGGGCCGAAGTCCTCAACAAAGCCGGGAGAAGTCTTCATTCAAGCCGGGCGAAGTTGTCCTCCAGACGGGTAGAAGTCTTCATCCAGACGGCTTCTTCTATCTTTATCCATCCGGCACGGAGCGGGTCCATCTTCAAGACATCCGATGTGGAGCATCCTCTTCATCCGACGGCTAACACTGAATGAAGGTTCCTTTAAATGACGTCATCCAAGATGGCATCCCTTCAATTCCGATTGACTGATAGAATTCTATCAGCCAATCGAAATTAAGGTAGAAAAAATCCTGTTCCAATCAGCCAATAGAATGCCAGCTCAATCCTATAGGCTGATTGCATCAGCCAATAGGATGTTTTCTACCTTAATTTCAATTGGCTGATAGAATTCTATTAGCCAATCGGAATTGAAAGGACGCCATCTTGGATGACGCCATTTAAAGGAACCTTCATTCAGTGTTAGCCGTCGGATGAAGAGGATGCTCCGCGTCGGATGTCTTGAAGATGGACCCGCTCCGCGCCGGATGGATGAAGATAGAAGGCCGGATGGATGAAGATAGAAGATGCCGTCTGGATGAAGACTTCTGCCCATCTGGAGGACCACTTCGCCCGGCTTGGATGAAAACTTCTCCCGGCTTCGTTGAGGACTTTGGCCCGGTTGGATGAAGACTTCTCCTGGTAAGGAGATCTTCAAGGAGTTATGTTAGGTTTTTTAAGAGGGTATTGGGTGGGTTTAAGATTAGGTTTGGTTGTGTGGGTTTTAATGTTGGGGGGCATTTTTAATTTTTTTTACAGGTAAAAGAGCTGATTACTTTGGGGCAATGCCCCGCAAAAGGCCCTTTTAAGGGCTATTTGTAATTTAGTCTAGGGTAGGGCTTTTTTATTTTGGGGGGCTTTTTTATTTTGTTAGGGGGATTAGATTAGGTGTAATTAGTTTAAAAATCTTGTAATTTGTTTATTATTTACTGTAATTTAGTGTTTGTTTGTTTTTTTGTACTTTAGCTAATTTTATTTAATTGTATTTAATTTAGGGAATTAATTTAATTATAGTGTAGTGTTAAGTGTAATTGTAACTTAGGTTAGGTTTTATTTTACAGGCACTTTTGTATTTATTTTAACTAGGTAGTTATTAAATAGTTAATAACTATTTAATAACTATTCTACCTAGTTAAAATAAATACATAGTTATTTGTGTTTGTATGTATGTGTGTATATGTGTAACTATGTGTATATTTGTATAAATGTGTGTGTATGAGTATATATGTTCGTGTCAATATGTATGTTGTACGTACATGTGTGTATGTGTATACTTGTGTATGTGCAAATACTTGTGTAAATGTGTATATATGTGTAAATGTTTGTATGTGTATACTTGTGTATGTGCAAATGCTTGTGTAAATGTGTATATTTGTGTAAATGTGTCTATGTGTGTGTGTGTATACTTGCTCATGTGCAAATGCTTGTGTAAATGTGTATATTTGTGTAAATGTATGTATGTGTATATTTGTGTATGTGCAAATGCTTGTGTAAATGTGTATATTTGTGTAAATGTGTGTATGTGTGTATGCTTTTGTATGTGCAAATGCTTGTGTAAATGTGTATATTTGTGTAAATGTGTATATGTGTATACTTGTGCATGTGCAAATGCTTGTGTAAATGTGTATATTTGTGTAAATGTGTGTATGTGTGTATACTTGTGTATGTGCAAATTCTTGTGTAAATGTGTGTATGTGTATGTGGGTATACTTGTGCATGTGCAAATTCTTGTGTAAATGTGTGTATGTGTGTGTGGTTATACTTGTGCATGTGCAAATGCTTGTGTAAATGTGCATATGTTTGTAAATGTATGAGTATGCTTATGTATGTGCAAATGCTTGTGTATATGTGTGTGTTTATATGTGTGTGTATGTGTAAATGTGTGTCCATTATATGTGTGTCTGCCTATGTGCATAGCCGTGTGTAAATGTTTATGTGTATATGTTTGTAAATGTGCATGTGGGTATAAGTGTGTGATACAAAAGCATAAATAAGAAGCTGAATCTTAATTAAAAGGGGTATTATACTGAGAAACATCTAGTGTAAAAAGGTAACATTTGTATTAATGCTCATTGGTTGATGGCATCAAATCCCACAGCTTTATTGGTGAAGAGAAACAAGCCTTCACAAGCCTAACCAGATTTAGTTATTTTATTTAGCACAGGGACCACTGTGTAAAGGGACATCAAAACTAATTTTTAAATCCTTCATATGTTGATGAAGATGGAACACCATTGAAATATATAGGCTTTTGTGTACAAAATGTGATTGTCCCACACATCCAACAGCAAGTCAAAAGTGGCCACGACCAAGAAAACATACTCAAAAAGTAGTAGACATCTCTTTAACAAAGAATAGCAAGAGAACACAGCAAAATTGATAACAGAAGTAAATGGGAAACTAATTTTTTTAAATTGTAGTCTCTATTCTAATGGTGAAAAAAATGATTGGTTTTCATGTCCCTTTAATTGGAGTAGTCAAGGAATAGACAATATTTGCCACTTTCATTATTTGTTTGGCAATACTTGGATTGATTTGCAATATCAACCCTGATCAATCCTGCCATGGCAAATAAGGGACAGATAAGCTAATGGAGAAATGGTCCTAAGACCATCCAGACTCACAGCACATTGCCCTCCATTTGTAAATCCCTGTATATCTTTAAAAAAAGTAATTACCCACAAAGTTAAACTTTAATATCTTACATTTGTTTTAATGTTTGGGGAGTAATCAGTGTTTTCCCCAAACCCTATATAAGGCTAGATTATGGATGGAGCGCGACTGATTGCGCAAGAAGTGCAAACTTGATCGCTAGATCACAGTATTTATTTCACTCGACTCTATATTACAAGGGTCGTTAAATTTCCGTGAATTTTAAACTTGCGGTAATTTATGCTCCCCATATTTTCTATCAAAGCTCACATAAAGAGTTTGGACTGAGAAAAAAGTTGTACTAACCACACCAAAATCAATTACCCCGCTACACTATTAACCCCTAAAACATCACATAGCCACCACAAATTTCCCCACTACACTATTAATCCCTAAACCGCCACATAGCCCTTCGCAAATTACCCTGCTACACTAGTAACCCCTTAACGGCCACATAGTCCACCGCTATAGACTCCGACACTATTAACCCCTAAACCACCACAACCCCCATTGCAAATTACCCTGCTACACTATTAACCCCTAAACCACCACATAGCCCAACACAAATTAAACCCCATACATTAGTAACCCCTAAACCGCCACATTGCCCACCGCTATAAACTCCCTATGCTAGAAACTATTAAATTGCCACAACCCACCCATCAAAATTATCCGGCAACTCTATTAACCCCCTAGCATTACACAAAAATAAAAAAACATTACCATAAAACAAACCAGTAATACCTATCCTAAAACTAAAGTCCCCTTAAAAAAGCCCACCTCTTAAAAAACCCTAAACAAACACTAAAACCTACTCTAAGAATTGCCGTTAAAGGGATAGTCTAGTCAAAATTAAACTTTCATGGTTCAGATAGAGCATGCAATTTTTTTTATTTTTTATTAATGGTTTATACCAATAATGTATCATAAACAACAGTAAAACTTAATAGAAAAGAAGCCGTACAAAAAAGTAGAAATTCAAATAATACAATAAATGTTAGTTTCCACAAACCAAATGATTGTCAAGTAAAACAAAAATATTACATAAGCATCGCAAATGTATTGATTAAATAATAATTCTAAACTTTCTTCTCTTAAACTTTTCTTTGTACATTGTTGGGGATTTTAAAATTATATTATAGTAGCAACAAAACTGGTAGCTTACAATGCAGTTAACCTAAAATCTGATAATTAACCCCATGTTTAACTAAAAAATTGGCTACAGTTAAGATGCCTCCTGGTTCCTCATCCGTGAGGATCCCCCTCAAGACCACCTCCCAAATAAAAAAATATGTATTATATAACCCTCCATCCTCTCCTCCGTTCTACCAGATACCTAACAAGACTAATTCAGTGTTTCTGAATGGAAATATCAGATAATCTATTTCTCTGGGTGAAAATATTATAATGAATTTAGACCATCTTTTGAAAAAGGAAGATATTTCTCGATCTGAGTTCAAATCTGTAGCTAATTACTCAACTAAATATTGTTTTTTAAGATAATTTTTTACTTCTATAATTGAAGGTAAAAATTTGCTCTTCCATTTCTTAAAGATTACATTTCTGGCCGCAAGAATAACCAAGTTTAATATCTTAGATTCATTTAGGGGTAAGTTCTTGTCTATCAGAAAAATAATGTCTATCATGGTAAGTTTAAAGGGAGTTACTTTCAACACCTTGAGTAGCCAAAATTCTATTTTACTCCAAAACTGCTGTAGTTTGGGACAAGTCCAGATCATATGTGTAAGATTTGCAGCAAGTAAGCTACATTTTGGGCATTTGTTAAAGTTCTTGTTATACCATCTGTAACCTTTATCCGGAGTGTAGTAAGTCTGATGTAATCATTTTATATGGGACTCTCTCGAGGTTTCAGCTATTGTGGCACAAAAAAGCAGAGATAAAGAACGTGATACATGAAGATCTTGATCAATGTTGTTGGAGATGAGATTTATCCATTTTTGGGCTAAATTTCCTAAGTTATATTCTCCCTTATATGAGACCAAATATGAATACCATGTGCAGATAGAAAAATGGCCTGCTTTGGCCAGAACTGGCCAGTTATTAAGTTTATCCCATAACCATTTCCAGGAAAATGTACTGACTAACTGCAGAGCATAGTGTCTGGCTTGCAGATATGCATAGAAATCACAATTATTAAGGTCAAATTCTTGTTTTAGCTCTTCAAAGGATTTAATAATTCCTGCCTCTGAATTGATGAGCTGTGAAACCAGGTAAAGACCTTTCCTATGCCAAATCTGCAGTAATAAGGACTGTGTACCCTCTTGATACTCTGGATTGCCTAGGAAGGTTTGGAATCTGGGAATATTAGTATTTAGTTCAGCTCTTGCTCCAATCCTGTTCCAAGCCGGAATTATCGTATAGATTGTTTTGTATAATTTCACCTGTTTAGGGATTAAATTACAGAGAGCAGGCAATTTTAAGCAACTTTCCAATTTACCCCTATTATCAGTTTTTCTTTGTTCTCTTCTGTATCTTTATTTGAATGTAAGCTTAGGATCCGAACCATTTTTGACTCCACCAGGTTAGCGCTTGCTGATTGGTGGCTACATTTAGACATCAATCAGAAAGCGCTACCTAGGTGCTGAACAAAACTCCTATGCTTACATTCCTGCTTTTTCAAATAAAGATACTAAGAGAATGAAGAGAAATTGATAATAGGGGTAAATTAGAAAGTTGCTTAAAATGCAATGCTCTATCTGAATCATGACCGTTTAGTTTTGACTAGACTATTCCTTTAAAATGCAATTTTTTTCATGCAGTGTCCTAGTTGAAGTGATTTTAGCTCTTTTGCATAAAAAACCCTATTCTAAAACCAAAGCAACCCCCCCAAAAAAACTATGTTTAAAAAAGAAGGTAAATCCCACCAGGGGGAATGAAAGAGGAGACCCGGAGACAGCAAACTTGATATTAATATCTTTTATTCAGCCAAATGGCCAAATGACAGGTGCAGGTACAGATAGACACCTGACGCGTTTCGCGCATGCATACATGCGCTTCATCAGAGGCTGTTTAAAAAACCTATCCCTAAAAAATTGACCTTAGAAGGGCATTTGTCATGCAGTGCCCTAAAGTAATCATAGCTCTTTTGCATTACATAAAAATCTTATCTTAAGAAAAATTCTCTGGTTACCTTTTGCTTGCATCAGATTTCGTGAAAGCACAAAGGGCGAGATTATATATGTGGCGTAAATTTTGCACATCGGGTGAATCACATAACTTGCGCCGCCAGATGCTATACTGCAGTAAGTTGGAAAACTGGCAAGGTTAGGAAATGGGCGCAAATGCACATTTCTCAGGTGTCGCCAGTAATTTACGCCAGTATATCATCTTGCACGCATAAATTAAAAATACAATTTTTTTGAAATTGCACATAAAAAACCAAACCAGAAAAAAAATAAACTGACGCGTCAAAACGCTATTCAAAAACCCCTGAACCGCCATCCCCCCACATCGCAAATACTAAATAAACATATTAACCCCTAATCCGCCATCCCCCCACATCGTAATCCCTATTAAAATATATTAACCCCTAATCTGCCATCCCCCACAACGCAAACTACTATATAAACCTATTAACCCCTAAAATGCCAACCCCCCACAACGCAAAGTATTAAACTATAAACTAAGCCTCCTAACCTAACACCCCCAAACTTAACCCCAAATAAAAAAACAATGAAATAAGATAAAAAAGATACTAACTATATAAAAAAGTTACAAAAAATAAAAAACTTAATTTACATAACACCCTAACATTACATTAAAAAAACAACCTAACATTAAAGAAAATAATAAACTTCCATTAAAGAAAATAACAAACTAATTTATCCTAATCTATAAATAAACTACCAATAGCCCTTAAAAGGGCATTTTGTAAGGCTTTTAGGGACATTTGGAGGTGCACTGCCCTCACTGCTCCATTGTACCAGCCACTACTGTTTAAATGGTAAGCTTTGACCTATTGGAATATTCCCCTAGAATGATGTTGGATTCCAGATTTATTGCGGAGGTTTGCACTGTAGCGTAATTGAATTTAACGCACATTGGATAGCGCAACTGAACTTTAGAGTTCTGGTCAACTGTTACGGGGACAAAACAGTTGCACAAAACACATCAAAATTATATTTAAAAGTACAGTTACACTCATAATAAAAAATATAGGGCTCGGGGGCGGAGCTAACCGTCAAGCTGGAGAGACGTGTCTAGAGAGAGCTCCTTACTATCTACCTAAAAATAGCTATAAAACAGCCATTTAAAATTGCTTTTTTTATCTCTAGAGGAGAACCTTCAGTGTTTTATACTCCTGCTAGCTGGGAATAACCTGACTACACCGAGACAGCTGTTCTATCCACTAGAAGAAGATCTTCAACTTCTCCACACTGAGGCCTGTCCCGATCTGAACCTGTGTAATGAGCTGATTGTGGTTGTGGATCTCAACTGCGGAAAATATATGATTGTATGCCTTACTTTAAGATACAATGAGGAAGTTACAATGTATCTGTCTGTATGGCAGCTGAAAGTTACTATTTGATTTAAATTCCTGATCAGTATTTCTGAATCAGGTTGCACAGCAGTTGTTAACCAAACGCACCGTGGATGGGATACACTTTTCCTGATAGTCACTGAGCACACAGGAGGAGCGTTAGGTCAGTACAGATGCAGCAGGCTGTTAGTCAATTGAAGTGTGATACACGCTGATAGCTGTGCTGTTTGTGAGAGCTGAACAGGCATATGGGTGGAGCAGGTATTAAGTGCTGTGCTGTAGCGTTACTCACCAAAGTTCAGTCTGAAGTTTATCTCGCTACTCCTGAAGCGTGTGAAGAGGAATATGAGGAGGTATCCTGTGAGTGTGGTCCAATGTAAGTTAAGCGTCTGTACAAAGTTATAAAGTTCACAACTTATATAGGATGAGACTGCAGTTGCGGTTTGGAAAACACTTGATCTGCCAGAGGAAATTAAGCAGGAAAATAATGCAGCAGCGGTGTTTGTTAATCCAAATTAGGAAATGTTCAGACTTAGCATATAAGTCTCTTTCAGTTGCTCTAGTAGGCTCCGTATTTGAAAAGGTTTAAATACCTTCAGATAGTTAGACTTGAACAGAGAGAGGTAAATCCCTGCAGCAGGTCTGTGAAGCTGTATGCTAAACTGGAAACAATACTGAAGCAGGGAGGGAGGCGTGTCCAGGCTTTAAATAACCTTGCTAGGTGTGAGCACAGGTAAAAATTAAAGGGACAGAAAGGAATAAGGAAATCCATGACATACCCCCCACCTCAGGGTAGGTGCCCCGCAGCTACGAATCTAGGTCGTTCTGGATTCCTCCTGTGAAACAGGGATACCAATTTGGGAGCATGAACATTCGAGGAAGGTTCCCAAGAGTCATTCTCCTCAGAGAACCCCTTCCAACGGATTAAGTATTGAAGAGTTCCACGGTAAATACGGGAGTCCAGGATGGAATCAACTTCGTATTCCGTGTCCGAATCCTGTAAGATGAGAGGAGGAATCTGGCTGGCCACCTGTCTAGTTTCGCAATGAGGTTTTAACAAAGAGACGTGGAAGGTGGGATGAAGTCGAAAAGTAGAAGGCAGATCCAAGGTAACAGCATTTTGGTTCACAATCTTTGTGATAGGATAAGGACCAATGAAGACAGCACTAAGTTTCTTGCTGGGGGTTTTCAGTTTTATATTCTTGGTCGACAGCCAGACCAGATCACCTATTTTATAGGAAGGTGGTTGACGTCTTCGGAGGTTATAGTAACGTCTCTGATGAGCCTGAGCATCAGCTATATGCCTCTTGAGTTCTATGAAAAGATCCTGGAGATCCTTAGTGAGGTCATCAACCTTGGAACAGTTTGAATCTGTCCGAGGGTGAAGTTGGAAGGAAGGGTGAAAAGCATAATTCGCAAAAAATGGTGTCTTGGAAGTAGTGGAACTTGTAGAATTGTTGTATGCATATTCAGCCATAGCAAGGGTATTAGCCCACTGGTCTTGGTGGTTGGAACAATATGAACGAATATACTGTTCGAGCCATTGGTTTATTCTCTCTGTTTGGCCATTTGATTGGGGGTGAAATGAGGAGGAGAATCGGAGTTCTACTTGCATAGTGTCACATAATTTTTTCCAGAAACGAGAGGTGAATTGACTACCTCTATCAGTTACAATGGAATCTGGGAGACCGTATAATTTGACGATGTTATTCAAGAAAAGACCTGCAAGTTCTGATGAAGTTGGGAGCTTATGATATGGGAGGAAATGGGCCATCTTGGTAAGATGATCAACAACAACAAGTATGGTATTGTAACCAAGTGACAATGGAAGTTCGACGATGAAATCCATTCCTATGTTTTGCCACGGTCGGTCAGGTATCTGTAATGGTAAGAGTAATCCGAAAGGAGGTCTTTTTTCAGTCTTGGAAACTGTACATATGTGGCAAGATTGAACATATCTTTGCACAGAAGTTCTGATAGCAGGCCACCAGTTCGTACGTGAAAGAAGATCAAAGGTTTTGTGGATTCCAAGATGTCCTGCCATCGGTGAGTCATGATGTTCTTTTAACAAATTGTCTCGAAGGGAAGGTGGTACATAAAGATGTCCTTGGTGGTAATAAAGACCATCTTGTCCCAGTGTGAGTTTAAGCTTAGGGATGGAAGTATCTTTCTGTTGTAGGAGTTTAAGGACTTCAGGATAAGTAGGAGATAGTGTAATGAATTGCTCAGCTGGAATGACTGTACCAGGAGTATCGGAATGATGAGGATTGGTATCTTTTCTGGACAAGGCATCCGCTTTCCCGTTCTTACTCCCTGGTCTGTAGGTTATATGGAAATCAAACCTTGATAGGAATAAACTCCATCTTAGCTGTCTAGAGGATAAGGTACGGTTAGTCAGAAGGTATTCCAGATTTTTGTGGTCCGTGTATATTAGTATCGGAAATTTACTGCCCTCTAGGAGATGTCTCCAGTGTTCTAATGAGACCTTGATCACTAACAACTCCTTTTCACCTACAGGGTAGTTATATTCAGCTGGTGTCATTACTCGTGAAAAGAAGGCAACAGGGTGGAGTGGATCTTCTGGAGTTTTACGTTGAGACAGAATGGACCCTAGAGCGTAGTTGGAGGCGTCAACTTCAAGTACATAATGGGCATCAGGGTCTGGAAACTTAAGAATCGGTGCTTTAGTGAAAACATCCTTAAGGTGTTCGAAAATAGCCTGTGTTTGAGGTGTCCAGTGGAAAGTAGTTTTGACACTTGTAAGAGAAGTTAAAGGCTTAGTAAGAGAGGAATAATTCTTGATGAATTTCCTATAGTAATTGGAGAAACCGAGGAATTTTTGCAGGTCCTTTTTGGTGGAAGGTATGGGCCAGTTTTTAATAGTTTGCACTTTTGAATCATCCATCTGAATTCCTGTGGGAGTGATAGTATAACCCAGGAATGTAATAACAGAGGTGTGGAAGATGCATTTTTCCAATTTGGCAAAAAGTCGGTGTTGTCTAAGGCGAGAGAGCACCCAACGGACGTGTTTTATATGTTCAATGATGTTAGTAGAGTATATCAGAATGTTGTCCAAATATACAACTACACAGATGTCAAGGAGATCACGGAATATATCGTTTATTAAATATTGGAACGTTGCCGGGGCATTACAGAGCCCGAAAGGCATCACCTTATACTCGTAGAGCCCATATCTTGTTCTGAAGGCGGTGAGCCACTCGTCTCCTTTTCGGATCCTGACGAGATTATAGGCTCCACGTAGGTCTAATTTAGTGTATATGGTGGCTTGACTGAGACGTTCGATGAGTTCGGGAATTAGAGGTAAGGGATAGCGGTTCTTGACAGTCCGTTTATTAAGTTCCCTATAATCAATTATAGGGCGTAGGGAGTTGTCCTTATTTCTGACGAAGAAAATTCCGGCCCCAGCAAGGGAAGAAGAGGGTTGTATAAACCCTTTCCTTAAATTCTCTGAAAGGTAAGTTTTGAGGTGATCTAGTTCAGGCTGTGATAGAGGGTATATGTGCCCGTAAGGAATGGAAGCTCCTGGAAGTAGTTGAATAGGACAGTCATACGGGCGATGTGGAGGAAGGGACTCTGCTTCCTTTTCACTGAATACATCTTGAAAATCTTGATAGTCAGAAGGAATAATTCTTCCAGTAGGATTTATAGAACAGATCAAGGAGTGATGAAAACAGGTGTTCTTGCAATAATCTGAGAGGAATTCGACTTCGAGGCGATCCCAATGTATGGTGGGTTGATGCGTCTGTAACCATTGTAGACCAAGAACCAGGGGAAACATGGGAGAATTTATCACATCAAAGGATATGAATTCAGTGTGTGCACTTGACGTGGAAACCTTGATGGGAATAGTTTGGTGTGTAATAGGACTGGAACTAATTGTATTACCATCAATAACTCTAATGGACACAGGTCTTGCTTTCAACACAGTGGGTATTTTATTTATAGTGACAAAAACAGAATCAATATAGGAAGAATGTGCCCCAGAGTCGATGATGGCTTCACTGATTTGCTGGTGTAGATCCCACTGTAAGGTAAGAGATAAAGAGCAGTAAGCAACTTGGTTAACATTAGTGGTTAAGCATGTGGTTTTTCTGAAGGACTTACGTTTCTTCTGCCTTTGTAAGATAGGACACTCTCTTACAGTATGTGCATTTGAAGCACAATACATGCAGAGGTTGTTTATGCATCTGCGATTCCTTTCTTCTGGTTGTAAAGGGCCTGTAGTGAATCCCAAATCCATAGGTTCTGAGGTTTGAGTGACTGTAGGTTTTTGGTAAGTAGGAGAGGGTCTTGTGATAGTATCCATACCTTGTTTTTCTGATTTGCGTTCTCTCAACCTTCTATCAATCTGAATGCTTAGTGTGATTAGTCCTTCCAATGGCCTAGGAAGCTCTATGCGAGCGAGTTCATCTTTAAGGGCATCATTTAGACCTAGACGGTACTGATTCCTAAGGGCAATATCGCTCCACTCAGTATCTTTACTGTATTGCTTGAACTCACTTAAATATTCCTCCACCTGCTTTTTCCCTTGTTTAAGAGACCTCATTTTAGTCTCTGCAGTAAGCTGAGTGTTAATATCTTGATAAAGAATTGCCATTTCTTTGAAGAAGTCTTCCAGTGATGTTAAAATAGGATGATCTTGTTCAAAGAATGAGTCAGCCCACTTGCGGGGTTCACCTCGCAGAAAAGAAATGACCGTTAAAACCTTAACTCGTTCAGTTGCGTAGCTTTTAGGTTTTAGACTGAAAAGAAGATAACAAGAGTTTTTGAACTGAGAGAACATAGCCCTGTCTCCATGGAATTTGTCGGGCATAGAGACTTGGGGTTCTGGGGTAGCCTCTGGTGTGGCTGATTTATTCATTGAGTCTTTTATTATATTGTTGAGTGTCTCATTTTGAACTTGTAATTCTCTAAGGCCATGACTTAGCTGATCCACCCTCTGGGAGAGAGTGTAAACAATTTTAGGTAATTCCGCTGGATCCATTTTTATAGGCTTCAGTATTATGTAATGAGCTGATTGTGGTTGTGGATCTCAACTGCGGAAAATATATGATTGTATGCCTTACTTTAAGATACAATGAGGAAGTTACAATGTATCTGTCTGTATGGCAGCTGAAAGTTACTATTTGATTTAAATTCCTGATCAGTATTTCTGAATCAGGTTGCACAGCAGTTGTTAACCAAACGCACCGTGGATGGGATACACTTTTCCTGATAGTCACTGAGCACACAGGAGGAGCGTTAGTTCAGTACAGATGCAGCAGGCTGTTAGTCAATTGAAGTGTGATACACGCTGATAGCTGTGCTGTTTGTGAGAGCTGAACAGGCATATGGGTGGAGCAGGTATTAAGTGCTGTGCTGTAGCGTTACTCACAAAAGTTCAGTCTGAAGTTTATCTCGCTACTCCTGAAGCGTGTGAAGAGGAATATGAGGAGGTATCCTGTAAGTGTGGTCCAATGTAAGTTAAGCGTCTGTACAAAGTTATAAAGTTCACAACTTATATAGGATGAGACTGCAGTTGCGGTTTGGAAAACACTTGATCTGCCAGAGGCAATTAAGCAGGAAAATAATGCAGCAGCGGTGTTTGTTAATCCAAATTAGGAAATGTTCAGACTTAGCATATAAGTCTCTTTCAGTTGCTCTAGTAGGCTCCGTATTTGAAAAGGTTTAAATACCTTCAGATAGTTAGACTTGAACAGAGAGAGGTAAATCCCTGCAGCAGGTCTGTGAAGCTGTATGCTAAACTGGAAACAATACTGAAGCAGGGAGGGAGGCGTGTCCAGGCTTTAAATAACCTTGCTAGGTGTGAGCACAGGTAAAAATTAAAGGGACAGAAAGGAATAAGGAAATCCATGACAACCTGTGAGGATACCCGGCAGATCGCTGCAGCAAAGGCAGAGCACACCAGACATTCCCGGCACACAGCCCCGCTTGTGGGTAAAAGAGGGCTCGACTCAATCACTACTGCTGCCCGGAGGGTCGGGGCTCCGCTCCGGTGCAGCAGGCTGTGGACAGTGACAGGGCCCCTGAGTGGGACCAGAGATCCAGCGCACACAAAAGCCGTAACGGCCAACGAGACTTACCCCTGGCTGATTGTCCCATCTGGAGGTGAGAGAGAGGCCCGTCTTGGACTAGCGGGTGAAAATTTGGGAGGCCGGAGACCCTGGACCGCGCCGCATCTTCCTTGGTGCGAACCGCCGCCATCTTGTGCTCCTGCGGTGCGGGCCTAGCGAGATGAGCATGCTGTAGGGATCAGGTGAGAAGAGTGATTGATACAGCCTGAGTCCTTGTTACCCTGCCCAGCTGCACACACTTGACCCGCTCCACGCCTGCCAGCAACTAGAACGCTACGCAGATACCTGCAGCATATCCCAGAGTGAGGCCACACGACAGTTTATTAACGCAGCATTATACATACTCACTTAAAAGTGTGACAAACTGGGCGACACTCTACTCTATTGCCCTTAACTGTGGAAACTCATCTTGCCTACTACAACACTAGACCACTTAACGTCCATTAGCCCATCTACTTAACACTTAACGGGCTAGGCCACTATTAAAGCAGGATCTTCTGACCCACTCTCTGGGGAGCCAGCGCATAACTACCCTATTTTGCTCCCTCAAGATCTGGTTTCCCTGCAGAGACCAATAACCTTACATTTATACCCTTGCTGGTTGCAGGTACCTTTGACACCGGGAACCTGGACATACCTTATAACTACAATCAGAAACAACAGCCCCTCTCCTCATCATTTCTCGCCCCACTGGAGGTGAGTCATATCCCTATCCCCTCCCCCACTTCGTCAACAGGAGACAAATCCCCTGAGGAGTGGGATATGTGATAAGAACTGATATTGCTATACATACCACCCTATACAGCAAATGCTGTACCTGAAATTAGAACATATATCATAAAGGAAAGACCTCCTGGGTACCTACCCCTCTACTTTCACCTAGACAGGACACCTGACTTACAAGTGTGCAGCTTACGATATCTCTGAGAAGGTATTGTCTCATTCCTAGAAGATCCAGGCTATGACAATATGTAAATAATTCCTAAGAGTCTGTGTCCCCGCCGGTCGATCAATGCTACAGTATTAGCACACATATAATAAGCAGGTCCTCAGCAACAGCAGAAATCTACCAATAGCTAGTCTCATCTGTAATTCCCACAAAATGTCGCAGGCCCACAAACGCAAGCTGAAACCCCACTCTACACCCAAAAGAACGGTAGTTGACCACTTTCAACACCGCCCAGAAACTACCCAAACAAGATCAGAGGATGAATACTCTGACACAGGTAGTGTCTCTGATACCCAGGTTGGTCCAACATTAGTTAAAAAAGCCTCACAGATCCTGGGGACAGATACCTGCTCTAATAATAATATGATGGACACCATGAAAGCGCTGCTAGCATCACATCATGAATCTCTATCGAAAAAGTTTGACAGATCACATGCGGACTTGAAGAGAGATATTGGCCTCATTGGAGAGCGAACAGACGCGCTAGAGCGCAGACAGGAAGATCTGGCAATAGATCACACCAACCTTCTTTCCTATTCTCAGTCTTTGGCCATCCAAATTACAGACCTGGAACTGAAATTGGCGGACCTAGAGGATAGGAACAATATACGAATAAAAGGCATCCCAGAATCTGTGTTACCACAAGAACTTGAGAAGTACCTACAGAAGCTATCCGAAGCAATACTGGGCCCTGTGACAAACAATGAAAACCTGATAGATAGAGTGCACAGAGCTCTCAGAGCACGATCAGCAGATGGTGGTCAGCCAAGAGATGTGATAGCTAAATTCCACTACTACACGTACAAAGAGAAAATACTCAGGGCACTTGCCAGAGACAAACGCCTTCCTGAGGAGTATGTGGGATTACAAATCTATCCAGACCTTTCCCCTCATACGTTACAGATCCGGAGACACTACCAACCGTATACCAAAATACTAAGGGAACGAGATTTGAAATACAGATGGGGGTTCCCGGTACGGCTTATTATCACCAAAGATGGCAACCAATATATAACTTCTACTCCCCAGCAAACAAGGGAACTACTCCAAAAATGGGACCTCCTTCCACCAGATAAAGAGGTCCAATCTACCAGCGCAGAGCGGGGAACTGGCCTAAGAGCATCAGCACCATCTTGGAAACCATTACCACAGAGACCCTCTGGAACGGATGGAAGTCCCTCTGGATCCCTCAAGAAACTCAGAGACACTATTGGCACACACCTAATTACAGACCCATAGAGTACCTGCTTATGTAAGACACTTTGATTGTATTCCTCTAGGGGGATACCCCTCCATTGGAGGGTATGTCCCTCACAATTTATGAAGGTCTCCAGGAGATGAGCAGGAGGAAGATGGGTGAGATCAGAACAGTTTTACATGTTATTTTTTGTGTGTTTTCTATGATGTTAGACACTAGTTAAGGACTCTACATCTCTTTATTTCTTGGCAAGATTGGCAACAGTGACTCTAAACTATTGCACTACATTATACATCTACCTAGCCAACTGTGCCATATGTTTTTGCTCTTGAATGAGATTGCCACATGTTATTGTTATGATGCCTTATACCATGTAATTGTTTAACCGACTGTTTATGGATTCTGTTGCAATATCTTTATTGTCCTTTAGATACTGGAAGCAGTTTACCTTATGCCCTAAAGAGTAGACGCTGGTCACATTTCCTTGATATTATTAGCTCCCCCTACTGAAGGCCTCTGTGTTGTTATAACTGTGTTACGTTGTAATATATGTTTATTAACTCAAATGCTCACCCACAATGCCGCAATGAGACTAGAACCCCTTAAGCATTAAGGTGGGGATGTAACCAACAGAACTAAATCTATAATTATTCTTTACTGTTGACAACTTAAAATTAAGGCACCGCTATTTGAGAAAGTACCCTACCCTCCAAAATCCATATAGATTATATTTCTTCATAAACACTTGCACTGCTCGGTGATGGGCCGTAAACCCACCACTTAACGCCCCTTGAGACCCTTAGCTATCAAACATAGACATAGTTTGTTGTTCTCGCCTATTGTTTAATAGACATAGTTTGTTGTTTTCGCCTATTGTTTAACGGCCAACGGCGGGTGAGGGAAGTCAAACCTCCGCTCTCTAGAGAACACAATGCTAAGCCCCCTACTAGTAACCCCACTTACCATGAGCATCACATTGTAACCTTAGTGGGGAGATACCAAATATTATATAAGTCCCTATTTTGAGACAATATTGTCTATAGCCATACAAGGGGAAGTAACAGATGTCTCGCCTCCACTTACCTCCTGTTGCATTGTCCCATCCTGTTTCTTGTTTCTCCTGTTGAGATTACTGTTTTAACCTTTGAGATGTACAGCATTGAATATGTTACTCCATATACAAATAACTTATCAATATAGTACATATGCCTTTTGCTTACTTCATTCTATTTTGTTGTTATCTATTTTTGTTTCTTTTCTTATTTATCTGTTGCTTTATGAACTCCACACTGGGCCAGCGGGGCCCTGGACCCCTCTCCGCATAGCACCCCCCCCCCAATAATTTAGCTGTGTCCCTCTGGCATAGACCAGATGGAACACTGATTGCGAAAGTGTACATATATCACTTTTAGACAGTCATAAAGGCTACTCACCTTGCCACCCCACACTCAAAGATATACGGCAGACTTACACCCCCCTAAGGTAAGAGTGGCTCCCACGCTTTGTCTTCAAACCAATTCCTTAACCCCAGCGATCCCGATAACCCCTGGACCATTGCCATAATGGCCCCAATACGTATAGCTACATTGAATGCGCAGGGCCGAAACTCCCCCACTAAGAGAAAGCTGTTGCAGCGCTATGTCCTAGCACACAAATTACACATCTTATTCCTACAGGAAACCCACTGGTCGGGGAAGCCTCGGCTACCTGGGATCTCCAGACACTATCCGACCTGTGAGATTGCCTCTAATTCCGAAAGCAAAAATTGAGGTGTTGCTATATTAATTAGTAAAGACCTGTCCTACAAACTGGAATATGTTGAAAAAGATAACGAAGGCAGATATCTGCTCACTTAATGATACATTATTTACCCTAGTTTCACTGTATTCACCTAATACCAAGCAAATCCCCTTTCTCCGCAAGCTCCTGGCGCATGTGGACCGGATCAAAAGGGGAAGTTTAATAATAGGGGGAGACTTTAACATGGTATGGGACCCCTCCAAAGACAAGCAATCCACCCTCACGACACACTCAGATAGGAATCTTTCATCCACCTCCAATGCTTTCCGGAAACTCATCTACCAACATAATCTATATGATGCATGGAGATGCCTAGCACCCCTAGAGAGAGACTTTACACATCATTCCAAAGCCCATAACTCATACTCTCGACTAGACCACATATTCTGCGACTCTTGGTCCCTAGATCAATTTACAAACCCCAACATTAGACCATGCACGTGGTCCGACCACGACATGGTTTATCTGGACTTTTCCAAATTACAGTCCCTTTCTGGTAGACCTCCATGGAGACTCCCAGAACAATGGCTGTCTGACGTGGAACTCCCGGCACTACGAGAGACCATCAAGGAATTCCTAACACACAATGACATAGGGAATACTGACATAGACATGGTGTGGGCAGCTCTTAAAGCATTTCTTCGGGGACATTTTATTAAAAAAACAGCTCGGCTTCGTAAAGAGGGAAATCAGCCTCTGGCGAAGCTCTACGCGGACCTACGCATACTCGAACAGGCGAATAAAGCACATCCCAGCCCCCAGATGGCGCGCCAAATAGGAATCATTAGAGATGAAATAGCCAAACGAGATTTGCTAAGGGTCCAAGAGAACCTACACAAACTCAAACAACTCTATTACTATAAAGGGAATAGAGCAGATAAACTCCTTGCTAACAAACTCCGCAAGCGCACGCAACAAAAGAGAATACCCCACATTGAGAAAAATAGAGGAGTAGTACATGCACCCAAAGACATAGGCGCTGCATTTGCAGCTTACTACTCCCCTCTTTACAACATTGAGGCAACTGAAGAGATGACTACAGCCAATCATGGCGATTTCCAGGGGTTCTTAAAAGGACTACCCATACCCACCCTTTCGGAAGAAGCTAGAGCGGAGCTAGAACAACAATTTACACTAACAGAAATTAAAGTAGCCATAGGCGAACTGGCACCTCATAAGGCCCCAGGCCCAGATGGCTTTACAGTAACATTTTATCGGACACTCAGCCCGATTGTCGCTCCGATACTACTTCGATTGTTCAGTGATGCTGCAGCCAGGGGTAGCTTTTTGGCCGAACTCTTGGAGGCAAACATCACAACAATTCCCAAAGAAGGTAAAGACCCCCTACTGTGCTCTAGCTATAGACCCATCTCGCTTATCAATGTTGATGCAAAAATCTACGCTAAAATACTAGTGAATAGACTGGGGAAGCACCTACAGACACTCATACACTTGGATCAAGTGGGATTTATCCAGGGCCGACAAGGCACAGATAACACCCGACGCCTCCTGAATATATTCTCAGAGGCTGCTGATATGGACCTCCAGATGCTCACCCTGTCACTAGATGCCGAAAAGGCGTTTGACAGGGTGAGGTGGGACTATCTGTTTCAGACCCTCTCGGCGTTTGGAATCCTGGACTCCTTCGTCAGGGCGGTCAAAGCTTTATATTCCACTCCCACAGCAGTTGTTCGGGGACTGGGATTTTGCTCGCCCAAAATAACGATCCGAAATGGGACCAGGCAGGGATGCCCGCTTCCCCCCCCCCTTCTATTTGTCCTTGCGATCGAGCCTCTGGCGCTCGCCATTAGAGAATCAAGGGAGATCCACGATGTACAGCTGCATGATACCCCCCAGAAATTGGCACTTTTTGCGGATGACCTTACGGTCTTTCTAACAGACCCTGCTGATTCCTTACCCCCGTTAATGGCCCTCTTTAAACAATTTGGCGAAATCTCCTACTATAAATTGAATGTGACTAAAACGGAAGCATACTCCATTAATATTCCACAGAATGAGAGAGACTCTATCCAATCCACCTATTCTTTTAAGTGGTCCTCCAAAGGAATTCGCCACTTAGGAGTTTTTTTGTCCCATATTAAAACTACGGTAATAAAGGAGAACTTTGAAACTCTCCTAACAAATATCACCGCAGAGCTTCACTCCAAACGCTACGACGAGATATCTTGGTTAGGTAGGATAGCAGCTCTTAAACTGATGATTATCCCTAAACTTACTTACCTGTTCCGATGTATTCAGCTACCAGTCCCATGTACCTTGATTAGGAGGTTCCAGACCCTTTTCAACACCTACACTTGGCATGATAAAAGACCTCGAGTAGCAGCGCATATCCTACATATGCCTCTGGAGAAGGGGGGCTTGGGCCTTCCTAATGTCAGAAAATATTATGAAGCGGCAATGATAACGCATGTTACAGCATGGGCAAGAGAACTCCCCCCGACAAAGTGGAGAGAGCTAGAGCAGGCATCACTGCCAGCATACATTAACTTGGAAGACTTGCTTTGGCTGCCCCCGCATTGGGAAACTAAAATACATGTTGCAAACAACATTGTGAAGTGCTGTCAAGAGAACTGGTTTAAATTAAGGCACAATAAGTTGATAGCCCCACACCCCTCACCAGTACACTCCATAAGAGGCCTCTTGATAGGATTACCAAACGCTCACCTTAGCGCCTGGAATGACTCAGACATAAATACATTACAGGACTTTTACAATAATACCAAACTACGACCACACCAGGATATGTTAGACTTCCCTACTTTGACCCCCAACCTAAGATTTGATCTGTTAAGACTGCGCACCCTAATGAAATCCTGGGGATTTCTGGACGACTCACTGAGAGACTTGACTATGTGGGAGGTAAGGTGGATGACCAATCTCCAACAGTTTAAACCTCTCTCGACAAAAGACAATACATATGGATTCCTGGGAGAGAGACTTACAGCTAACATTCACAACTGAGACCTGGCACAAAGCCATTAGCTTAACGAAAAAAAGCAACTCACTGCATTACCTTATATGAACTATACTTTAAAGTAATTACCAGATGGCACTTTGTACCTACAAAGATACAGAAGCTCTTTCCCGGGCATTCACAACAGTGTTGGAGGGGGTTGTGGAGAGCCTGGGTCCCCCCTACATGTCTGGTGGACATGCCCTGGATTAGAGGGCTATTGGAAAAAGGTAGAAAAGGTCTGCAGAGATCTAGGATTAACGACGGACCTGAACCCTGCCCTGGCCATACTACATTTGGAGCTTGACAGAATACCCAAGAGTAAGCAGAACCTTCTGATATATATTCTCATTTCTGCCAAGCTCCTTATAGCTAGGAACTGGAAGAAGAGCCAACCCCCAATGCTCCAGAGCGTCCTGGAGGGTGTAAATTACATTAAGAATATGGAAAATTTTGTAGCCAGAGAGAGAGAGGGCAACTGCAAAATTATTGTCTTACTTGGGAACCTTTGGAGTCTATGTTAAGTCGCCCAGCCGATACCTTGATATCTATAAAAACCAGAATACACCTCCTTCGGTCCCTCCCTTGTGCCCCCTAACACTGCCCCCCTCTTGAGACAGCGCTATCACCTCAGAATCTCCCCCTTATCCCGGACACCCCCCTATTGAGATAGGCCTGCAATAAGATAACATAGAAAGCGGAGTCCGCGCTGCAAACCCACAAATAGGCGGAGAGGGGTCTGGGAGTCCCCTCCGCATTAACGACCTAATATTATTTGGAGTCTGCAGTATAGTATAGTATAGTATAGTATAATGCTATCTCTTAATCCTATTGATGTGTGTCCTCTATTGAATGATTTATTACCTTAAAGATTACACCAGTGTGGATTGTTGTTATGAGATTATGTTCTAGAAAAACCACTGTATATACACGAGATATCTCTGTAAAAATGAGGACTTTAAGGTTGGGAAAGACTGTCAACCTCACTTGTCCATTAACCCAGCCAATTCCCACATTCATTTTTGTATCTTTCATGCAAAATTTATTGTATGCATACTGTTATTGCCTTAACTGGGAAAGATTGTTTGTTGAAATTACGTCCTTAATAAAAAACTTTGAAATAAAAAAAAAATAAAAAAAAATATAGGGCTCAAAGATATGGGGTCTCAGGCAGGGTCGGCTCCAATGGGGGGGCATTGATGGGCAAAGCCCGCCCAAATGGAATGCTGTGCCCCCTCAAAAAAATAATTTTGTTATTGTATAAATAAGTGTCATAATTCTGGAAAGGTGGTAATCCTAGTTATGATACCAGTCACACGAAGTGGATATTCACTCAGCATATTGTGTGTGTATCACTTTCTCAGTGGAATGATGCTGACCTTTTACAAGCAACACACAGAAACTGTTCCCTGCACAATGTGTGCAAACCAGACTCTTACAGGGAGACTGTATAGAATAAATCTCTTACACGCTATGCGTCTTCACTTAGGGTAGCTATGACACTAGCCACAAACTGTAAACGTTCTCAAAAAACTTTGTAAACCAGTCACTCAGTGGGAACAGTTCACAAATGATTCCAACAACCACTCCGCAAATTGTGTACATATCAATCATGGTGTGGGTGTTCCCATTATAGTGTATATAGCAGTCACACGTAGTAGGTGTTCCCAGCATAGCGTGTTTATCTATACCAGTCACACACAGTAGGTGTTCCTATTATAGTGTGTATATAGCAGTTACATGCAGTAGGTGTTCCCAGCATAGCGTGTTTATCTATACCAGTCACCCACAGTAGGTGTTCCTATTATAGTGTGTATATAGCAGTTACATGCAGTAGGTGTTCCCAGCATAGCGTGTTTATCTATACCAGTCACACACAGTAGGTGTTCCTATTATAGTGTGTATATAGCAGTCACACGCAGTAGGTGTTCCTATTATAGTGTGTATATAGCAGTTACATGCAGTAGGTGTTCCCAGCATAGCATGTCTATCTATACCAGTCACACACAGTAGGTGTTCCTATTATAGTGTGTATATAGCAGTTACATGCAGTAGGTGATCCCAGCATAGCGTGTCTATCTATACCAGTCACACACAGTAGGTGGTTCCTTATACAATGCCAACCTATTGTCCAGCCCATATGCATGTGATGCTCAAGTTACAGTCCAATACCTGCACTGGGCCAGCAATACAAGCAGTAGGGGAAGGAGCCCTTCTCATCCGACAGCAGCAGAACCCTAACTAAGGGAATGCTTCCACTTTACAAAAACATGGCGGCCCTCAGAGGCGCACATTGGTTACAGTAAGTCCCAAGCTTTTCTATTTACCATATTATACAGTATTAACTGAGCTTTGACCCTGCTCTGTGCCCGCATTATATACCCACCGGGCAGGCGGGCAGCATTCGCTCAGAGCCTGTGACTGGCATAACGGGTCGCTCATGACCTTGTACAGGCAAAGCGTGTGGTTTCCTGATGCTAATATATCTTCACGTCATGCATATTTTATGTTGTTTACTAACATTGGCAAAGAAAGGAAAGGGGTATACTCTGCTCAAAATTAAAACATAGTCTTTATTAGGCATTTAAATAAAATGCAAATTTAAAAAGTCAGCAAAAACTTGGAAAAATAGCAGCCAAACACGATGATGTCCAACGCTGTACACTGGCTACTATCAATACCAGCTGATTACATTAACCAGTAATTTACTCTCTATATGCATTTGCTTGATATATCCACTATAGTCTCAGTGCAGTATGGATTAAAAGTGCTTCTGTCAGATGCTTCTGTTGCAAGTGTATTTAAGTAGAAATATCATTACCAGCTGATTACATTAACCAGTAATTTACTCTCTATATGCATTTGCTTGATATATCCACTATAGTCTCAGTGCAGTATGGATTAAAAGTGCTTCTGTCAGATGCTTCTGTTGCGAGTGTATTTTAGTAGAAACGCCAATGCCACTCTGAGTGGTAATTGCACTGTCAGTGTAGCATTATTTTATTTCTCTTCTAAGGGATGTCCCCTCACTCTGCTCTTATTTTGGCTCTCATACATGCTTTGTAAAAAATGCGTGCCCCCTCGTGAAGAAAAAATGTCCCGCCATTTCATTCGTTCTGGAGCCGAGTCTGATCTCAAAAGGCTTTAACATAGACATACATACATTTACATGTATATATATATATATATATATATATATATATATATATATATATATATATATATATATATATATATATAATTATTATCATTTATTTGTATAGCGCCACAAAATTCTGTAGCACTGGGTACAAAGATAGAGGTATACTATGACAAGGATTTGTGATAAAATACAAACATAACAAACTAAGCAAATCTAGTACAGGAGGAAGAGGTCCCTGCTCCGAAGAATTCACAGTCTACTGGTTGAGAGTGCAGAAACATATTGACGTAAATGGATTTGCGGTATGCTCGAGTCGCGGAAGAAAAGTGAGCGTTACACCTGTACCTGCCAGACTCGTAATACCAGTGGGCATTAAAAAGCAGCGTTGGTACCTCTCAACGCTGCTTTTTAAGGCTAACGCAAGACTCTTCTATCAGCCAATCGGAATTAAGGTAGAAAAAATCCTATTGGCTGATCCAATCAGCCAATAGGATTGAAGTTCAATCCTATTGGCTGATCCAAACAGCCAATAGGATTGAGCTCGCATTCTGTTGGCTGATTGGAACAATAGAATGCAAGCTCAAACCTATTGGCTGATTGGATCAGCCAATAGGATTTTTTCTACCTTAATTCCGATTGGCTGATAGAATTCTATCAGCTATTCGGAATAGAAGGGACACCATCTTGGATGACGTCACTTAAAGGTACCGTCATTTAGTGTTAGTCGTCGGATGGAAGAGGATGCTCCGCATCAGATGGCTTGAAGATGGACCCGCTCCGCTACGGATGGATGAAGATAGAAGATGCCGCATGGATGAAGACTTCTGCCCATCTGGAGGTCCTCTTCTGCCCAGATCGGATGAAAACTTCTGCACGTCTGGAGGACCACTTCTGCCCAGTTGGGTGAAGACGTCTCAAGGTAGGGTGATCTTCAAGGGGGTAGTGTTAGATTTTATAAAGGGGGAGCCCCCCGCAACTAAATAAAGTTACTAACCCCTAAACCGCCGCTCCTAGACCCTGCCGCAAGTCTTATAAATGTATTAACCCCTAAACCGTCGCTCCTAGACCCCGCCGCAAGTCTTATAAATGTATCAACCCCTAAACCGCCGCTCCCGGACACCGCTGCCACCTACATTATACCTAGTAACCCCTATCCTTCCCCCCCTATACCGTCGCCCTCTATAATAAAGTTATTAACCCCTATCCTGCTGATCCCGCACCTCGCCGCAAATAAATAAATAGTTTAACCCCTAAACCGCCGCTCCCTGAACCCGCCGCAACCTATATTAAATTTATTCATTCCTATCCTGCCCCCCCTACACCGTCGCCACCTATAATAAATTTATTAACCCCTATCCTGCCCCCCACTACACCGCCGCCACTGTAATAAAATTATTAACCCCTAAACCTAAGTCTAACACTAACCCTAACACCCCCCTAACTTAAATATTAATTAAAGAAATCTAAATAATATTTCTATTATTAACTAAGTTAATCCTATTTAAAACTAAATACTTACCTATAAAATAAACCCTAATATAGCTACAATATAAATAATAATTGAGCTCGCATTCTATTGGCTGTGCCAATAGAATGCGAGCTCAATCTGATTGGCTGATCGGATCGGCCAATCGGATTGAACTTGATTCTGATTGGCTGATTCCATCAGCCAATCAGAATTTTCCTACCTTAATTCCGATTGGCTGATAGAATCCTATCAGCCAATCGGAATTCGAGAGACGCCATCTTGGATGACGTCCCTTAAAGGAGCCTTCATTCGTCGGTAGTCCGTCGGGCCAGCAGGATGTTCCGCGTCGGAGGTCTGCAAGATGGATCCGGAAGAAAGAAGATTGAAGATGCCATTGATAGAAAACTTCAGCCGGATCATGGACCTCTTCAGCTCCCGCTTGGATGATGACTTCAGCCGGATCATGGACATCTTCAGCCCCCCGCTTGGGCTTGGATCAGGACATCGGAGGAGCTCTTCTGGATCGATCGGTGAACCTGGTATGGTGAAGATAAGGTAGGAAGAACTTCAGGGGCTTAGTGTTAGGTTTATTTAAGGGGGGTTTGGGTTAGATTAGGGGTATGTGGGTGGTGGGTTGTAATGTTGGGGGGGGTATTGTATGTGTTTTTTTTACAGGCAAAAGAGCTGAATTCTTTGGGGCATGCCCCGCAAAGGGCCCTGTTCAGGGCTGGTAAGGTAAAAGAGCTTTGAACTTTAGCAATTTAGAATAGGGTAGGGCATTTTTTTATTTTGGGGGTCTTTGTTATTTTATTAGAGGGCTTAGAGTAGGTGTAATTAGTTTAAAATTGTTGTAATATTTTTCTGATGTTTGTAAATATTTTTTTATTTTTTGTAACTTAGTTCTTTTTTATTTTTTGTACTTTAGTTAGTTTATTTCATTGTATTTATTTGTAGATATTGTATTTAATTCATTTATTGATAGTGTAGTGTTAGGTTTAATTGTAGGTAATTGTAGGTATTTTATTTAATTCATTTATTGATAGTGTAGTGTTAGGTTTAATTGTAACTTAGGTTAGGATTTATTTTACAGGTAATTTTGTAATTATTTTAACTATTTTAGCTATTGTACCTGGTTAAAATAAATACAAAGTTACCTGTAAAATAAATATAAATCCTAAAATAGCTATAATATAAATATAATTTATATTGTAGCTATATTAGGATTTATTTTACAGGTAAGTATTTAGCTTTAAATAGGAATAATTTATTTAATAAGAGTTAATTAATTTCGTTAAATTTAAATTATATTTAACTTAGGGGGGTGTTAGTGTTAGGGTTAGACTTAGCTTTAGGGGTTAATACATTTATTAGAATAGCGGTGAGCTCCAGTCGGCAGATTAGGGGTTAATGTTTGAAGTTAGGTGTCGGCGATGTTAGGGAGGGTAGATTAGGGGTTAATACTATTTATTATAGGGTTAGTGAGGCGGATTAGGGGTTAATAACTTTATTATAATAGCGGTGTGGTCCGCTCGACAGATTAGGGGTTAATTATTGTAGGTAGCTGGCGGCGACGTTGTGGGGGGCAGGTTAGGGGTTAATAAATATAATACAGGGGTCGGCGGTGTTAGGGGCAGCAGATTCGGGGTACATAAGGATAACGTAGGTGGCGGTCGGCAGATTAGGGGTTAAAAAAATGTAATTGAGTGGCGGCGATGTGGGGGGACCTCGGTTTAGGGGTACATAGGTAGTTTATGGGTGTTAGTGTACATTAGAGCACAGTAGTTAAGAGGTTTATAAACCGGCGTTAGCCCAGAAAGCTCTTAACTACTGACTTTTTTCTGCGGCTGGAGTTTTGTCGTTAGATTTCTAACGCTCACTTCAGACACAACTCTAAATACCGGAGTTAGAAAGATCCCATTGAAAAGATAGGATACGCAATTGACGTAAGGGGATCTGCGGTATGGAAAAGTCGCGGCTGAAAAGTGAGCGTTAGACCCTTTCCTGACTGACTCCAAATACCGGCGGTAGCCTAAAACCAGCGTTAGGAGCCTCTAACGCTGGTTTTCACGGCTACCGTCAAACTCTAAATCTAGGCCTATGAGAGCTGCAATGTAATTAATAATTACATTGTAGCTATCTTAGGATTTAGATTTATTTTACAGGTAACTTTGTATTTATTTTAGCTAGTTAGAATAGTTATTAAATAGTTATTAACTATTTAATAACTACCTAGCTAAAAGAAATACAAAATTACCTGTAAAATAAATCCTAACCTAAGTTACAATTATACCTAACACTACACTATCATTAAATAAATTAAATAAACTACCTACAAATAACTACAAATACAATTACATAAACTAACTAAAGTACAAAAATAAAAAAAGCTAAGTTACAAAAAATAAAAAAAAATAAGTTACAAACATTTAAAAAAATACTACAACAATTTTAAGCTACTTACATCTAATCTAAGCCCCCTAATAAAATAACAAACCCCCCCAAAATAAAAAAATGCCCTACCCTATTCTACATTAAAAAAGGTCAAAGCTCTTTTACCTTACCAGCCCTTAAAAGGGCCTTTTGTGGGGGCATGCCCCAAAGAGTTCAGCTCTTTTGCCTGTAAAAGAAAAATACAACCCCCCCAACATTAAAACCCACCACCCACATACCCCTAATCTAACCCAAACCCCCCTTAAAATAACCTAACACTAATCCCCTGAAGATCATCCTACCTTTAGTTGTCTTCACTCAGCAGAAGAGGACATCCGGACCGGCAGAAGTGATCATCCAAGGGGCGCTGAAGAAATCTTCCATCCGACGAAGTGATCCTCCAAGCGGCGCTGAAGAAATCTTCCATCCGGGCGAGGTCATCTTCCAAGAGGCGCTGAAGAAGTCTTCTATCCGGGCGAGGTCATCTTCGAAGCTGGGTCCTGAATCTTCATCCCGCCGACGCGGAACATCCTTCTTTCCCGACGGACTACCGACGAATGAAGGCTCCTTTAAGGGACGTCATCCAAGATGGCGTCCCTTCAATTCCGATTGGCTGATAGGATTCTATCAGCCAATCGGAATTAAGGTAGGAAAAATCTGATTGGCTGATTGAATCAGCCAATCAGATTCAAGTTCAATCCGATTGGCTGATCCAATCAGCCAATCAGATTGAGCTTGCATTCTATTGGCTGTTCCGATCAGCCAATAGAATACGAGCTCAATCTGATTGGCTGATTGGATCAGCCAATCGGATTGAACTTGAATCGGATTGGCTGATTCCATCAGCCAATCAGATTTTTCCTACCTTAATTCCGATTGGCTGATAGAATCCTATCAGCCAATCGGAATTCAAGGGACGCCATCTTGGATGATGTCCCTTAAAGGAGCCTTCATTCGTCGGTAGTCCGTCGGGAAAGAAGGATGTTCCGCATCGGCGGAATGAAGATTCAGGACCCGGCTTCAAAGATGACCTCGCCCTGATAGAAGACTTCTTCAGCGCCTCTTGGAAGATGACCTCGCTCGGATGGAAGATTTCTTCAGCGCCGCTTGGAGGATCACTTCATCGGATGGAAGATTTCTTCAGCGCCCCTTGGATGATCACTTCTGCCGGTCCAGATGTCCTCTTCAGTTCCATCGGTGGCTCGGCTGAGTGAAGACAACTAAAGGTAGGATGATCTTCAGGGGATTAGTGTTAGGTTATTTTAAGGGGGGTTTGGGTTAGATTAGGGGTATGTGGGTGGTGGGTTTTAATGTTGGGGGGGTTGTATTTTTCTTTTACAGGCAAAAGAGCTGAACTCTTTGGGGCATACCCCCACAAAAGGCCCTTTTAAGGGCTGGTAAGGTAAAAGAGCTTTGAACTTTTTTAATGTAGACTAGGGTAGGGCATTTTTTTATTTTGGGGGGGTTTGTTATTTTATTAGGGGGCTTAGATTAGGTGTAAGTAGCTTAAAATTGTAATAATATTTTTTTAAATGTTTGTAACTTATTTTTTTTATTTTTTGTAACTTAGCTTTTTTTATTTTTTGTACTTTAGTTAGTTTATGTAATTGTATTTAATTGTAGTTATTTGTAGGTAGTTTATTTAATTTATTTAATGATAGTGTAGTGTTAGGTTTAATTGTAACTTAGGTTAGGATTTATTTTACAGGTAATTTTGTATTTATTTTAGCTAGATAGTTATTAAATAGTTAATAACTATTTAATAACTATTCTAACTAGCTAAAATAAATACAAAGTTACCTGTAAAATAAATATAAATCCTAAGATAGCTACAATGTAATTATTAATTACATTGCAGCTATCTTAGGGTTTATTTTACAGGTAAGTATTTAGTTTTAAATAGGAATAATTTATTTAAGTGTAGTGTAGTGTTAGGTGTAATTGTAACTTAGGTTAGTTTTTATTTTACAGGTAAATTTCTCTTTATTTTAGCTAGGTAAGCTATTAAATAGTTAATAACTATTTAATAGCTATTGTACCTAGTTAAAATAAATTGAAAGGTGCCTGTAAAATAAAAATAAATCCTAACATAGCTACAATATAATTATTATTTATATTGTAGCTATATTAGGGTTTATTCTATAGGTAAGTATTTAGTTTTAAATTTGATTAACTTAGTTAATAATATAAATATTATTTAGATTTATTTAATTAATATTTAAGTTGGGGGGTGTTAGGGTTAGTGTTAGACTTAGGTTTAGGGGTTAATAATTTTATTACAGTGGCGGCGGTGTAGTGGGGGGCAGGATAGGGGTTAATAAATGTATTATAGGTGGCGACGGTGTAGGGGGGGCAGGATAGGGGTTAATAAATTTAATATAGGTTGCGGCAGGGTCAGGGAGTGGCGGTTTAGGGGTTAATACACTTATTATAGTTGCGGCAGGGTCAGGGAGCGGCGGTTTAGGGGTTAATAGGTATAGAGTAGCTTGCGGTGGGCTCCGGGAGCGGTGGTTTAGGGGTTAATCATTTTATTTAGTTGCAGCGGTGTAGGGGGGGACAGATTAGAGGTGTTTAGACTCGGGGTACATGTTAGGGTGTTAGGTGTAGACAGCTCCCATAGAAATCAATGGGATGTCTGTCAGCAGCGAACTTGTACTTTCGCTATGGTCCGACTCCCATTGATTCCTATGGGATCCGCCGCCTCCAGGGTGGCGGTTTGAAAACCAGGTACGCTGGGCCGGAAAAGTGCCGAGCGTACCTGCTAGTTTTTTGATAACTAGCAAAAGTAGTCAGATTGTGCCGTACTTGTGTGCGGAACATCTGGAGTGACGTAAGAATCGATCTGTGTCGGACGGAGTCCGGTGGATCGAAGTTTACGTCACAAAATTCTACTTTTGCCGGTCTGTAGCCTTTGATAACTAAGGCGAATCAGCCTCGCCACAAATACGCTGCGGAATTCCAGCGTATTTGAGGTTGACGGCTTGATAACTAACCCCCAATGTATTTAATGATAGTTTAGTGTTAGATGTAATTGTAATATAGGTTAGGATTTATTTTACAGGTAAATTTGTACTTATTTTAACTAGGAAGTTATTAAATAGTTAATAACTATTTAATAACTATTCTACCTAGTTAAAATAAATACAAACTTGCCTGTAAAATAAAAATAAACCATAAGCTAGCTACAATGTAATTATTAGTTATATTGTAGCTAGTTTAGGGTTTATTTTATAGGTAAGTATTTAGTTTTAAATAGGAATAATTTATTCAATAATACTAATTTTATTTAGATGTATTTAAATTATATTTAAGTTAGGGGGGGTTAGGGTTAGACTTAGATTTAGGGGTTAATAACTTTAATATAGTGGCGGCGACGTTGGCGGCAGCAGATTAGGGGTTAATAATATAATGTAGGTGTCGGCGATGTCGGGGGGCAGCAGATTAGGGGTTAATAAGTGTAAGATTAGGGGTGTTTAGACTCGGGGTTCATGTTAGGGTGTTAGGTGTAGACATAAAAAGTGTTTCCTCATAGGAATCAATGGGGCTGCGTTAGAAGCTGAATGCTGCTTTTTTGCAGGTGTTTGGTTTTTTTTCAGCCGAATCAGCCCCATTGATTCCTATGGGGAAATCGTGCACGAGCATGTTTAGCCAGCTCACCGCTACCGTAGGCAGTGCTGGTATTGAGGTGAGATGAGGAGCTAAATTTTGCTCTCCGCTCACTTTTTTGCGGCTAACGCTGGGTTTAAAAACACCCGTAATACCAGCGCTGTCTGTAGGTGAGCGGTGAGCATAAACTGCTCGTTAGCACCACACCCCTGTTAACGCAAAACTCGTAATCTATGTGAAGGTTTGGGGTAGCTTGTCACATGGATTGTAGTTGCAGCAGTGAGTCAGGCAGTTCAATAATTATTTTGGTTAGGATGAGAGATTGAGGAGAGATGGTAAGCCTCTCTGAATAGGTATGTTTTCAAGGACCGTTTGAAGCTATACAAAGTTGGAGACAGTGAAGCTATACAAGGTTGGAGACAGTCTTATGGAGCGGGATAGAGAGTTCCAGAGGACAGGAACAGCATGTGAAAAGTCTTGGAGACGGAAGTGGGATGTAAAGATAACAGGAGTAGAGAGACGAAGGTCAGAGGTTGATCGAAGAGGACGGGATGGGGAATATTTGGAGATGAGAGAGGAAATGTAGTTGGGAGTTAGACTGTTGAGTGATTTGTAAGTTAGGGTTAATATTTTAAATTGTATTCTGGAGTGTATGGGGAGCCAGTCTTCCTCTGTCACCTAAGCCCCCCTAATGATTTTACAACACCCCCTCCTCTCCCTGCACTCAGACCTCTGTAACACTTTCTGTCCTTTTTAGCCATTCTGTGTTTCAAGATATAATCTATAAATTCCATTGAATTGGTCAGTATTGCTTCAGACTTGAAAAAGGAGGGAATACTTCCAAAATCTTGTCAACTTATATTTTTAGATGCTATACATTATATATATATATATATATATATATATATATATATATATATATATATATATATATTTATAGCATCTAAAAATCCGGATCCAGTGTATATCCTAGTGGATTCTCAAATAAAAGTAGGCAGAGAAAGAATCCAACACCTTTATTGTATAACCAAATGCTATGACCCCATAACGTTTCGGCCCCGAACAGAGGCCTTGTTCACATGGAAGAAAAAAACATATATACAACATACCCCAGTAAGCCCTTCTATAACTACCCCTAAATATTACCTGATTAGTCCCATGAGCCCACAAACTTAATGCACCATAACAAACATCTGTGCCTCACCCAGGTGCATACAAGTCATCATTGTGTGTCCGTTGTCTTAGAGACGCGTCACAGCATGTCAACCAGCAAATGTCGTTATGGCAACGTAATAACACACTGTCATTGTAATAATGCCGCAAAATAGACAGCATATATGATCGTGGGCATATATTATCCAATCATTGAACCAAAAAGAATAAAAAATATATATTTACAGTAAATCGTTTGTAGTATTAACTTATCTCAAAGTCTGCAGTTTATACAGAGATCAAATTTAACTAGTGTTAGTGAATACAATAACTCTAGTGAAACAATAGACCACCATACTCCTAGTGATCTACACAAGTAATAGTTACAAATGATAATATATTTAATTAAAAACAACATGCCTCAGGGACATGGTAAAGAACTCATAGTATGAGGAAAGGATGCCCACAGTCTTATTTATAGAAGCAGCTGTAATCCACCATAGTATTCAGCCCTCTAGGAGCTATTGTGTCTAATTTGTGCATCCATCTGGACTCCATCCTTGATAAAGCTCTGGCTCTATCACCACCACGCCTTGACCTCAGGATATGATCAATCAATATAGTCCTCATATAAGAAATAGCATAACCAGCCTTTTGGAAATGCTGTGCCACCGGTTGGTCAGATCCACCTTTCTCAATTGCCAGTCTGATAGCAGACTTGTGATTGGCCAGTCTTTCTCTAAAAGTGGTTATGGTTTTACCCGCGTAATACAGAGAACATGGACAAATGATAATATATATCACATGATCAGATGTGCACGTCAAGCGATGGCGAATAGAGAAAGTTTTTTATTAGTATACGGATGATGAAATCGATTACCTGTGATCATGCTGTTGCATGTCATACAAATGCCACATCTATGGGATCCCTTCTTTCCTTGTGGGAGCCAAGTGCCTTTTTCATAGCATTGTACCGGGTCTGTTTTGACCTAAAGGTCTCGCAGGTTTCTAAATCGTTTGCATACCAATCTAGGTGGTGGTATGTCAACAAATGGTAGACTTGTGTCAGAAGCCACTATCGGCCAATGTTGTTTAATAATTTTCTGAATAGCCCCCGATGCTGATGTATGTGTGTGGTGATAAAGTCGAGCCTGGTATCCACTGGTTTTGGTGGTTTGAGAACAAGATTATGCTGTGTTAGACCATGAGCCTTGTCACATTGTTGATTGATCAGAGTCCTTGGATAGCCATTGTCAAGGAAGCATTAGGATATCACATCAAGTTGAATCTTCTTGTGACTATCCTCAGTGTTGTTGCGGACAACATGCAGGAGCTGGGAGGAGCTGACACCTATTTTTTAAATCTTGAATGAAAAGTTGAGAAGTGTAGTAAGGAGTTCTTATCAGTAGGTTTACTGTATAGTGTGGTATCTAATCTTAGCCCTGTGTGTACTTCACTTTTGTAAATTTCAACATCAAGAAAATGGATTTTAACTAAATCACTTTCCAATTTAAAGCAGACCATAGACTCAAGTCCATTTAAATGGTTAAACCACTGCATTAGTGTGTCTGCCCCACCTCTCCAAATTAAAAAGATGTCATTGATGTATCAATGATAAAACCTGATGGAGCTCTGATCTAGGAGAAGAATATGTTCGTGTTTTCATACATTGACATATAAATATTTGCATACAATGGGGCCATATTAGACTCCATCGCAGTGCCCAAGGATTGCAAATAAAACATTTTTTAAATCCAAAATAATTCTTCTCCAGACAGAACTCCATCAGGTGTATCAAGATTAGAATTCAATTGGGGGTCCTGTGTAATGTTCATTCTGTGTCAGGATCCTACTGACCATTTCCAAATCATGTCCACTCTACATTTCCTCTCTCATCTCCAAATATTCCCCATCCCGTCCTCTTCAATCAACCTCTGACCTTCATATCTCTACTCCTGTTATCTCTATAAATGATAATATATATATATATATATATATATAGTCAAATTTATTGGAGTAGCCGTGTTAGTCCAGTGATTTAGATAAAAAATAACAAGAGTATTGCATTAAGCAATGATACTTTTTTATCGGACTAACTATACATTTAGAAGTTGACAAGCTTTTGGAAGTTTTCCTTCCATTTTCAAGTCTGAAGCAATACTGACCAATTCAATTGAATTTATAGATTATATCTTGAAACACAGAATGGCTAAAAAGGACAGAAAGTGTTACAGAGGTCTAAATGCAGGGAGAGGAGGGGGTGTTGTAAAATCATGAGGGGGGCTTAGGTGACAGAGGAAGACTGGCTCCCCATACTCTCCAGAATACAATTTAAAATATTAACCCTAACTTACAAATCACTCAAAGTCTAACTCCCAACTACATATATATATATATGTTTGGGGGGGGGGGGGGGGGTTGTGCACATATGTATGTTTATATTTGTATTTACAGACATATATACAAATATAGACACCTTAAATACATATGAAAACATGACAAATCATATTTAGTTATTTATTCCTATTTAATAAAGTGTTTAACTATGTATGTACTGTATATATAGTAAATCAATACAAATCTTTGCATAGAAAATTAGCACATATAGGCAAGTTCCCCGCTTGCATTTCCCGAATAAAACTCCACATACATTGTTACCAATGCACAAGAGGATTCTGGATAAGATATGCAAAATCTCAGTTTTTTTGCTTCAAATACTATTTTTACACAGCGATCCCTTAACAGGATTATTGTAGCAATACAGAAACCACTCATTAGACAGGCTGTTTTGTTCTTTTTAGAACTAGTCAGTAGGAGATAGATTTCTGGTTGCTGCTTTGGTAAAGCTAATTACAGGGTTAAATTTATTTATGAAGAAGTAGAACATATCCTTCTATGTAATGAACATTGGAATGTAAAATATTAATATTTCATGTTGGGTTAGCGCACTTGGTTAAATGCGGTCGTGTTTGTGCGACTTGTTTCGTGTTAGTTTTTTCCCCCCCTGCGATATTCTAAGTTTCGTTTATTGGTTTATTTAGTTCTATTTCACAACTTTTTCTTTTTTTCATCCATTTTAAGTATAAATGTATGATGAATTCAAATCTAAACAATTCATACATAGTTTTAAAACCAACAAAATTAACAATACGTTGAATGGATGAAAAATTAGTACATTGTATAAACATATAAAGGACACTCCCAAGGCAATGCACTGCAGTTGTATTTTTTTCCCTATAGGAAGATGGATGGTTTGTGTCATAATAAACACATGTTCTTGCAGACAGGATATACAATACCTTTGTTCCAAAAGTGTTTTCCTCTTTACTGCAAAATAATCAGATTGAATTGAACCAGAACTGATTCTCCTTTTCTACAGTTTGCTGTTTGACAAAAGTGTGTTATTACAGTTCTCTGATATCTCAGGGTATCATTTGATGCATTACATGACCAGAACTTCCTTAAAATCTCAAACAACATGATTGTATTTATATTACTAAAATTGTAAAAATCCCAATTTTATTACACTGACATTTATATTTTTGTTACTTTAGTCTCTTATTTGAACATTCTATTTACTGTACATGGCTGCAAATATTAACCATTTAGTTGTACTACTGAATTTAAACAACAGTTTTGAAGAACAAGAATTGCCTTGGAAATACAGGATGGATAGTTAAATTGAACACTTATATGTAAAGCTTAGGCAGTTCTCTGTCAGTCCCATAAAATCAGGAAACCAAGGGGCTGTGGGAGGAATAGCAGAACATACCTCTCAACTTGTAACAATTGACAGGATATGTGGGATGGCTAGGAGGTTTGCTAATGTTTAAAGTTATAGGCATCTATTTATCAAGCCGTCAACCGCAAATACGCTGGAATTTATTTATTTATCAAGCCACCCCCAACATCGCAGCCACTATACTAAATTTATTAAACCATAAACCTAAGTCTAACCCTAACCCTAACACCCACTAACTTAAATATAATTTAAATAAATAAATATTCCTATCATTAAATAAATGATTCCTATTTAAAACTAAATACTTACCTATAGAAATAAACCATAAGATAGCTACAATATAACTATTAGTTACATTGTAGCTAGCTTAGTGTTTATTTTTATTTTACAGGCAAGTTTGTATTTATTTTAACTAGGTACAATAGTTACTAAATAGTTATTAACTATTTAATAACTTCCTAGTTAAAATAAAGACAAATAAACCTGTAAAATAAAACCTAACCTACGTTACAATTACACCTTACACTACACTATAATTAAATTAATTCCCTAAACTAAATACAATTAAATACAATTAAATAAAATTATCTAATGTACAAAAAAAACAACACTAAATTACAGAAAATAATAAACAAATTACAAGATAAACTAATTACACCTAATCTAATCCCCCTAACAAAATAAAAAAGTCCCCCCAAAATAAAAAAGCCCTAACCTACACTAAATTACAAATAGCCCTTAAAAGGGCCTTTTGCAGGGCATTGCCCCAAAGTAATCAGCTCTTTTACCGGTAAAAAAAATTACAACCCCCCAACATTAAAACCCACCACCCACACAACCAACCCTATTGTTAAACCCACCCAATCCTCCCTTAAAAAACCTAACACTAACCCCTTGAAGATCACCTTACCGTGAGAAGTCTTCACCCAATCGGGCCAAAGTCCTCAACGAAGCCGGCAGAAGTGGTCCTCCAGACGGGCAGAAGTCTTCATCCAGACGGCATCTTCTATCTTCATCCATCCAGCGCGGAGCGGCTCCATCTTCAAGACATCCGATGTGGAGCATCCTCTTCATCTGACGTCTTCTTCAACAATGGCGGTTCCTTTAAGTGACGTCATCCAAGATGGCGTCCCTTCAATTCCAATTGGCTGATAGAAATTTAGAAGAGGATTGAGCTCGCATTCTATTGGCTGATTGGATCAGCCAATAGGATTGAACTTCAATCCAATTGGCTGATTGCATCAGCCAATATGATTTTTCCTACCTTAATTCCGATTGGCTGATAGAATTCTATCAGTCAATCGGAATTGAAGGGACGCCATATTGGATGACGTCACTTAGGAACCATCATTCTTGAAGAAGACGTTGGATGAAGAGGATGCTTCGTGTCGGATGTCTTGATGTGAGGATTCGAGTCCATCTTTTCCTTTTCACTTTGGAATTCTTGCTCTCTCTGGTTACTCCCCTATTTAAGTAATCCATGCACCTTAAACAGGTGCTTAGTTATTGTGCTCTCAAGCAGAAGCTACGTCTGTCTACTGTGTCTCACTAAAAAACAGAAGAAACTTTGATACAAACTCTATATTCCATAAGGATTATACTCCACAAGTTGACAACTTACTACAAAATTATTATTTTTCCTCATCTTTCTATTTTCTACAAAAGGATATTATTTCTCTTCACGATAACATTCTACTAAAAGGATTTCCAGTTGCTATTACTTTCCAGTTCTATCAAGCTTGAACTTTATAGTCCTCAACCTAACTTTCCTGCTATACGGACTGCAAAAATCCTTCCCTTGAATCAAATAGGATTGTGGTAACTATCGGCCGTGCGCTGTGACTCACAGACTACCAATTCACTGAAGGGGCTATACACAGTCTGTTGCTTACCAGTGAGAAGCTATTCCCATTGACCACAGTCACTACATAACAGTGATAACCGGGCACGAAGTAGCCGTTCTGTCGTTCCGATAGCAGCACTGGAATTTAGCCACACCCCAGTGGGCAAAAGCGGAACGGATTGGATAGCCACATACTCGCTCAGCTCCTAACGCTCTGAGGATACACAGCTCCTACCACTGCAAGGAAACAGCACCTGTCAGTTTGTCTCCCAAGCTCAGCAGCTGTGTTACGAACTGTGCATAATAGAACTGCACATTACTAATCTGTGTACAACTGCATCTCTGCGCTGAGTTAGCCAAGAATTACTTATATAACCATACTTCTAGTTTTTCCCAATTGATCTCATAGAGAGCCATTTAATCCTCATTCCTGCATTCCTATCTCAGTTGCAATTATTTGATTAATTGTTGCAGCTACTTGTTATTACTTTCTCTATAAAATTCACTGAGCAAGTTCTGGGCTATAAAAGAGATAGTTCAGCATCCAAAGTGATACAAACATTATAACTAGCATTAATGTTTGCAGTTGTGATCCTAATAATCATGTGTTATATATAATTCCTGACATAATAACTAAGCCACCTAAATGGATCCAGCAGACCTCCCTCAAATAGTATATGGTCTTTCTCAAAGAGTGGATCAATTAAGTCAAGGACTTAGGGAATTACAGGTTGAGAACGAGACTCTGAGAAAAGTGATCAAGGACACTATGTCTCCAAAGATACACACAACCGATCATTACCCAGAACCTTTGGTCTCACCTCCAGATTTGTTCTATGGGGATAGGAGTCAATACAGGCACTTCAAAAATGCCTGCCTTCTGATGTTCCACCTGAAGCCTAGGACCTATCCTACCAATAACATTAAGGTCTTAACTTTGATATCATTTCTCAGAATCGAACCCAGGATCTGGGCAGACACTCTCTATGAGACTCACAATCCTGTGCTTACATCTCTTAATTCATTCCTCACTACAATGGACGAATTCTACTCAGATTCAGATATCCAACTGACAGCTGAAGGGAAAATGAGGCGTCTAAAACAAGGAAACAGACCAGTATAGTCATACATAACAGAATTCAAGCAGTATGCAACTGATTCACAATGGAATGGAGTTGCTTTAAAGAATCAGTTCAGGCTTGGCCTATCAGAAGCTATAAAGGACGAACTCACCAGAACAGACCTGCCTGACTCACTGGAAGCAGTCATGAAATTAAGCATGCAGATTGATAGAAGACTGAACGCCATAATATAGAAGTAGGCTACAAAAAACCTGGCATTCCGCCTCTACATCCATCATCATCCAATCCACCCTCCACTACCACAGATGCTATGGAAATAGGTTTCATACGTGGACCCCTAACCACTGAAGAACGTCTTAGAAGAAAAAATAAAGGATTGTGTATGTACTGTGGCAAACCAACTCACACTGTCAGAGATTGCACTATCCTTGAGAAAAATAAAACCAGTAAGTCCTCTTACCATTTGTCATCTCTAATTGTTCATGATAAACCTATTCATTGCACCCTGTCTCTCTTGTTACAGTGGGAACAAAAACGCTTGAAGAAAGAAGCCATCGTTGATACAGGGGCTCAAGGGAATTATATTGATAAGTCACTTGTTTCCTTCAATAAAATTCCACTGATTAAGAAAATTACACCAGTGTCTATTCATGTTGTAGATTGGTCTGAGTTATCTTCAGGGCCGATCACTCACCACACTATACCTTTACTAGTGACAACGTCCACTTCTCACCAAGAATACATTTGTTTTGATGTAATTGTCTCCCCTCTTTTCCCTATTGTCCTCGGGTTACAGTGGCTCCAATTACATGAGCCTACAGTCAATTGGAAAACCGTACACTTCAAGCTGGAATCCTCATATTGTCATCAGATGTGTTACACACATACTCCTTTGCTACAGTTTTCCGATATACAACAAGAACAGACTTCCATTCCTGATGTTTACTCCAAGTTCCCCGAAGTCTTCAGTAAAAAAGAAGCAGAGAGCTTGCCTCCCCATCGTTCTTACGATTGCCCGATAGACCTCAAACCCGGTACATCTCCACCTTGTGGACACCTCTACCCTCTCTGTCAACCAGAACTGGACCATTTAAGGAACTACCTGGAAGAAAATTTGAAGAAAGGTTTCATCCATCCTTCTGTCTCTTACGCAGGAGCAGGGATATTCTTTGTCAAGAATAAAGACCAATCTCTCTGCCCGATTATAGATTATCGGGAATTGAATAACATAACAAAGAAGAACAGGTACCCATTGCTGTTGATCGCTGAATTCGAACGACTTCACCACGCTAAAATTTTCACCAAATTGGATTTAAGGGGTGCCTATAACTTGATCCGCATCAGAGAGGGTGATGAGTGGCTTACCGCATTCCGGACTAGGTACGGATTATATGAGTACCTCGTTATGCCTTTCGGTTTAACCAATGCTCCTGCCACTTTTCAGTTTATTATTAATTATATTTTCCATGATTTACTGGACATTTGTGTTGTATAGCTGGACGACATCTTAATCTACTCGACCAACTTAGAAGACCACATAAAACATGTAAATTGGGTTCTATCCAGATTACAAGTCCAACGCCTGTATGCAAAGCCGGAAAAATGTATTTTCCATATGGAAGAAATCTCCTTTCTTGGTTATTCCATCAGCCCTAGAGGCATCCAGATGCAACAAAATAACGTAGACGCTGTTACCCTTTGGCCACAAATCACAACTAGGAAACAGTTACAGCGCTTCCTAGGATTCAGCAACTATTATAGAAAATTCATAAAGAATTACTCTGCAATTGCCGAACCTCTTACAAAACTCAACAGTTTAAGCATCCCTTATAAATGGAACACTCAGGCTAATGATGCTTTCCACTTCCTAAAGACAGCCTTTTCGACAGCACCCATCTTGCGCTTCCCAGATTCCACACTTCAATACATTCTTGAGGTGGACTCTTCTGACTATGCCTTAGGAGCTGTGCTTTCTCAAAGAAAAAGCTTGAATGAACCACTTCACCCCGTTGCATTCTATTCAAAAACCATGTCTGCTCCTGAGATGAATTATCCTATTGGGGAGAAAGAACTTTTGACAATCAAAAGGGCTTTTGAGCATTGGAGGCATCTGTTAGTAGAAACAGAACTACCCTTTATCAATTATACTGATCACCATAACCTGGAATTCCTACAAAAAAATAAAACCTTATCAGGAAGACAAGTAAGATGGAGCCTCTATTTCAGCCGCTTCAATTTTCAAATTATCTATCGGCCGGGCTCACGGAATGGAAAGGCGGATGCCCTCTCCTGAATAGAAAGAAAATAAGAGAGATCTTCAGAAGTTCAGCCACCTAACTCAATCATACCAGCAGAAAGGTTCCTTGGGCTGATACCTATCTCAACCAAAAGTCTAAAGGAGGCTTTAATCACTGATAAAGATTTACCTCAAAACCTCATCACCTCAAAAAACAACTTATACTATCATGGAACCAAATTATACATCCCAGATACGTTAAGACTCAACTTGATCAGACAATACCATGACCCCCCACTTCTAGGTCATCCAGGTATTCACAGGACTCTTGAACTGCTCAAACGAGATTACTGGTGGCCAAGGATGGAATTAACTGTAAATGATTACATAAAAAAACTGCACTGTGTGCATAACTTCAAAGGCAGAAAATAAACCACCATATGGTCTCCTCATATCCATGCCAATCCCAGAGAAGCCTTGGACCCATTTAGGAATGGATTTTATCATCGATCTACCAGTAAGTTCAGGTAAAATTACCATAATGGTAGTCACGGATCTCCTAACTAAGATGGCACATTTCGGCCCGTTCCACAAATTACCTACATCTGCTGAAACTGCTCAACTTTTCCTCCATTCCATTGTAAGAATTCACGGTCTTCCTTCTATTCTAACAACAGATAGGGGTAGTCAATTCACTTCCCGTTTCTGGAAACACCTCAGCAAAGTCTTATAAATCGACCATCGCTTGTCTACTTCATACTATCCTCAAACTAATGGTCATTCGGAAAGATTGAACCAATGGCTAGAGCAGTATTTGCAATACTATTGTGCATACCACCAGAATGACTGGTAAAGTTTCCTATCAATGGAGGAATTTCCCTACAATAACACAATGAATACATCCTCTAATATGACCCCCTTCTACGCTAACCTTGCTTACCACCCAAGGTTCTCGTTCAACTATGCAGACTCCATAAACACTCCCTCTGTTGATGATCTTATTCAAAAACTTGCTGAAAATTCCAAGGTTTTACGGAAAAACATACTGGGTGCTCAAGCGTTCCATGTTTCCTTATTGAAACCAGCTACTACTCAAGAGCACCAAGAAGTAATACTACCACCTACACCCTCAGTTATGGATAATGAAACTTACGAAGTTCAAGATCTTCTGGATTCCAGACTTCTGAACGGTGAACTCCAATACTTAGTTCGTTGGAAAGGATTCTCTCCTGAGGATGACACCTGGGAACCTTTCAGCAATGTGAATGCCCCAAGACTTTAGAAGTTCCACAGACGCTACCCCCATCGGCCTAAACACCAAGCCGTGGGTCGGCTTGCTTGAGGGGGGGGGGATCTGTGAGTATTCCAGTCCACCTTTTCCTTTTCACTTTGGAATTCTTGCTCTCTCTGGTTACTCCCCTATTTAAGTAATCCATGCACCTTAAACAGGTGCTTAGTTATTGCGCTCTCAAGCAGAAGCTACGCCTGTCTACTGTGTCTCACTAGAAAAAAGAAGAAACTTTGATACAAACTCTGTATTCCATAATGATTATACTCCACAAGTTGACAACTTACTACGAAAGGATTATTTTTCCTCATCTTGCTATTTTCTACAAAAGCATATTATTTCTATTCACGATAACATTCTACTAAAAGGATTTCCAGTTGCTATTACTTTCCAGTTCTATCAAGCTTGAACTTTGTAGTCCTCAACCTAACTTTCCTGCTATACGGATTTTGCTCAAATCCTTCCCTTGAATCAAATAGCATTGTGGTAACTATCGGCCGTGCGCTGTGACCCACAGACTACCAATTTACTGAAGGGGCTATACACCGTCTGTTGTTTACCAGTGAGAAGCGATTCCCCTTGATCACAGTCACTACATAACAGTGATAACCAGGCACCAAGTAGCTGTTCTGTCGTCTGATAGCAGCACCGGAACTTAGCCCCGCACCAGTGGGCAAAACCAGAGCGGATTGGATAGCAGCATACTTGCTCAGCTCCTAACGCTCTGAGGATACACAGCTCCTACCCCTGCAAGGAAACAGCACCTGTCAGTTTGTCTCCCAAGCTCAGCAGCTGTGTTACGAACTGTGCCTAATAGAAATGCACAATACTAATCTGTGTACAACCGCATCTCTGCGCTGAGTTAGCCAAGAATTACTTATATAACCATACTTCTAGTTTTTCCCAATTGATCTCATAGAGAGCCATTTAATCCTCATTCCTGCATTCCTATCTCAGTTGTAATTATTTGATTAATTGTTGCAGCTACTTGTTATTATTTTCTCTATAAAATTCACTGAGCAAGTTCTGGGCTATAAAAGAGATAGTTCAGCATCCAAAGTGATACAAACATTATAACTAGCATTACGTTTGCAGTTGTGATCCTAATAAGCATTTGTTATATACAATTCCTGACACTTGAAGATGGAGCCAGATGGATGAAGATAGAAGATGCCATCTGGATGAAGACCTCTGCCAGCTTCGTTGAGGACTTCAGCCTGGTTGGGTGAAGACTTCTCACGGTAGGATAATCTTCAAGGGGTTAGTGTTAGGCTTTTTTAAGGGGGGATTGGGTGGGTTTTAGAGTAGGGTTGGTTGTGTGGGTGGTGGGTTTTAATGTTGGGGGAGTTTGTAATTCTTTTTTTACAGGTAAAAGAGCTGATTACTTTGGGGCAATGCCCCGCAAAAGGCCCTTTTAAGGGCTATTTGTAATTTAGTGTAGGGTAGGGTTTTTTTTTATTTTGGGGGGGCTTTTTTATTTTGTTTGGGGAATTAGATTAGGTGTAATTAGTTTAAAAATCTTGTAATTTGTTTATTATTTTCTGTAATTTAGTGTTTGTTTTTTTTGTACTTTAGATAATGTTATTTAATTGTATTTAATTGTATTTAGTTTAGGGAATTAATTTAATTATAGTGTAGTGTTAGGTGTAATTGTAACGTAGGTTAGGTTTTATTTTACAGGTATATATGTCTTTATTTTAACTAGGAAGTTATTAAATAGTTAATAACTATTTAATAACTATTGTACCTAGTTAAAATAAATACAAACTTGCCTGTAAAATAAAAATAAACCCTAAGCTAGATACAATGTAACTATTAGTTATATTGTAGCTAGCTTAGGGTTTATTTTATAGGTAAGTATTTAGTTTTAAATAGGAATAATTTATTTAATGATAGGAATATTTAGTTAGATTTATTTAAATTATATTTAAGTTAGGGGGTGCTAGGGTTAGACTTAGGTTTAGGGGCTAATAAGTTTAATATAGTGGCGGCGGTGTGGGGGGGGCAGATTAGGGGTTTATAATTATAATGTAGGTGGCGGTGTAAGGGGGGCAGATTAGGGGTTAATAAATATAATGTAGGTGGTGGAGGTGTAGGGTGGGCAGATTAGGGGTTAATAAGTATAATGTAGGTGGCGGCGGTGTAGGGGGCGACAGATTAGGGTTTAATAAGTATAATGTAGGTGGCGGTGGGCTCCGGGAGCGGCGGTTTAGGGGTTAAACACTTTATTTAGTTGTGGCGGGGTCCGTGAGCGGCGGTTTAGGGGTTAATACATTTATTAGAGTTGCGGTGGGCTCCGGGAGCGGCGTTATAGGGGTTCAACAGTATAGTATAGTGTGGGTGTTTAGTGACAAGGTACCAAGAAAGCTGTGAAAAAGCCGAAGAGCAGTGAGATCGATGACTGTTAGTTAACAACAGTCCACTGCTCATCACCCCATACTTGGAGCGCTGCTTTTTGACAGCTTTTTTGATAATTTTGGAGAACGTATTCAGGTCCACGGCAGCGATGTTAGGCGATCTTAGGCGAGCGTATTGGTGCCGTTGAATGCAAGTAAGTTGAAGGCTTGATAAATAGATGCCATAACCTAGTTTAAAACAGTGATTTTTTTATTTTTTTTATCTTTAACAGTGTTTTTTTTTTGTAATGTTCTGTATTATTTTTTACTGATTCTTTTTTTACAAAGCTTGTATGGAGTGAAAAACCCATTAGGTTGTAAGCTTCCTATCTTATAGATGCAATATGTTTCTTGTTGTCTGAGCGCTAACAATCTATTATGTACATTTGGAGCTACCCAATCTATCACTTTTTCTTTTAAAGAACGTGGATTAAAGTTATGAGCCTCTTTAAAGTGATTGGGAACACTATGTTTAATAGATTTTTCTCTGGCCATTTTAATATTATAATGGTGTTCATTAACTCTTATTCTGATCTTCCTTTTGGTACGTCCTACATTGAATAGGCCACACCCACAGGTAAGTAAGTAAACTACAAATGTGGAATCACAAGTGGCCTTAAATTTGATATCAAATTCAATAGTACCATTATAATTTGAAAATTTCAAATGTTTATCCCCGTGTTCACACGTTACACCTCGCATTATTGCAGGCGTATGTTCCTTTAAACATAGTCAGCCAATTTGATCTCACACTTACATTTGTGTCATATCCTAATTTAATGGGTGCTAGCATATTTTTAAAGTTTTTTCCTCTTTTATATGTGACCAGGGGATTCTCTGTTAAATGGGACCCTAATATAGGGTCAGTTTTAAGGATATTCCAATGCCTTTTAAAAATCTTTTTAATAGTTGTTGCACCCTCATTGTAAGTCGTAATAAAACGAGGGGTAATAATTCCATCTTTAGATTTATTGTGTGGTTCTACTTTAACATTATTTAAGATACTCTCCCTATTTGCCTTACAAGCTTTATCCTTATATAGGGAAGCGCTTGCGGTCCGGAGTGTTACAGGAAGTTAGGAGACAGCACAGCTGTTAGTGAGACTGTGATATGCAGAGTTCAGCTGGAGAAATCTCACAGGAAGTCTTTTCAGAGGTAAAAGTTAACTTGGAAGGAATCCGGAGGATTAGAAATTGCCCTCAGAGTTAAACAAAATAAGAGGCTGAATTAGATTAGCAATGCGATGTAGCTTACTCATTCAGAGTAAAGGCAGGTGAATAAAGGAACAGGATACCAAATATTGCCAAGCACTGCTATAACTGTGGGAGGTACATTTATACAGGTGTAAGAGGTTTAAGCACACCTCCTAGTTAAAGGGGAAGTAGATGTTGTTTGAGGATATACATGACAACAAGAAACATATTGGATCTATAAGATAGGAAGCTTATAACCTAATGGGTGAAATGTAGATTTAGACTTAGCAGCATATATGTAATTGTCTAGTTTTAATATGTTTAAAATAATTCTTATTATGGACATGAGTTCATGGATTAAGGTTTTTATTTGAAAAATATATATGTTTTTAAAAATGTATGTATTTATTGATATGATCGTATTAGTTTATATCAGGTTTTTAGAATTTATATGTACATTAAATTAGGTTTGTAAATATTTATTATGTACTATATGTTATGAATTAATTTTGTATATATTGCTTATATCTTGACCGGTATGTCTGACATAATGTTCTGTGTATTTAGGCTGGTATTTTATGGGTTAATCATTAGGGAGCGCTGTTTGTATAAATTTCCCACCCATACTATGGCAGCAATAAGATGTTCATTCTATCTGAAAATTTCCCTTGAGAAAGTCTGGCCGGGTACCAGACAAAACGCGTAGGGTTTGCTTTTGATCTCAATACTGAATTCTGGAGGCGGGTATCCCGATCGGACTGTGAGCCTGCTGTAAGCTGGAGGACGCTCCAGTCTCCTCATCATCAGTGACGCCAGACGCCGAATTCGTGTGCGGTCTTGTAACAACTGTCTACTGACTGACAAGAGGCGTCGAAACACAGCCCATGAGAGATTACAGTGCTTTAGCTGCCTGCACATTGGATGTTAATTTTTTAAATGTAAGTTCTTCTGTGTCACTTTGTTTTAATACATGGAATAAATTGCTAATCCGTTGTGCGCCTTTCTTATGTGTTTTTGACTTAGCCTGTTGTTTGCTGCGGTTACCTGGAAATACAGCTGAAAGAAGGCAGCACCGATTTTCAACAACTTTTAACCCCTGCTGGACTGTTTTCTACTGTCTTGATTTGGACTCTACAAAGACTTTTTATTTTATGGGGGTAATATTACTTCATCTTTCTATGCTGTTATCGTTTTGAGGTTGTGTGTTTGCTTACACTGTATAAGTTTTTCACGTTCTCCTCCAGAGAGATATTTAGTTCTAGCTCATATTTTAGCTCATATTCTGTCATTTTCTAATGCTATTAGGCAGTCATTCAACAACTTAGTTTTTTAACTTTTATTTTAAAGGTATACTAGCGCTGATTTATATAATTTGTGTATTGAACATCGATAAATACCGACAGCAAAAGCTGTCAGCATATTATCATTGCACAAGCAGTTCTTGTGAACTTCTTGTGCAATGCCACCCCCTGCAGATTTGCGGGCCAATCTGCCGCTAGCAGGGGGTGTCAATCAGCCTGATCGTATAGGATCGAGTGGATTGATGTCCGCAGCCTCAGAGCAGGGGGACAATTTATGGAGCACCAGCGATCTTTAGTCATAACTGCTGTTTCCAGTGAGCCTCAAGGCTCACGTGGAAACAGGGGCATCAAGCTCCATTCAGAGCTTGATAATTCGGCCCCAAAGTGTTGAAAAGTTTACACTAGGAAGATAGCCCCTGCAGAATAGAATAACACTATAGCACAAGATATAGAGCAGGGACACATTTCTTAGCAAGTCCTCTTATTGCACAAAATAATTTATTTATTAAGTTGAGTTGAGCATTGCACTATGATAAATACATTTTAAATGAATAAGAAAAAGCACATTTTTATGAATACTCTATGGGCCCCATTTACGAAGCCTGGCATTACAGCAAATGGGCACTGTAGTCCACTGACCAGATGTATCATCACACACTAGCTTGCATGTTTAAGGCTGCCTCCTTCTCTAAAACAACCAATCGTGTGAGAGAGAGCTTTTCATTCCCCCTGAACAAATGTGTTTAGGGTAATTAGGGTGTTATAATCAGCAATTCACAGGAAGAGGAGAGGGTATAAAGTAGTAGTCTGGTGACTGCTGCTTCTTACATTCCAGAAATTAGGCTTGTAGTTGCAAATCTGCCCCGCAAGGGCTCAAAAGCAGCATACACTGCTTAGTACACTGAGCCCATTGGGCTATATGTATTAAGCTTTCCAAAACAGAGACTCAAGACTGCGATGTTGTTAGGTGACGATACATAAAAGTAATACCCTCTAGAAAATATAAACATATATACGAGTTCTATATCGACTTGCAGGGGCTGAATTATCAAAGTGCGAGCAGACATGATCCGCTGTAGCAATCATGTCCACCGCACATCGATAAATGCTGACAGCTGTCGGCATTTATCATTGCACAACCATTTTATAAGAAATGCTTGTGCAATGCCCCCCCTGCAGATTTGCGGCCAATCGGTCACTAGCAGGGGGTGTCAATGAACCCGATCGTATTTGATCGGGCTGATTGCTGTCCGTCACCTCAGAGGTGGTGGACGAGTTAAGGAGCAGCGGTCCTAAGACCGCTGCTTCTTAACTCCTGTTTCCGGTGAGCCTGAAGGCTCGCCCGGAAACAGATGCATTGGGGCCGATTGACAGCTTGATAAATCGGCCCCCATGTATATGAAAATGAGGGTGTTATTATGTAAGTCCCAGAGACTCAATATCATGAGGAGCCAATTTAACAAGTTGTCAATCGGCCCCAATGCAGCTGTTTTCGAGCGAGCCTTCAGTCTCGCCGGAAACAGCAGTTAAGAAGCAGGGGTCTTAAGACCGCTGCTCCTTAACTCGTCTGCTGCCACTGAGGCTGCCGACATCAATCTGCCCGATCGTATACGATCGGTTGATTGACACCCTATGATACCGGCTGATTGGCCGTGAATCTGCTGGGTCCGGCATTGCACAAGCAGTTCACCAGAACTGCTTGTGCAATGTTAAATGATGACAGTGTATGCTGTTGGCATTCAGCGATGTCTGTCGGACATGATCCACTGAGCGGATCATGTCGGACAGACACTTGATAAATCGGCCCTTGAGTGTGCTTAGACTTACCATACCCACCGCCAGCTCCAATCAGGCACCTCTGATCACCTAAAAGGTAAGCACAATATACTGTGGTAGTTCCATGGTCTGTCAGACCTAGCAGATGAACAGCATGTAGCAGAGCTCACTGGGTTAAACGTACAGATCTAGAATGTATCCGTGGTAATAGTCTAGCCACATTAGAAAATCTCCACAAGTGTAACGGCATGTATGCAAAACCAAGAAAGCTGGGGCTTCTCCCATTCGCCCCTGACAAGGATCCAAATGCAACAAACACTGTAGCAAACTTGGTAAGCAAAATATCAAAACTGGAGCTGTAAAAGGTCTGATCTGCTGTACCCTTTGTGATTTTAATTCTGAGCACCCAATAAAATGGACTTTTACCTGCATTATCTCTCTCCAGTTTTGATATTTTGCTTACCAAGTTTGCTACATTGTTTGCTGTATATGTATTAAGCACAAGATGCACTTAATACATGGGGCCCAATGTTTATTGCTTAATATAATCTAAACCTGATAAAGTGCACAATTTTTTAATCTATAGGAGGTTTACAATTTATATTTCCTTTTTTTAAATAACAATACATGTAAGATATTCTTGCTTGCCTCCTTCCACTTTCTCATATGAAGTAGCCTTATGATTGTTGTTTTAGTTTATATGATTGTATTCTATTAATTGGTATCCAGATCCATTTAATTTTTTTACATAATTAATGTGTCACAGACACACCTTGTATTGTATTTAACAGTTATCAATAGTCATGTTTTTAGAGATGTTTTTAGTTGTTGAATAGATTGTAGAGAATAATTCAGATTATTATAAACTTGGTGACTAAATAATCTTGAGGCAAACAGCAGCAAAGAAAACTAAACAGAAAAAAAAGAGATAAATAACATAGTAACAATGTAGAACCAATCAGAACACAGCAGCCCAGTAAACTGTAAAGCACACTGTTAACACTTCCTCTTTTCTTTAATGGTAAAATAGCGTAAACATTCAAAGGGAAGACGCAATCAACTGGATATCCCAAGGATGATGAAGGACTGAAGTCATGAGGGAAAAGAACCAACAAGAACCGGTCCACATGAAGTATGGTGGAACGTTATCCACAGATTAATACTTAAAAGAAAGCACAGACGATAACAACTGATCTCATAGAGAATGGAACAACAAGGAAAAAACATTATAAGCAAAGTATAACATTTTCTGATGCATTACTTTTTATAGCAAGACAGTAGGCTTCATATTTTGCATTTTAAACACACTGAAAGAAGAGACTCAGAAGCATGATGGAGAGGCTTAAAATAAAATAGAGAAAAAGTGTTTGAAGAGGACCAATATGCAGCTCTAAGAATGTCTTGAAGGTTACTGCCAGTCATAAAGGCCCTGGAGGCAGCAGCCCTATGGACAGAATGAGCTCCAAAAGTAAGATCAATACCTGCAGAAGATATAAGCCAACAAACCCACCTGGTGAGTGTAGGAGCAGAAACAGGATGAAAGGGCAAAACATAAGAAATGAATAGTTGTCCTCATCGAGAACAGCGAGAAGAAACCGTCCTAGAAAGGTAGGTTTTAAGACAAAGGGCCACACAGAGCTGAGGGTCTGCGGGAAAGTAGGGATAAAAAATAGAGGAGGACATAGATTTTGTGCGTCGTGATACAGAATAAGTGACGCCATCCGGAGAAAAGGAGAGACCTTCGACATCCAAAGCATGAGTGTTGGAAATTCTACAAAAGGAGATCAGGCAGAGAAGCATGGCCAGTTAAGCAGACACTTGCCAAAGGGAGAGCTCTTCATTAGAAGGAAAATTCCGCAGGAAGGAAAGGATGATGGAAACATCCCAAAGATGAGAATAACAAGGAAGAGGAGGGACCTTCAGCCAAAAAGCGTTCAAAATCTACCACACAAGGGGTGTTGTCCCACTGGAACCCCATCAACAGGGAAATGCCCCGCAGAGATGGCAGATCAAACTACGTTAATGGAACAATAAGCTTTTCCTTGAGAAAAAAGTTCTGAAAGGAAGTTCACAATCAGCACCGCAGGGACCGAAAAAAGGATCAGCCGCCATGCTCGCACACCAACTAACCCATGACAACCAGGCTGATGCATAACATTTCCTGGTGCCAAGGCCCCAAGAGTCTCTAAGGAGTAACTGAGTATCTCTTGAAAGGCCCTCGGAAGACCAGGATTCCCTGAAATTTGTCAAGACAGCAGGGAAAGGTGGTCCTGGAGAATGAGGGGGTGAGGATAGCCCCTCGAGTCTGAGAGGAGATCGGGATGTTGAGGGAGCAGGAGAGGAGGATACACTACCATCTCCAGCAGGAGAGTGAACCAAGGTTGCATCGGCCAAAACGGGGTAATTACTGTCAGAGAGCATTTGAGCCTCCTGACCATCCAGAGAGTTCTCGTGATGAGTGCGAAAAGGGGAAACATATAGGCTCCGGACCGGGGCCAGGTCTGAAGAAAAGCCTCCGTGGCCTCGCCATGGCCTCGCTCCCGGGGTCTGGAGGCCAGCAAAAATAAAGGGGCAATTGGTGGTTTGTTCGGGAGGCAAAGAGGTCCACTGAAAAGGGGATGAAGAACTTCCGAGTTTCCAGGAAAATCGGGCGAAGAAGATGCCAGTCGCTGGAGTCCTTCCAATACCGAGAGAATCAATCTGCAACAGTATTGGAAATCCCAGGAATATACTGAGCTCTGAAGCAAAGAAAAGAGGAAGTGATAATAGTGTGCTTTACATTTTACTGGACTGCTGTGTTCTGATTGGTTCTACATTGTTACTATGTTATTTATTTCTTTTCTGTTCAGTTTTTCTTTGCTGCTGATTAGAATCAGTAAAGATTTGATGCAATATATGAAGCCTCCTGTCTTGCTATAAAATTCATAATATTTTTCATCTAGAGCTGCAATATATGTATTTTTTACTGAGTATTATAGTCCCATGTGAGGTTGTTGGTTTCTGGGCAAGACATGAGTCTATTTTCTCTTTTTTAATTGTTGCATTTTAATAATCAATGAGTTGTTATTTACTAACAAACAAAGTTATGTCTTCTATTTATTATGTGGTAGCAGTACTGATTAAAATAATATTTTGGATAGGCAGATATAATAAAATTGTTTAACAGTATTGATTTAAATGAGTGCTAATAGTGATGCTCCTTTTTTGTGTGAATTGTGAATCCCTCAGTTTTCTTTTTTTTAAGGGCTTACCAATTTATAAATATATGATCGATTGATTGATCAATTCATTTTGTTTTATAGATGAGTAAATTTATATAAGAAGAATACTTTGGTTAAGTGGTGGATAGGGTCTGCTTTATGTCTAAAATGTATATTATTGTTTATATATATATATATATATATATATATATATATATATATATATATATATATATATATATATATATATATATATAATGAAAGTCCATAGAGAGCACTCGCCGTGAACCAAATACGTTTGGTCCTATTTTTTCACAGGAGTCTGAGGACAGGGGTTACTCCCCAAAAACGTTAACTCTTTAAATACAACTTATTTTAGTAATATCATGTTAGCTCAGGATGTAAAGCCATAATTTTAAAAAAAAAATTTGAACCCTTAAGACAGAGGTTCAATTCCCACATTTACTTTTAGATTTATAAGGTTTTATTGAATGTTTTATTTAAAGGGATAGTCTAAAGGGACAGTCTACACCAGAATTTTTATTGTTTTAAAAGATAGATAATCCCTTTATTACCCATTTCCCAGTTTTGCATAACCAACACAGTTATAATAATATACTTTTAACCTTTGTGATTATCTTGTATTTAAGCCTCTGCAAAATGCCCCTTTTTTCAGTTCTTTTGACAGACTTGCAGTCTAGCCAATCAGTGCCTGCTCCCAGATAACTTCACGTGCACGAGCACAGTGTTATCTATATGAAATATGTGAACTAACACCCTCTAGTGGTGAAAAATTGATAAAATGCAATCTGAAAGAGGTGGACTTCAAATTCTAAGAAATTAGCATATGAACCTCCTAGGTTAAGCTTTCAACTAAGAATACCAAGAGAACAAAGCAAAATTGGTGATAAAAGTAAACTGGAAAATTGTTTAAAATGACATGCTATATCTGAATCATGAAAGTTTATTTTGGCCTAGACTTTCCCTTTAATTTTTATGTTTTTAATTATGTATAAATGAATTGTATTTGATAAGATGAAAATTATATGTATTTTTGCTATGTGGCAAAAGTATTTTTCTTAATTTAATCAATAAGACATGAGGACTCTGTCAAAACACCTGCATAAGAATCCAGGACCCAATCAGAAGTGGAGTTACAACTATAAAAGGGTCATCAGGACCATCTTGAAGTCATCCTTGAAAAAGCCAAGCTGTGATTGGTGAAATGATCGTTGGAGTAGTGACGTCACAAAAGGGGCGGAGCCTTGTTCCTTACCTAACAGAGCATTCATTGGACATTGTGATACACACAGTCTTTTGTTTGTAGTAGTCTATGATTGGGACAGTCTCATTATATGCCTTGTGACTTGTTTTTAATAAATTTGTTATACTTTTTAACCACTTCTGATTCATCCTTTGGAGCTGGAACATCCTTCTTTGCCTTGCCTCCTATTAGGAGCTTCCTGTGCCTATTTATCTAGAGCTTGATTTTGAAGCTCTAGACAATGTGAGTACCTTTCTAGGTTCTGCTATAAATTTCACATAACCACAGAACTTCACTATATGTATCTTCTTTTTTTCCTGAGGTTCACCTGCTGAGCATTACCACTGTAATTACCTGGGACTTTTATCCTTTTTTGTGCACCATCACATTTGTTTTTGTATTTTATTATTTCTTATATTGTGATTAAAGCAAGTTTATATATTGTTTTTTTTTTGTTTTATATATATATATATATATATATATATATATATATATATATATATATATATATATATATATATATATAAAATGAAAGTCCATAGAGAGCACTCGCCGTGAACCAAATAAGTTTTATTTAAATAGTTAACGTTTTCGGGGAGTAACCCCTGTCCTCAGACTCCTGTGAAGAAACAAGTTGTTTTTTCATAGGAGTCTGAGGACAGGGTTACTCCCCGAAAACGTTAACTCTTTAAATAAAACGTATTTGGTTCACGGCGAGTGCTCTCTATGGACTTTCATTCTACATAACTCTGGGCAGCACCCCGACTTCACACATTGTAAAAGAGAGTGCTCGTATTTCCCAATTGTGTGTATATATATAAATATATATATATATATTTATAGTGGTAACCACTGCATATCTTTGCGCAGCACCCCGGCTGTTGGGATGGTCACAGTGAGTGCAATTAACTTGGCTTCTGTATATATATATATATATATATATATATATATATATATATATATACTCCATTTTTTCCCCAAAGATATTTCAATTTGGGAATAAGCAGCTCATACACTAGTAAGATCCTAGTTTTGACTGGTATAATTAAAATGTATATATACAAATATAGTAAGTATATAACAAAAGTGTAAGATTATGTATGGAACCAGTTTGAAGTCTGTAAGCTCAATGTTCTAAAGCTCAGAGTTGGAAAAACGTCTGCGGACATTTTAGACATTTATTTTTCCCTTCATTTTTGTGTTCTTATCATAATTGATCTTATTAAACAATAAATCTCCTCTTTTTCACGCTTGACCACATTTAAACATAAAACCAAAGTAATGCTGATACAGTCATCTTGTGGTTATTTGGACTTTCTTTATAATAAGAAACCCACATTATTTTTGCTAAGACAATGGAATTTTGGTGGGTTTAAGAGCAATGTGGTTTTAGTTTAAACAAAAAAGAAAATTGCTGAATATCTCTAAATATTTAAAATTGATGCACTACCTATGGCATTTTAACAATGTAACATTCTAAAGATACTGGACTAAACATTTTGAGTTTTATTGGACGTTATAGTCCATAGACCACATCTAACTAGAAACATATACATTTATAAATTATTTTTTAACACTGAACCAATACATCCCAATTTTTACATGAGAAATTGTATCTAAAAATTGTGTGTTGAGCTATAAAATTAATATTTTTCTCTTGCATTTAGTAACAATTTAGAGGAAAATATATCTAAAATAATCTGTCTTTGGCATTCAAGTCATAGGGCTTCATGTATCATTGTCCAGGTGGACTTGGTTCAGGGTTCCATTTATCATTGCAACATTGTGCTGCCGGATTTATCTTTGCAAGAAGAGTTGCTTGTGCAACTCCATTACCTGCTCTGTGCAACCTATGGTGCAAGAGCAGTAGCTGCCAATCATCTCAGTTGGATCACTTCAATTTGCGAAGGCTTCAACTGCCTCTGCAGAAGATACATGAAGCCCATACTGTGTATGTGTTTATCTTAGGAAACTAGAACAAATATAAGCGTGGTCTTAAAGGACCAGTCAACACTGTAGATTTGCATAATCAACAAATACAAGATAACAAGACAATGCAATAGCACTTAGTCTGAACTTCAAATGAGTAGTAGAATTTTTTTCTGACAATTTTAAAAGTTATGTCTTTTTCCACTCCCTATGTACCATGTGACAGCCATCAGCCAATCACAAATGCATACACGTACCATGTGACAGCAATCAGCCATTCACAAATGCATACACACTTATTCTTGCACATGCTCAGTAGGAGCTGGGGACTCAAAAAGTTTAAATATAAAAAGACTGTGCAAAGTTTGTTAATGGAAGTAAATTGGAAAGTTGTTTAAAATTGCATTCTCTATCTGAATAATGAAAGTTTAATTTTGATTGAGTGTCCCTTTAAGATACCTATGAGCAATGTCAGAATACTGATTCTGATAAAGGCAAATCAGCATGAAATCTAAATTTAAATATAGGCACCTGCTATTCAATAACTAAACATTCTCATACCTGATGCATTGAATGTTGCGAAAATCAATATGCATTTGTAAGTTTTCACACATCTGGCAGGAATATTATTTGGAATTGCTATTTAAAAACCACATGTATTGTATTAGCCATACAAATCTAAACCTAATCACACTACAAAAGTTCTCTTTCTGCTTGCTGGAGAATCTATTGTATGCAAAGGTCAAACAAAGCAAAGATAATGGCATCTACAGAAAAAGTATACATATCAGTGGATTTAAAAAGTCTACACACCCCTGTTAAAATGTCAGGTTTCTGTGATGTAAAAAAATGAGACAAAGATAAATCATTTCAGAACTTTTTCCACCTTTAATGTGACCAATAAACTATAATAAACTATAATAAAATAATGTAGTTTTGGCTTGGAGTAAAGTATGTTCTAATCTGGGGATAAATGGTACATACTCCAAATTTTTCCCTATTAGGGGGAACCCAGAATTCAGTAGTGGATGTAGCTCCTCTATATATAGAATATGGGCTTTTAAGAATCTAAAGAATGTAATACAATTGTTTGATCCTTTCACTATGCAAATTAAAACGTTTGATTTACTCTCAAGAGAATTCAATTTAGATAAAACTTAATTTTTCGCATATTTACAGATCAGACATTTTATATTTAGTCAAAATCTGACACAATATTCAGATCAAAAGTTGTGGATGTTGGGTTTGTTAGAGCCCATAATAAAGAGATATTGGATGGGTAATTATTCTTTAACCCCTATATATAGGGCTTAGGCTCGGAAAGGTGCAGAAGTAAAAATGGATAAGCTATTTTGTTTATGGAAAATTGAGTTCCCAAATTTAGATATGAATTTCTTTGAAAAATGTTTTTCAAGAGTTGAGAAATATTCCTATGATATAGCAATAAGAGAATCAAACTACAGACCCTTAAACAGAGCATACCTCACACCTAAGATAATGGCAAAATGGAATAGACTAGGACCTAATGTATGCTCTAGATGTAATTTTTTAAATGCTGATTTAATGCACCTCTTCTGGCATTGCCCTAAAATACAAAGATTGTGGAGACAGATAGAATTCTGGTTAAATAAATATCTGACAAAAAGGTTATGTTTAGAAGCTGCTCATATATTTTTTTTATTTACTGAAAAGGGAATGAAAAATAAATCATTGATTAATATGGCAATCTTACTAACAAGGCAAATGATACTTAGAACCTGGAAAGACAAAAATGCACTAAGTATAGCGCAATTTGTTCATAACATGACATATCAAATGGTCTTAAACCAACATAACCTTTGGATCTTTCAGGAAAAAAAATGAAAAGAGTTTATGGCTAAATGGGACATATACACACCTAATAAGGTACCTCTATTTGATATCTCAGTATAATCCTTCTACTCTGAAATAGGAATACACCTCAGCACCCCTACAGATGAAAACCGAGGAGGAATAAGAAGTATACAGTGATTATATTGATTCACAAAGTGAACCTGCACCTCCATCTAGCACACTCAATCTATCTACACAGATTTCAGGAGAGACTGTGGGACAGCTGCAGTTCAGATATCTTGAGGGATGTATCAACCCATATTGTACACTGCTTTGTATGGACTATCATATACCCCTCACCATGAATGCTCTAGTGGTTTATAAGTGACCGAATAAATAGTCCTACAGGTTAGATTTGGTTACAGTAAATTGGAGGTTTCTGAGGCCTATACCTTGTTATTCACTACATGTTTAACTTAGCTTTGTGTTTACAGGTTATTTGAATTATTAACTTTACGGTTGTATGGCAATCATTATGTATTGTATTTTTTGCAAAACCTCAATAAAAGAATTATTAAAAAAATGAATAACAACTATACATAAAAAAACATTAACATGAAAAGTTTTACTTAACATGGAAAACAGTATGTAAGAAATACTAATTACATCTACTAACATTTCTACTATATTAGTATAATGGTGCATTTGGATGTGGCCGGATGTAAAGACACCCTAATTCTGTTGTATTTTTTTAAGTCAATTGAAAATATCCAATCAAATGGCTCCCTTGATGAAAAAACAAATAAACAAATGCATGTGACATAAAAGTTTAGTTGTTTCTTCAATGAAGTTAAAACCATTATTCAAAGACAGAAAATACTTATTTGCAGAAACAAAGCTTTTTCAGGGGAAAAAATGCTTTTCTGTAGGATGGAAAGGCTTCAATTTTTGTACTATTCATTATCAATCCAGCAACGTCCTGGTCAACCAAGTATGTAATCTTCAATTTTGTTCTTGACATTACTGACCCCAAATAAAAAAATACATTAAATAATGGTGTTTCTGTGGCCTTGTAGTAGTAGCACTAACTACTCATTTAACTTTATTATGTTTAAGTGGCCGTACAGCTGCTCCTCTGCTTCACTAAAGATGTTCCCCATAGGAAATAAGTGGTATATTTTGGACAAAAAAAACTAATATAACAGCTACTAAATAATTACAGAATTCAAAAAGATTTGTACTTGCTCTTCAACACATGCATGCATTGCGCATCACTCTCCGTTATAATCAGTGGCATAGCATTTATCTAGAAACTGTTCATCTCTTGGCAAATAAAATGAGGTCCACTGTAAAAGATACCGGCATCACAAAAAGACCTTCACAGCGTTACAGAATAAAGAAATAAAAATAATCCTTCTTTAAAAAAGCCCACACAAACATATGCAAAAAACCCAGAAGAAAACTCGAAACCAGTTATAGAGAAAGAAAGATAAAAACAGGGGAACCTTGTCAGCTTTGAAATAGTGATAAACGACCACAATGAGACACTTCACAATGGAACTTGTCAGCATGGAAATATCACACTGACCCTCGAATGGGAAGACTTCACATGAACCTATAAAAAAGTCTCAGTATGTGGCTAGCTGCTTCCAATAGAAAGTAATGAAGCTCTCTGGAATGGAGAATCTCGCAGGGACAGTGGCATTTCTTTTTGGGAAGGGCTCCATTTATTATGTTCACCACCTTTGTTAGCTCCCACATTAGCCCCCATATTAGGATCTGGAACCGCTACTGCACAGGGGAAAACAAATATGACAGGGAGAACTGATAAAAAATGTTTGAAGATACTTCAAGTTTTGCACACATCTTTTTTAACCCCTTAAGGACCGGGCATTTCAGACAAAAACTTCCCCTAAAGACCACAGCATTTTTGCCATCACTACATTTAAACAGAAACAGAGCCTTTTTTATATTTACGTATCAAAACTATATATTTTTTTTAGTAGACAACCCAAAATATTGATCTAGGCCCATTTTGGTATATTTCATGCCACCATTTCACCGCCAAATGCGATTAAATAATAAAAAAAAAACTTTTCACAATTTTAGGTTTCTCACTGAAATTATTTACAAACAGCTTGTGCAATTATGGCACAAATGGTTGTAAATGTTTCTCTGGGATCCCATTTATTTAGAAATAGCAGACAAAAATGGCTTTGGCATTGCTTTTTGGTAATTAGAAGGCCACTAAATACTGCTGTGCACCACACTTGTATTATGCCCCAGCAGTGAAGGGGTTAATTAGGTAGCTTGTAGGGTTAATTTTAGCTTTAGTGTAGAGATCAGCCTCCCACCTGACACATCCCACCCCCTGTTCTCTCCCTGACCCCCCTCCCCACCTTACAATTGTTACCTGCATCTTAAGTACTGGAAGAAAGTCTGACAGTATGAAAATAAAAACCTTTTTTTTAACATTTTTTAAAATATATATATATATATATATATATATATATATATATATTTGCTGCAGTGTAGGTTCTTTATGTTTGTACACATCTCTCTTGTTGCAAAATTTTGGGCATAGGTATATATACTGTTACACTGGTAAAGTGGATTACCAAGTGATCACAAAGTACCTAATGATGGACATTTAGGTTTTTTGGCAATCAAACAATAAGGTTGCAACTTTTCGCAAACACCCATTATTGCTCTGAGGAACTGTGTTTATGTGATATTACAGGCACAATCATTTGGTCATAGAACTCCTAAGACAAAAAATTGTTTGGAGTTTTTGGTATCTTGTTGTTTCTTATTTCAAACATGCACAATCACATTAATATGAAGGAAGGGGCTATTAGTCTGAATAAGTCTATTTTTAACCTTGAAAATAGAAAGGATTTAAAAAAAAAAATTCTCTACTGGTAATGAAAGCTTTAACAAGGATTTAAAGAGCATGTTTAATCACCTGGAGAGATTGTTGTTAACAGATTTACATTTGATGTGGGACACTGTAGCTTTTGAGCATTACATCAGGTCTAAGAGAGTCCCTAGGGGCCTGAGAATAAGAAAATGTCCCTTCATATGATTTGGATGACGATGGTCTGACACAGGAATGGAAGGAAGCTCTTACAATATGCTCTATTACCCTGCTAAACATACTGGTCAAAACCAAAAATAACAAATCAGATGATGATTTAGCCTCTTTGAAAGGAGGAAAGTTCAATCGTGATCAGGAGGACTATATGAACAACAAGGTTTATGACTGGTCCAGATTTATGGGAAGACAAAGGAGATTCACCCCAGGTGGAAATAGAAAATGTAATAAAAATCGTGAAAAAAGTAATGATGTGGCTGAGACAGATGGCATTCTTGGTAAAGACATTGAGAAGGAGAAAAACAAAAAGAAGGGCCACTGGATGAAAACATCTACATCAAAACTAGAACCCAAATCGATTTTAAAGAACAAGTCCACAGACCGCAGGGAGAACTTCTCTTCCACTGAGCCAGACACTTCAGAGCCAAATTCAGTCACCACTGATGACAGTGATGCCGACACTTCCTCTTCTTCCTCCTCTCTCTCTTCCCAACCCTCTCTGTCATTACAGGTCCTGAAAACAAAAAATTCAGAAGAAAAGGAACCAGTGGTGTGTCTGAAAACTAAGAGCAAGGACATCCCTTTAGGGTAAGGAAAAAGACAAGACAGGTAGAATGAAGAAGAAGTCAGAAGGGCTTCCAAAAGAAGACAAAAGGACTAAACCTTGCAGTTCTGAATTTGTCCAATTTTTCATTAAATAATGATCATGTGAGAGTTTTATCTAAGGGTCTGGGATTTGCCCCTACACATGAGTCTAATAAAGGGTTTTCTGTGACAAACTATGGTACCCATGACGCAGAATCAGACTATAGTCACTCTGTTTCTACTTTAAGGTTTGATGATATTGTGACCTTAGAAACTTTGAGAGACTTAGAGCTGGGTGATGGGGGTCCTGATGATATTAACATACAGAAACCCAAAAAAATCTCATCTGGTTTTTATCATATTCAATCCAGGGCTATGCACCTAAATTTGTTTCAGAAGAAGGTTGAACAAGAGATTTTACAACTGAGTGAGAGTGTGAAATCACTGAACAGTAGGGAGACACCTAATAATCTCAGTAAGAGAGAAAGGCTAGCTATCAAGCAGCTAAGGGATTACCACAACATTGTCATTAGGTCTTCTGACAAGGGTGACAATGTTGTGGTTCTCAATAAATCTGACTATGTCAATGAAGCAATAAGACAATTGAGTGATGGCATCACCTACAGGCAGTTTTCCTCTAATCCCACAATTGCTTTTAGAAAAAAGCTGGAGAAGCTCATCGATGAAGCAGTCAGTTTGGGGACATTTACATCAAATGACAAGTCTTCTCTGATACCCTTATATCCTGTGACACCTATCTTCCACCACCTACCCAAGACCCATAAGAGTATAGTCAACCCCCATGGCCGCCCAATTATATCTGGGATAGGCTCATTGTTTGAGCCTTTGTCAGAGTGGGTTGACTCAATTCTTCAACCTTTGGTCCAAGGCCTGAGCAGTTATTTAAGGGACCCAGGACATCTTATCTCACTGTTGGAAAACATAAGCCGGTCTGAAGAGTTTGGGTGGGCAGTGGTTGATGTTGTCTCTTTGTACTCTAATATTCCCCATAATTTGGGGATCAAGGCAATTGATTTTTTTCTGTGTCACAGAACTAATTTTTCTGAGGAATATTGAGTTTTTATCTGTGAATGTGTTGAACTCCTACTATCCCATAATTTTTTTATGTTTGATGGCAAATATTACTTGCAGACTTGTGGTACGGCAATGGGGCAAAATTTGCCACCTCTTTTGCCAATTTATTTATCGGATGGTGGGAACTCAACTTTCTCTATAATGATGCCAAACCCTTTAAGGAATACATACAATTATATATGAGGTACATAGACAATCTCATTTTTATATATAAGGGTGACTTCGTTTTTGATGATTTCTTAAAGTTCATTAATAACAATGAGCTAAACTTACATTTCACAGGAATGGCTAATAAATTTGAGGTTCAATATTTAGATCTTAAGCTATCTGGGTCTGTACAAACAAACTCAATTATAACAGACACTTTTCGTAAACCCACTGCGGGTAACACAATTTTGCATGCTAGGTCTTGTCATCCCAGACATCTGATTAAGCTAATACCAAAGAAAGAGCCAATTTCTAAGGCTAAGGAGGAATGCCTCGTCTAAGTGCCAATTTGAAAATCAGGCAGTTTTACTTACACAAAGGCTGCTGCTCAGAGGTTATGAACCAAATTTATTAACAAGAGCATTTAAGCAAGTTAGAGATAATCCCTTGGAAAGCATTAAGAGGGAGGCTATACAGGGGCAGGATAGTTTCTCCATTGAGTCCATTGTTTTTTCCACAGAATACTCATCCCAATATAGAGAGATTTGTAACATTATCAAACGTAATTTAACACTTTTGAGAGGAGATGAGTTACTCTCTACTTCTGTTGACCACATTAAATTTGTGTCAAGGAAAGCACCCACTTTAGGAAGCAAACTTGCCCCTAGTATGGTGATTAGCAATGAGAATAAAGGAAGAACTATGTGGCTCAATAAGAAAGGCACTTTACAATGCTTAGCACACAATAGTGGCACATGTGAAGTTATATCAAAGGGTGATACTTTAAGTAGTTTCTATACAGGAGGTACTTATAAAATAGATCATTATGCTAACTGTGCCTCCAACTTTGTGGTTTATCTTTTGCAGTGTAACCTATGCAAAGTCCAATATGTAGGCCAGACCTCACGATGTCAGAGATCTAGAATAAGAGAACATAAGAGGGATGTCAAAAACTATGTAAAGGATTCGAGCATAGCGAGGCACATTAATGGGTTACACTTTGCACATGTTCCCAATATAAATGTTAAGGTAATTGATGCGGTGAAATTGCCACCTAGAGGTGGCAATAAGTATAAGATTCTTACGAAAAAAGAATTATATTGGATTCTTACGTTTAATACCAGATAGCCACATGGTTTAAATAAGGAATGGGATTTAAGTTTCTTTATTGAGTAAAACACAACTGATGTATGTATTGATGTATATTGTGCGAAATTAATATACTTTGACTTTTATTGGGCTCATTTTATTTAGTACATCTTACTGTGCTTCAATAAATTGAGGTTTATATATCGGAGACAGCAAAGGTTTTACACAGCTTTGAATGCCGTGGCATTAATTTTCAGTGCACAATTCATGAGGTGTATTGCCTTCACATAATTTTTTACATGAGATTTCTGTCATTTTATTTGAGGCAACTTTCAAGTAGTCTTCATGTATTGTGCACTATGATGTAACGTGCATTTTAAATTCATGTGTCATACAATAATGCGTTTTTTCAGGGTCATGTTCCATAACATAATGTTTTTACTGAGTTAATTACATGAACTGTCTATGTATATTCTTATGATAGCATCCCTTTACTTGGTTTAATCACATTTAATATGGAGCTAGTTTAGTTTCTGATTATTTCAGCCTCATTACTGGAACTTTTTGGTGATAAAGTATTAGCGCAGTATGCACCTTAATATAGTGTGTTACATGAAGTTTTGTACTATAAGGCAATATGCAACATACAACAATGTAATGTGCCCCATTGAGTTATCTTTCTGAATTGTATAGCAAATTATCTGTGTCATAATATTAAACTGTCTGTGTAGGTTTGTTAACATTCAACGTGCATTCAGGCTTATTTGTTATTTGTAAATTTAAGATCTTGATTGGTCACGTTAATATGGCTCTCTTTTCTTATAGCCTATAATGCAGTTTGTTACGTATTAAAATGTGACTCAATGTCTTTTATGCACTATACAGCACTCATTATAATACTAAAGTCCTGTTTATAACAACAATGTTTCTCTTTAAACGTTTTTTTTTTCATCTTTAAAAGTAGCTGAGTAATGCTTGTTATTCTGTTATCGTGCTTTCACTAATCCTTTTGTATTTTTTTTTAACAATGTATCTTTATGTGCCTTGTCCCTCCCATTATTAACTGTTATGTTTTGATTGGAGGTAGCAGGGTATATACTTACCTTTTTTGTACTTACCCGTCATCCTATGACTAAGTGCCGCACGGCACGAAACGTATAAGGACACGCCCTTTTTCTTCTCCTTGTGTTGGTTTGTTTGTAACAACTTTCAAATGCTGGAATAAAGTTCAGATTTTCTGAGATAACAAGAGTGCTGCCTTTTTCGTTTTTCATTGTTACTCTCCGGATTCACTCATCCCTTCTTTTGATGTGCACCTCCAGACTTCAGCTCCATTTGTTCCGTTCTCGGACTGAGCTCATGAACAATCCCCAGAGGTGTTCCCGGAGCCATGCTGTTTTTCCCCTTGCTGTTACCCCCTAACCCCCCCAGCCTCCTTGATCCCCCCTACCAATTTTCTGCCATATTCGGTAATGGCAGCTGTCTGCCAGTACCCAGTTTGTTGCAAAATTGTCATTTAAAAATAAAATTAAAGTCCAATTTTTTTTCAGTAGTGTAGCTGCCCCCCCCTTTAATACACCACCCCCTCCCAAATCGCTTTTTGTTAACAGATCCAACATGGAATCCCCCTCATTGCCCCTACTCCCTCCTCCCTCCTTCCCCCTCAATGACAGAGTTTTTTGTTTGTTTTTTTCTATACCCTGTAGCGTGGCTGAGCGTTCCCACTCTCGCCCTCCTCCAGCCTCCTCCAGCAATGGGCCGTCCACCCGCTTCCCTCCTTATGCTCCCACCCACCCACCCACCAATGATTGGCACCATTACTGTCTGATGCAGAGAGGGCCACAGAGTGGCCCTCTCTGCATCGCTAACTCTGCAAATCTATTTCTGCTCGTGGGGCATACAGAAATAGTGCAATCTCGCTATTTTGAGCAAGATCGCGGCAGAGAGAAGCCCAGGACTGCAGCGACCTACAGGGTATGTCTCTGGTCCTTAAGGGCATAACAACCAGCATCGCACAAGCTACAGCGCTGGTCACTAAGGGGTTAATCAGTAAAATCAGTGCATTATTTTGAAGCAAACTCTCCAGCTTACATTTACTGGATCTGTAAGAGGCACGCTTAAGGAATGCCTCTGTGCAGCCTATTCACCAAGGCTGTAAGACTTATTTTATAATTTAAAAAATACCCTTTAAATTGTGTACTCTTGCTTACAATGTTAACTTCATCATTCAAAATATTTTTTTTATATTTTGTTATATGTTTGTTTTGTTATATGTTTGTTAAAGGTATATAAAACCCATAAAAATATGTTACTTTGGGATTCAGACAGAGCATACAATTTTACAAATGTTTCCAATTGACTTCTATTATCAAATCTGCTTTGTTCCTATGGTATTCTTTGTTGAAGAGATGCTTAGGTAGGTGGAGCACCACATGGCAGGAAATAGTGCTGCCATCTAATGCTCTTGTAAATGGATAACATTCCTGCAAAACTGAAGGCATACAAGCCGGTGAGGTAGCTCAGTTGGTAGAAATACTCTGACTACAAAAAAAAAGCCTGTTGAAAAGATCCAAGGTCACAGGTTCAAATCCCAGCATGGCTGACTCAGCCCTTCATCCATCTGAGGTAGATAAAATGAGTACCATTGAATTGGGTAATAATAACAACTACTACAACTATTCAGCTGCTGATTTGGTAATTCTGAGAGTGAGTGCTGAAAAAGCACTTTGATTCCCACTGGGAGAAAAGCACTATATAAATACTAGTTATTATTATACAGAGCTCTAGATGCATGCACACTCCTGAGCTTACATCTCTGGTTTTCAACAAATGTATGATTAAGAGACTGCGTTCCCGAAACGTCACATAACTATCCGTTTATGTGTACTCAATAAAGGACATTTTATTCATTGAAAGGTGCTGAGGATCATTCTTTTTGGATTATTGTGTGGCTGGAGGTCGCCCGCTTTTACCTACGTGCACCTAGCCAGAAAAGGCTCTACCTGGGGTTGCTGGTTTCACTTTGGATTGTTTCTGGTTTTCAACAAAAAATACCAAAAGAACAAAGAAAACTGTATAATTGAAGAATATTAGAAAGTTGTTTAAAACTGCCTGCCTTATTCATAAAAAAACAAATGTAGGTTTCATGTCCCGTTAAATATGATTTTGACTGTCTACATTAAATAAGATTCCCCCCCCCGTGTACTTTAAATATTAATTTTGCTATGTAATGTCAGTTTGCATTTTGCTGCTCATTTGTCATGTGTGCTTTAATTAGGATTTTATACATCATACATTCAATATACCTTGTAAACTACTAAGTTTTATTGAGCACACTAGTGTAGTATATCTTTCTCTCCATCACACACTGGAATATAGGTTATGCCCTTAAGCAAGATACAGTGCTATCTTTAGAAAAATTCTGTGAGAAATCTTATATCACTGACAAATCATTTTAAAGAAAGTAACCTGAGGGGGAACTTTAGAGAATTCTGTCCAATTTAAAACGTAAATTCTCTTTATAATCGAGGAGATACAGTATGGCTTAGGGTTCAATGATAAAAAAACTTGCTGGCATGGGGAGGAATCACGAACATCTTTCAGTCTTTATTGAGCATAATTTTGCAATGGAGGACTGAGAAGATTCCTTAGATAATCTCGTCAGAGCAGGGACAATCGGGTTCCATAAAGGTTTTGGATCCTATGCAGCTTGTAAAGGTGGACATTTTGAAAAAAATTATTAGTAAAGTTTTATACACATAATAAAAGGACATTGTAATGTATTTTTCCACTTTAATGTGTTTGCAATGATCTATTGTACCTGCTGAGAATTTTAATTTGAGCATTAAATAGATTGGAAATTGTACCTTTAGGATTATAGATAGTGAGCGAGAGACAGGGAGAGAGAGAGAGAGAGAGAGAGAGATAATAAGGAAGCTTGTATGGTGTTTAGAAAAGAGCTGATAAGCAAAAAAAATGTTTTTCAAATACAAAAATAAACCTGAATAAACAATTTCCCATACAATTAATACTCTACTGCTGATATAAAAAGTAATTTGAAAAACATTTATTTAAAACTGTCAGACTGTCTTTTCTGTTACCCTAGTAAGAGTATTTTTTAATGATTAGCCCACCCTTGTCCTCCAGTGTGACAGCAAATTAATTGTCATCTCATTAATGACTTTTTTCCTCTATGTTATATTATAGCTATATATTTTGTACTGGTTGTGTTTAGCCTGTTTTTTTGTAGTTATTATTCTAAAAGTCTTTATACTTGGTTGATGAGGGTAAAATGTGAGTTTTCTCATCCCCCTTTCATATGTGGAAGTTAGTTTGATGATGGAAGTTTTCAATTTAAGTGTATGACTAAGATCATCAACATTAGTGTGCAACTTGATGCTACAAGTCCATGGTAAATCCCATTTACCAGGGATCAGTTAGCATTGCCAACATCGCTCTAAAGTAATCTATACTTTCAATGGAGATCGCAATTGAGCTATATAGCGTGGTATTACAAGTTGAAAGTTAAGTTATGCTATGTGCAACGCTAAAAATTTTGTTTAGTTTTCATTAGTTAAATAAATAATTTCGTTTCAGCAAATTAGTTTGGTTAAGTTTAAAAAAAAAATGTGTTTTGGCAAATTAGTTATGTTAAGTTAAATCGATTTTTCAGATCCTTTCATTATTTCGGATCCATTTTTTGTTCATATTCATTATTCTATTCTAAAGTTCATGCGATCGACCACCGCACACTGAAGATTGAATTCAAGGTACCATTTTTATATTGGGGTGCCGTTGCATTCCTATTGGCTGAAAAATTCAAATCAGCCAATAGGAATGAGAGCTGCAAATCCTATTGACTGTTCAAATCAGCCAATATGATTTAAGCAGCTTTCATTCCTATTGGCTGATTTGAATCAGCCAATAGGAATGAGAGCTGCTTAAATCCTATTGACTGTTCAAATCAGCCGATAGGATTTAAGCAGCTCTCATTCCTATTGGCTGAATTTTTAAGCCAATAGGAATGAAACGGTACCCCAATATAAAAGGGGTACCTTGCATTCAATCTTTAAGTGTGCGGCGGTCGATCGCATGAAGAGCACCTCCACGTTGGACTGATGGAACACCGCCTCTGCGCATCCACCGACCACTCCGCCTCCGCTGGGTTGAAGAAAGAAGATGCTGGTCCTGCGATGGATGAAGTTAGAGCTGTTTGGATAAAGATCTTTCGCTGGACTTCAGCAACTTTGAGTACCGATTTTGGGGTTAGTGTTAGGTATTTTTTTGTTTTTTTGGGGGTTTTTTTTTTAGATTAGGTTTTTTTTATTTTAATGGGCCGAAAAAGAGCTGAATGCCCTTTTAAGGGCAATGCCCATACAAATGCCCTTTTAAAGGCAATGGGTAGATTAGGTTTTTTTATTTTGGGCGTTTGGGGGGGTGGGGGTTTGTAATGTAAGGGGGTGTTTTTAGCGAAAGAGCTGTTAACTTTAGGGCAATGCCCTACAAAAGTCCCTTTTAAATGCCCTTGGTAGTTTATTATAGATTAGGGTTTTTTTTTATTTTATTTTTTTATTTTTATTTTTTTTAAAATGGGGTATTAAAATAGAAATAATTTTTATTGTTCCGGATAATTTAATTTGTTATTTTTTGTAATGGTATTTTTTTTATTTTTTTGTAATTGTTTTTATTTTTTTAGTAATCTTAGTTTTTTTTTTTATTTTTTAGTAATGTTAGTTTTTTTATTTTTAGTAATGTTAGGTTTTATTAGTGTCAACTTAGGTTTTATTTTTATTTCACAGGTAAGTTTTATTTATTTTAACTAGGTAGTTAGTAAATTGTTATATTGTAGCTAGCTTAGGTTTTATTTTTATTTCACAGGTAAGTTTGTATTTATTTTTAAATAAGTAGTTAGTTAATAATTGTAACTTTAATTTAGGTCTATTTTAATAATGTTAAAGTTAGGTGGTGTTAGGTTTAGGGGTTAAAATAGTTTAATTTAGGTTGTTGGGATGTGGCGGTGGTGGTTTAGGCGTTAATAGGTTTAGTTAGTGTTGGCGATGTGGGTGTATGGCGGTTTAGGGGTTAATAGGTTTATTTAGTGTTGGCGATGTCGGGGAACTGCAGTTTAGGGGTTAATAGTTTAGTTAGTGCCGGCGATGTCAGGGAACTACGGTTTAGGGGTTAATAGGTTTAGTTAGTGTTGGCGATGTTTGAGAACGGTGGTTTAGAGGTTAATAGGTTTAGTTAGTGTTGACAATGTTTGGGAATGGCGGTTTAGGGGTTAATGGGTTTATTTAGTGTTTTAGTTAGTGTCAGCGATGTCGGAGAACAGCGGTTTAGGGGTTAATAGGTTTAACTATTGTTAGCAATGTTTGGGAACTGCGGTTTAGGGGTTAATAGGCTTATCTATATATACACAGTAAAGAAGAGTAGATCTCACCAAATAAGTGAGGTCTAAAAGTCTAGGTAATCAGCACCTATAAATCTATAGCCAAGTTAGAAAAAAGGCAGATACAAAAAATGTATGCACAAAAATATATAACATATTTATTAGTAATACAATTAATATGAACGTTAAAATCATTAAAGTTAGGGGTCTCCCATATTATAATTTCAGCACAAGGGAATTACAAGGTTAGTAGGATAAACGTTTGGTGCACCACATGAGCCAAGCGTAGCAGTTAATGCCAGAATAGTTCTCCAGTATAAGCTGAATGAAAAAAGGCAATGCAGAAAAGCATAAGTGCATAAGCGTTTAGGAAGCCAGGTGTAAAAGCAATTGTACGGTCTTAAAAAACCCGTTAAATCCTTGGACGGTCAAAGCGAGATACCCTTACCAAAGGCAGATTAATGATACACTCACGGAAACATAGGGATAGCACTTCCAGATAGAAAATGATAGACAACAGCCAGAGATATCTCCGGTACCAGCGGTCACATAAAATACTAGCAATATCCACATGCTACGTCCTTGTCCAGATAGTGTAGAAAAGCCATAGAGGGTAACTGCAAAGAAAGGGGATCCCCAGACAGATACATAGCGAAAAACCAATGCGTCCCTGTGCGCGTTTCACTCCGCTCTCGTGGTCGCTCTGAGCTTCTTCCGGGTTGTGACGTAACCCTGTAGAGATTACCATTTATTGGATACAAATATCACGTGATATACAAACGTGAATCACAGCAACTGCTGGAATATATAAAGAGCTATAACAGAGTCACGCTAAAGTGAGCACTTATGCAATCTGCAAATTAGCCTTTTCTTCTTTGTATTTTTGTAATCCAAAATAGCGTCTCTTGGAACCATTTTACAGGGTGTCATCGACAAAAACAAACATATTTTACAATATTGTTACAAACAGTCTTAATAGATCGTATAATTGCAATATCAAATGGTTACATTAACAAAATATTACTAAATACTTTTAAGAACAGGGGCAAACTAATTGAATCCAAGTATCAAAAATATTCTAATATGGTATACACAGAAATGGTCACATACTTTTGGGACTTCAATGACAAAACAAACGCTTATTTTTGGTACATATATAATAGGGAAAAGCGCATTTTTACAGATTTAGGTTAAGAAGAAGGCGAACTACCACTTTAATCTGTTAGGGGATAAGGTATTAAGATTATACATCCATCTCGTTTCTTTTTGTAGGAGGATATTATCGATATTACCTCCCCTTTTGTTAGATTTTACAGATTCAATCCCAACAAAAGTTAGGTCATCAATCAAACTAGATCTGTGGTATTGTGCAAAATGCCTCACAACTGGACAGTAAATATTAAAATCTTTTATATCGTCTCAGTGTTCTGTTATACGTGAGCGGAATTCCCTATAGGTCTTTCCTACGTAGAAAAGTGGACACGAACATGATAATAAATATATCACACCTGAAGTGGAGCAATTAATAAAAGACTGAATTTTGTAGGTTTTATTAGTACTGGTTTGAAAAGTCTTACGGCTAGATTTAGAGTTTTTTTTTTTTTTTAAATCATCTTTATTAATGGTATCGAAATTGACAGCAACAATATACAATACAAAACTGTGTCAAGTAAAAGCAGGCTTTACAACTGATTCTATGTATACACGTAATGTAATGACAATATAAGACTTTGCTTAGCCAAGGTTGCCATCATACTAGACGTAAGAATTAGGGGTGACAGAATGGTGAATCAGACGAATATTATCAAACAAGTGGTGCCCCTAAAATCAAACAGTTTAACAATTTTTTTTTTTTTTTAATAAAGATAAATGTACATAGTAGATGCAAAGATCCAAGCTTGAATTAAAGAAGAAAAGAAAGAAATATCATAAATAGTCGTAGGGGGAGGAGAGGAGAGGTATTTGGATGAGTGAATAGGTCGAGTTTAAGATGAGGGGAGGGGCGAAGAAGAGAAGGGAAGAAAAGAGGGGGACAAGGGGAAAAAAAAAAGAAAAGGGGGGGGGGGGGGGGAAGGAGGGGGGGAGGGGAAAATTGCCCACATATCCAAGGAATTGGATGGTCAAGTGGACTCGTCCCAGTAGGTGTATTCAGATTGTGTGATTCCAAAGTGACTTCATCATTTCGTATGTTTCTAGTTTGCTAGTTTTAAGATAATGGTATCTTTCTAATGATAATAGGTCTGACACCATTATTTTCCAATCCTCCAAGGAAGGAATTGTTTTAGATTTCCAAAACTTAGGTATTAGCTTTTTTGCAGCCGTAATCATTATCAATAGTAAAGTTTTTTTGCCGAGGCCAATCAACTTAGGTAGGGAGAGGAACAGAATGACCCCCGGGTCCGGCTCGATTCGTACCGAAATTGTCTCTGAAATGGCTAAGAAAATGTTTGCCCAGTAGTTACCTAAAAGTGGACATGTCCACCATAGGTGTAATAAGGAGCCCTCTGCTCCACATCCCCTCCAACAAGAGTTGTTTAGTGAAGGAAAGATTCTATGTAGTCTAAATGGTGTTAAATACCATCTGCATGACAATTTCAAATGTACCTCTTGTAACTGCGCTGAAACAGAAGATTTCTTAGATAATTTGAATGCTTTCAACCACATCTCTTCATCAAGCTCACATTCGAGGTCTCTACACCAAGAGTGTACATATGTAGGGAGGTTTAAGACATTTGGGTTGTTTAAAAGTTTATAAAGTTTGGAGATAAGGTGGGCCGGAGTTGATGCCCTTAAGCAGAGTTTCTCAAATACTGTTGGTTCCCTGCCCAAATCGGATTTGTACTTATTGTGGGTGATGAAGTGAATTAGTTGATGGTAGTGGAGCCATGAGGAAAAAATTTCCCCATGGGTTTCCATCAGCACCTCTTGAGATTTAAACCTGCCCTCCTCAGTAACAAATTGTATTGATCCTACATTAAGGTTATAGGGGTGTTTTAGAGTGAAGCCTAGTCGGTGATATGGCAGATCTGCATGTTCTAATAGTGAAGTGGTTGGGGCTAGCCTTGAGGATATATGCGTTGTGGAGGCTAAGATCTTATCCCATTCTGCAAGGATATTTGTTGTGAGAAAGTACAAGTTCAAAATTTTAGGTCTTTGTATAGGTAAAGTCCATGCCAATGTTGCAGCGTTATTAAGTTTAAAAATGTGACTGTCAATTTGAACCCAGGCTTTGGCATCCGTGTTATGGGCCCATTCAACTACATGCTGTAGTGTTATTGCATATTTGTAAGCCTGCAAATTTGGGACGCCCAGGCCCCCATTGTCCCTGGGGAGGAACATGTTTTTTTTAGGGATTCTTGGTTTGGTTCCAAGCCAAATGAATTGTTCAAAAACTTTCTGTAATTGATTTATATAATTTTCAGGTAGTCTGATCGGGAGTGTCTGGAGGAGATAGAGAAATCTCGGGAGGATATTCATTTTTAAAACTCCAATTCTCCCCAGCCATGATATGTGTTTATTTTTCCAGGAGGACAGGTCTCTTATGATTTCGTTTTTTAAATTAGCATAGTTGAATTTAAATAGATCCTGCATTGAGGGGGTTAGAAATATTCCTAGATATTTAAGTTTTTTTGAGCAATGGGGATCCCAAATCTGTCTTTTATATTATTTATAACCCTCGAGCTAGTATTAATATTCATTATCTCCGATTTGGAGATGTTTAGTTGGAAATTGGAAGCTCTACTGTAACGATCCAGCTCAGCTAGAAGTTCTGGGACTGAAGTCTCGACTTCCGTAAGTGTGTACAGGGCGTCGTCGGCATATAGAGCCTGTTTGTATTCGGTCTCACCTACCGTTAGCCCCTTGATTGCTGGGTTTTGCCTAATTTTTAGTGCCAATACCTCCATTGCTATAGCAAAAAGCAAGGGAGACATCGGGCACCCCTGCCTGGTACCATTATAAATATTAAATGATTCTGACAGAGTGCCATTGACTCTGATTCGGGTGTTAGGAAATGAGTATAGGGCTAAGGACATGTTCAAGAAGGGAACCGGGATCCCCATCTCCTCCATAGCTCTTTGCAAAAAAGGCCAGCCCACCCTATTGAACACCTTTTCTGTGTCGGTAGCGAGAAGGGCCATGGGAGTGTTTGTAATCCTAGCATGGTTTATTAATTGTAGCACTCTAATAGTATTATCACGGGCTTCACGCCCTGGGACAAAGCCTACCTGATCATTATGGATTAAAGTGGGTAAATATTTATTCAGGCGGTTGGCAAGAATTTTGGCCAGTAATTTCATGTCGGTGTTGATAAGTGAAATTGGTCTAAAATTCTCTGGGCATGTGGCAGTCTTGCCGGGTTTGGGGATTACTGTTATATGAGCTTCTAAGAGTGAGCTTGACAGTTTGGGGTTATCCCTTAAATTATTAAATAGCCGTAAGAGGTGGGGGGATAGAATATTCTTAAATGTTTTAACCCCTTAACGACCAAGGACGTACGCCACACGTCCTAAAAAAAAATGCAGTTAATGACCGAGGACGTGTGGCGTACGTCCTTGGTCTGGAAAGCAGCTGGAAGCGATCCTGCTCGCTTCCAGCTGCTTTCCGGTTATTGCAGTGATGCCTCGATATGGAGGCATCCTGCAATAACCCCCCTTGGCCATCCGATGCAGAGAGAGCCACTCTGTGGCCCTCTCTGCACCGGACATCGATGGCCGGTATCGTTGGTGGGTGGGAGCTTACGTGGGAGGCGGGTGGTGGGCCATCGGTGCTCTATGTGGAATGGAGGGGGGCGGGATCGGGGGCAGAAGCTACGGGGGCGCGCACGGGAGCGCGTGCGTGCACGGGGGTGGTGGGCGGGCGCGTGAACGGGGCGGGAGCGGGTGGGAACCGCTACACTACAGAAAAAAAAAGTTGAAGAGTTGAAAAAACAAATACACTAAAATGCAATCTAAGGGTCCTGGAAGGGGTTGGGGGTTGGTCTCGGTGGGGGGGGAAAGCTACACTACAGAAAAGGGAATTTAAAAAAAAAAAGGCACATTTTGTTACAAAACTGGGTACTGGCAGACAGCTGCCAGTACCCAAGATGGCGCCCATTATTGCAGAGGGGAAGGGTTAGAGAGCAGTTTGGTGGGGGATCAGTGAGGTTGGGGTCTAAGGGGGGATCCTACACATCAGCATATGTAAATATGCTTTTTTTTTTTAAAAAAAAAAGGGCCAAATACCTTTTATTTTAGTACTGGCAGAGTTTCTGCCAGTACTTAAGATGGCAGGGACAATTGTGGGGTGGGGGAGGGAAGAGAGCTGTTTGGGAGGGATCAGGGGGTCTGATGTTTCAGGTGGGAGGCTGAGCTCTACACTAAAGCTAAAATTAACCCTGCAAGCTCCCTACAAGCTACATAATTAACCCCTTCACTGCTAGCCATAATACACGTGTGATGCGCAGCGGCATTTAGAGGCCTTCTAATTACCAAAAAGCAATGCCAAAGCCATATATGTCTGCTATTTCTGAACAAAGGGGATCCCAGAGAAGCATTTACAACCATTTGTGCCATAATTGCAGAAGCTGTTTGTAAATAATTTCAGTGAGAAACCTAAAATTGAGAAAAAATTAACGTTTTTTTTTTAATTTGATCGCATTTAGCGGTGAAATGGTGGCATGAAATATACCAAAATTGGCCTAGATCAATACTTGGGGTTGTCTACTACACTACACTAAAGCTAAAACTACCCCAAAAAGCTCCCTACATGCTCCCTAATTAACCCCTTCACTGCTGGGCAAAATACACGTGTGGTGCGCAGTGTCATTTAGCGGCCTTCTAATTACCAAAAAGCAACACCAAAGTCATATATGTCTGCTATTTCTGAACAAAGGGGATCCCAGAGAAGAATTTACAACCATTTATGCCATAATTGCACAAGCTGTTTGTAAATAATTTAAGTTAGAAACCAAAAGTTTGTGAAAAAATTTGTGAAAAGTGAACGATTTTTTCTATTTGATTGCATTTGGCGGTGAAATGGTGGCATGAAATATACCAAAATGGGCCTAGATCAATACTTTGGGTTGTCTACTAAAAAAAAATATATACATGTCAATGGATATTCAGAGATTCCTGAAAGATATCAGTGCTCTAATGTAACTATCGCTAATTTTGAAAAGAAATGGTTTGGAAATAGCAAAGTGCTACTTGTATTTATGGCCCTATAGTTTACAAAAAAAGCAAAGAACATGTAAACATTGGGTATTTCTAAACTCAGGACAAAATTTAGAAACTATTTAGCATGGGTGTTTTTTGGTGGTTGTAGATGTGTAACAGATTTTGGGGGTCAAAGTTAGAAAAAGTGTGTTTTTTTCCATTTTTTCCTCATATAAGATATGATGAAAATAAGGATATCTTTAGAAAGTCCATTTAATGGCGAGAAAAACGGTATATAATATGTGTGGGTACAGTAAATGAGTAAGAGGAAAATTACAGCTAAACACAAACACCTCAAAAATGTAAAAATAGCCTTGGTCCCAAACGGACAGAAAATGGAAAAGTGCTGTGGTCATTAAGGGGTTAAAGTATTTGGCGGAAAAGCCATCTGGTCCCGGGCTTTTACCAGAGGGAGTATCTTTAATGGCCTGATGTAACTCCTCTAAAGAGATAGGGGATTCTAGGTATGTTTTTGCGTCCTCTGTTAGGGAGGGAAGATTTACATTTTGGAAGTACCTCTCCAGGCTAGTCATGTTTTCTGCGTTATCGTCATGTGAGTATGTTGGTTTGTCAGGTTTGTCAATGCCATATAGGGAACTATAGTAAGCTCGAAAAGCAGAAGCAATGGTTTTACTATCATGTATGACTGAACCCTCTTTTGTGGTTAGGGAGTGAGTGTATGCAGATAATTGTTTCCTACGAAGGGTTCTTGCCAGAATTTTCCCTGGTTTGTTACCTCCCTCGTAGTAGAATTGTTTGAGGTGAAGGGCATTTCGTTGGTGCACCTCTGTTAGGAAGTGTTTGAGTTCCCTTCTAGAGTGCATAAGGGCCTGCTTCAGAGTGTCATTACCAGGATTCTTTTTGTGTTCTTTTTCAAGGGAGTCAATCTTATTTAAGAGGTTAGAGTGCACTTCTCTTGATTGTTTGGAGATTCTAGCTCTATGTTTGATAAATAGACCTCTAATTACAGATTTGTGAGCTTCCCATTCCATTAATGCAGAAGAGGAGGTATTCACATTCAACAAGAAGTATTCCGATAACTGTTTTCCTACATCTTCAAGTATCAATGGGTTAGACAACAAAGTGTCATCCAGCTTCCAAATACGAGACGTGATTGGAAGGTCTGGCCATGTGACTGAACAGGTGATTGGGGCGTGATCTGACCATGTTATGTTCCCTATTTTACATTGATTGATAAGGGTAAGGCCGTTAGTGTCTGTAAATATGTGATCAATACGTGTATAGCAGTTATGTGGGGAGGAGAAAAAGGTATAATCCTTCGCAGAAGGATGCAGCGTTCTCCAGACATCGTGGAGTGAGAGACTCTGTAGGGAGTTCTTCACTGACTTAAGTACAGATCGGGGAATGCTAGAGGAGCCTCTAGAGGCGTCTAACGCGGGGTCAAATGAGATGTTAAAATCCCCGACCAAAAGAGTTACTCCCTTGGCATGGTCTAAAAGTAAATTTGTTATTTTTTTAAAGAAACAGCTCTGATATTGGTTGGGGGCATAGATATTTAGTAGTGTGATGCTTTGGCCGAAGAGCGAACCAACCAAGAGGACATAACGCCCCTCTGGGTCTTTTATTTTTTGTGATATCTGGATAGGTAGAGATTTGTGAATTAGAATTCCCACTCCCCCTCTTTTGCTAGGCCCGGAGGCGAAGCAGGTGACGGGATAAAGTGTAGGGGACCACCGAGGTTCCTTACCTTTTTGGAAATGAGTTTCCTGTAACATCAGGATTTGACTGTCAAGTTTATTTAGCTCCCTTAGAACGATGGATCTTTTACCAGGGCTATTCAATCCCTTTACGTTTATTGAAGTCACTTGGAAAGAGTGGTCTTGGAACCTACTGGGTTTGATAGGCATTGTATCGGATATCTGTGGAGAAGAAAAAAAAAAAAAAAAAAAAAAGGGGGAGGAAGGGGGAAGAGGAAGAAAGAGGAGAGGAAAAGGGATAAAGCAGCTGAAGGGGTTAGAACAGAGAAGGGGAAACAGAGAGGTGAGGCACTATAAGTAAGAAGGGAGAAGAAAGAAGAAAAGAGGTTTATTGTATGAGGACAATAAGCCTATGGAGAACACTTGTACAAATATTAATATAGTAAGATTTATACCTAATTCAAGGCAAAAGTGGGGGGAAGTATCTCTATAACCAGTTTAGACAGATGAATTAAAAATGATCTTAGTTTTTCAAGGACGTGATTGGGGGAATGGGGGGGGGGAGGGGGAGCTAGGAAAGGGAGGGGGGGGAACGGTAAAAAGGGAGAGGGAAACGAGGGGGGAGGGGAGGGAGGGAGGAGGAGGAGAGGGGGCCGGGAAGGGATGAAAGGGGTCGCCTCTCTCAGGGAAGGGAGGAACCCCTTAGGAATGGCAAAAGGGGTACATCAAAACACTCTCCACCAGCGGGGGAACTCGTGCTAATAAGGTATAGGGAACAGTTCACAAGAGACATTTTAACTTGAGGACTATTGAGGATAGTATATAGCCAGTATTAACATTTTGAAATTTAAGGTAAATGAAAATAGGTAAGCGGGTGAGGCGAGATTTAGATAAGGCAATGTAAGCTCCATGCATCCCTAACCTTCATAACCACAAAGCTTCTTAAAAGAAGAACTAGGTTAGTAAACAACATTTAAACAATTGTTTAGAATTCTTAAAACAACCTCCAAACAGCGTATATTTTGAACATCATCTACATGAGAGTTCACTATGCTCAACTAATGAGAACAATATTTTTTTTTTTTTTTTTTTTTATTTATTATTATTTTTTTATTTTTATTTTATTTTTATTTTGTTGTTGTTTAGCTTTTGTGAATCAAGTGGTCCCACAAGTTCCCTATACATGTTAAAGTTCTCAAAAGAGGGTTATAATATGGGGTAACACAGTAATAATTTCCCTGCAAAAGGAGAAAAAAAAAGTAAACGTAACATTCTGAACATAAATGAAAACAACTGTCAAAGGATACAGGGGTATTGATGTTTAAGTCCACCGGTATCCCCGGGGAGGGGGAGATTAAGTCACAAAGCCCAACAATATACAGGACTCAAAGACAATCATATGGACCAATGATGAGCGTGCAAAGTTGAAAAGTGATATCAATTAGCTGACACTGGAAATCCATCCCTGGTAAGAGAAGGGATGTAGATTATCCATCTGGAAAGTGAAGGTCTGCTTCATTTCAGGGCTTTTTGAATAATCCAGAATACGCACATTTTCATATATCTTCTCCGCTGGTTGAGGCAGATGTAGGGCCTTGTAGGCGGGAGTTGTCATCTGGAGACCAAGGAAGGGAGAGTTCTCTATAGAAGGCACCGGGATCCGAATCTGGCCTATAGATCGCCGTTTTGTTTCTGAACGTTGCAATTATGGAAACCGGAAAGCCCCATCTGTAGTGTATCTTGTTGTTTTTTAAAATGGTGGTGACGTGTGACATATCTCTCCTCTTCTGAAGTGTTATGGGAGATAGATCCGAGAAAAGTTGAATCTCTTCCCCCACATGCATAATGGGACTTTTTTCCCTGGCACAGCGAAGGAGTTCTTCCTTATCTTTGTACCGGAGGAATTTGATTATTATGTCTCTCGGAGGTGCTTTTGGGGGGGGGGGCTTTGGCCGGATAGCTCTATGAGCCCTCTCAATTTGAAGATCTTCTGAATCAGGGTTATTCTTTATGACTCTGAAGAGGGCTTGGAGATACCCCTCTATCGCTGGCGGTAAAACAGACTCAGAAACTCCCCTAATCCGGAGGTTATTCCTCCGACAGCGGTTCTCCAGGTCCTCCAGCTTATCGGAGAGGGCCTGTATCTTGCCTTCGTGGTCAGTAATATTTGAGGAATTAGTTTGAATCTCCTTCTGTAGATTATTTTGAGTTTCTTCAAGGGAGACCACTCTTCTGTCAATTGCACTAAGGTCTTTCCTGAGGTCTCCAAAAAGGGTTCTCATTTCGTGTAACACCACTTTGATGTCATCTTTTGATGACAAATGTGTAAGATCCCCCTTAGTAACATAAGAATCATTCTCATGATTCCCTCTTCCTGCTGGAGTAGCCATTATAAGTTGTTCTTCTATTGTGTTTGATGTAACAATAAGGGGTTGTTGTTCCCTAGGCTTTAGGAATGGCGTTAAGGGCTTAGTGGATGAGGATGAGGCCTTATCTCCTTTATTTGATTTTTTGCAAGGCATCACCTGATGACAGTGTCAGAGTAAGGCAAAAGTTCCTTGATAATTGTGCAGTCTATAGGTGTATTGAGAAGCAAGGACTGTAAATATAGCTGAGTGTCCCTGTGTTAGACTAGAGATAGTATGAGTTGTTTGCTTATTTAGCCCCTTTATCTTGTTTTTAGGCAGAAGATCTACTATATAGGCCTATATCTCTAAGTCTAATGTGGTGCCTTTTAGGTTGAGGAGTAGCCGTAATGTAGTGTGTAGGAGTAAAGGGGGAACAGTGCTCAACTGCCCAATTACCTTCTTTGATTGACTTCTGCAATCGAGCCGTCTGTGATGCTGACCGGAGGTTTCAAGTGGCAGCTGTTTTACTCGGTGCGCTGCGTGGTGCAGGGACAGAGCCGCATGGTGTGATGAGCGCTCCGTCGTCCCCTCGCCTCACTCAGTCCCCCTCTCCCCCGCAGCGTGAGAAAAGGAGGAGAATATCTTCCTGCAGGTAAGTGTAGGGGCACTTGATTGCTTGCACGGGGGTGAGGCAGGCTATTTGTTTTAGCGCTCCTTAGAAGTTCTCAGTGTAGTGGAGCTAGGCTGTGTCTCCGCCGCTGCACCGGGCCTCAATGATAAAACTAAGTGATGTGAGAGGACCCCACACTCGGCAGATAAGATTCTTTTTCAGGAGGTTTAATGTAGCGTTTTGGAGGGGAAAAAGGATGGTGGGGAAGGATCACGTCCCTAAAACTTGTGAAATACTGGCATAGGAGATGGGAGCCCTTCTAACTAGCAGCCATCTTCCAGCGTGGCTAGACTCCGCCCCCTAGATTTAGAGTTTTGTCAGTAAAGACCCGCGTAGATAATGCTGCTTTTTTTCCCAACGCACCCTTAATACAACGCTGGTATTTAGAGTTGTCTGAAGGGCTGCGTTAGGCTCAAAAAGGGTGCGTTGATCCAAATGTACCGCCACTTCAACTCTCAGTGCCAGCGTTGCTTATTGTAGCGGTGAGCTGGCAAAACATGCTCCTGCACGATTCCCCCATAGGAAACAATGGGGCATTTTTGGATGAAAAAAACCTAACACCTGCAAAAAAGCAGCGTTAAGCTCCCAACGCAGCCCCATTGTTTCCTATGGGGAAACACTTTCTAAGTCTGCATCTAACACCCTAACATGAACCCCGAGTCTAAACACCCCTAATCTTACACTCATTAACCCCTAATATGCCGCCCCCGCTATCTCTGACACCTGCATTATATTATTAACCCCTAAACCGCTGACCGCACATCGCCGCCACCTACATTATCCCTATGAACCCCTAATCTGCTGCCCCTAACATTGCCAACACCTATATTATATTTATTAACCCCTAATCTGCCCCCCCCCAACGTCACCGCTACCTAACTACACTTATCAACCCCTAATCTGCCGACCGAACCTCGCCACCACTATAATAAATGTATTAACCCCTAAACCGCCGCTCTCCCGCCTCACAAACCCTATAATAAATAGTATTAACCCCTAATCTGCCCCCCCAATGTCGCCGCCACCTAACTTCAAGTATTAACCCCTAATCTGCCGACCGGACCTCACCGCTACTCTAATAAATGTATTAACCCCTAAAGCTAAATCTAATCCTAACACCCCCCTAAATTAAATATAATTTTAATCTAACAAAATAAATTAACTCTTATTAACTAAAGTATTCCTATTTAAAACGAAATACCTGTAAAATAAACCCTAATATAGCTACAATATAATGAATAATTATATTGTAGCTATTTTAGGATTTATATTTATTTTACAGGCAACTTTGTACTTATTTTAACTAGGTACAATAGCTATTAAATTGTTATTAACTATTTAATATCTACCTAGATCAAATAATTAAAAAAATTACCTGTAAAATAAATCCTAACCTAAGTTACAATTAAACCTAACACTACACTATCATTAAATAAATAAAATAAATTACCTACAATTAAATAAACTAAACTAAATTACAAAAAAAACAAACACTAAATTACAAAAAATAAAAAAAGATTACAAAAATATTAGGCTAATTACACCTACTCTAAGCCCCCTAATAAAATAAAAAAGCCCCTCAAAATAATAAAGGTCCAGGGGAATGCCCCTAAGTAATCAGCTCTTTTGCCTGTAAAAAAAAAATACAACCCCCACCCAACATTAAAACCCATAACCCACATACCCCTATCTAACCCAAACCCCCCTTAAATAAACCTAACACTACCCCCCTGAAGATCTCCCTACCTTGAGTCGTCTTCACCCAGTCGGGCACCGATGGTAGGAAAAATCTGATTGGCTGATCCAGTCAGCCAATCAGATTGAGCTTGCATTCTATTGGCTGATCGGAACAGCCAATAGAATGCAAGCTCAATCTGATTTGCTGATTGGATCAGCCAATCGGATTGAACTTGAATCTGATTGGCTGATTTAATCAGCCAATCAGATTTTTCCTACCTTAATTCCAATTGGCTGATAGAATCCTAATAAATTTTAATTTATTTTGTTAGATTAAAATTATATTTAACTTAGGGGGGTGTTAGGGTTAGGGTTAGACTTAGCTTTAGGGGTTAATACATTTATTAGAGTAGCGGCAAGGTCCAGTTGGCAGATTAGGGGTTAATACTTGAAGTTAAGTGGCGGCAAAGTTGGGGGGGGGGGATTAGGGGTTAATACTATTTATTATAGGGTTTGCGAGGCGGGAGTGCGGTGGTTTAGGGGTTAATACATTTATTATAGTGGCGGCGAGGTCTGGTCGGCAGATTAGGGGTTAATAAGTGTAGTTAGGTAGCGGCGACGTTGGGGGGGCAGATTAGGGGTTAATAAATATAATATAGGTGTCAGCGATGTTAGGGGCAGCAGATTAGGGGTTCATAGGGATACTGTAGGTGGCGGCAATGTGCGGTCGGCAGATTATTGGTTAAAAATTTTTATTATAGTGGCGGTGATGTGGCGGGACCTCGGTTTAGGGGTACATAGGTAGTTTATGGGTTTTAGTGTACTTTAGAGCAATGTAGTTAAGAGCTTTATAAACCGGCATTAGCCCATAAAGATCTTAACTATAGCCTTTCCATGGGCGGTAGGAGTCTTGTCGGTAGAGGGTCTACCGCTCACTTCAGCCAAGGCTCTAAATACCAGTGTTAGGAAGATCCCATTGAAAAGGTAGGATACGCAAGAAGCGTAAAGGGATCTGCAGTATGGAAAAGTCGCGGCTTGAAACTGAGCGGTAGACCCTTTCCTGCCTGACTCTAAATACCAGCGGGCGGCCAAAAGCAGCGTTAGGACCCCTTAACGCTGCTTTTGATGGCTAATGCAGAACTCTAAATCTAGGCATTAGCTTTCTTGACGAACTGGCAGCATACACAATGGTTACATGGAGAATGTGTTTCCAACCAATTTATGGTTTTAACTTGGTTGAAGTCACTTTTGACCAATAGATCTTTTAAATTATTGGCCCTCCGTGCCGTCATCAGAGGATAATCACCTACATATTTTTGCAGGACAGGGTCAAGAGATAGCAAGTGCCAATTACTGTGCAAAATAGATCTTATTTTCCCTCAATGAGAGTTAAACTTAATAATGAACCTAATATTTGTGTTTTGCAACATCATTATTAGTTTTTTTGGTTTGAAATAGAAGATCTCTTCTTTTTTTAATTTTAGCTTTAAAAAGGGCTCTTTTTCGGGATTTTAGTTATAGTGCCAATTCGGAAATTCAGATTCATTTGAATCTCTAAAACGGCCAAAATTCGTCCAAAAATGAAATTCGGCCGAAACGAATTGCACATGTCTATCTATCTATCTATCTATCTATCTATCTATCTATCTATCTATCTATTGATCTATCTATTGATCTATCTATCTATCTATCATCTATATATCTATCTAATAGCAGGAACCTAGCTGTCATAAACCTAAATGGAATGTAACCCTAATTAATGTCATTGCTAACAACTTTATTTGTCCTAGTATTTCATGTCAAAATGACTGCTGTGAAAAAGGTCTATTACACCAGGTTTGTGCAAGACATGCTTGAGCATTACATACACATGTGGTATTAGTTTATTTAATTGTAAGCTTGCTAATAAGACAAACTTTCAATCACTTAATTCCATTCATAATGCAAAAGATCACACAATTTTACATAAAATCATACTTTTGCATCAGCAAGTCCATTCTCAAAAGGAGATCAGCAAAAATACTGGATACTCAAGATGTGTTATTCAAACTGGTATAAAGAAATGTGAAGAATCAGGAGAGGTAATTGACAAAAAAGGACTGGAAATCCAAGAAAACTTTCAAAATCTGATTAGAAGTTTCTCAGAGTTTCTTCTTTGAGAGACTGGAAGAAGTCCAGCAGCGACCTGGCTCAGCATCTGGCAGCTTCATCGGGATGCCAAGTCGACCCTTCTAGAGTCCGAAGAAGCTTTATCATGAAAGGTCTTTGTGGAAGGGTAGCAGCCAAGAAACCACTTTTTTGGAAGTGGAACAGGGTTAAAAGATATGCTAAAGCTCACAAAGATTGGAATGAAGATCAGGGGAAAAGAGTATTATGGAGTGACGAATTCAAGTTTAAAATTTTGGGGTCCAATCATTGACAATATGGAGAGAGATTGAAGATTGAGTGCTTGTGGCCTTCATTGAAATATGGTGGAGTGTCTGTCTTGGTTTGTGGCTTCATTTCTGCCATTGGTATTGGTGATGTTGTCCAAATTGATGGGATCATGAATACTGAAAAGTACAGACAGGTTTTAATTCATGATGCCATTCCTTCTGAAAACGTCTAATTGGGAATGGTTTTATTTTTCAGCATGATAATGATCCCAAGCACACTGCTAATGCAGTAAAATAATAGTTGGAGAGAAACATAGCTGGTAAAACACTGACAGTCATAGACTGGCCTCCACAGAGACCATACCTTAATATTATAAAGATCACCTGTACAGAGAAAAAAAAAAAAGACAACCTAAATCAAAAGAGAAACTCTGGAAAGTGCTGAAAGAAACCTTGTATAATATAACAGAAGTTTACTTCAGAAAACCTCAGGACAGTTTCCCCAAAAGAGTTCAAGATGTGATCTGTGCCAAGGGAGGTCACACTAAATACTACTTTTGCCTGAAGAAGCCATTAAGTTCTGAAATAAATATGGATGGTCATTAAAACTTTGCTAAAACAGATGCTTGGTCGCAACATCAGGAGCTCCTGCAAAAGATTTAGCTAATCTGCCAGTTATTGCTAATACATGGGATCAGCTTGTCAGAAAACACACATATTCGGACACCTCAACATCTGTGGACTCTATTGATCTTAATCCCAGTGTATTAATGAATGCTGAGACCTGATCTGGACGTCTAAGACCTAAGGTGGCAGCCTAGCAAGCGGCCTCAGACCCCCCCCCCCCCAGCTAGATAGCTTGGTAACGCAGTCGCAGGCGGACTGCCAAACCTTTATGTTATAACTCACTTGTAGCTCTTAACTGATGCCACTTTTGCTGTGGGGACTGCTCAAGCTGACCTAGATTTGCTTCACTCCTAGCATGGATCGCTTAAATCAATGGGAGACGACAGTGACGCAACTATTAAAAGATTACTTTGCAGCATTAGAGAGAGACCTATGTACTCTGTTTGAATTAGTGGTGAAGTCATCGCATTGTAGATCGTGCCCACAGATACAACTAAATTGAAACAGGAACCTAGACAAGATGGCACTGATTTGGTGGAGATTGTTGTAAACGGGCAGATAGCTCAGACACCACCGGAAGATCTCCATTACCAAACGTCAGCGCAGCCCTCAGGGAAACTTATTGCGCCTAACCTCCTAGCAGACAGTAGGGCTCTAAGGACAGTTTCTGGATATTCCTATGACAAACAGTCAAGCTCACTTGCCCTTACAAATCTGGAAGCCTTCACCTTAAAGATGAGATGGAACGCGCAACGGGTTGCAGAAGATGACATCGACCCATCTCCGTTCTGGCAGAAGACCCGACAATTGGCTCAACATCCATGGACATGGAAGAACTAACCTCTATATGGCTACAGCTTAAATAAATCTGGTGTGGGTTAGGCTACTGACTCTCCATTACAGAGCTGAAATCCGGTATCTGGTATTAACACAGACTAGCCTGTATTCCTCAAATATGTTCTAAATAACAAGTTGTCATTCTGTTATATTTATTCACGCCCCAGTAACCTGTTGAATATTTTACGCTAGTAGTTTTGCCAGTCTGTTAATAGGGAGATTGTTATTAGTACCCTGCTCACTCTATGATAATGAGAATGTTTTCTTCTTTTGCTTATTTCTTTCCACAATTCTTTACTTTTTTTTTTTTTTTTTTTAAAATATATTTTTATTGAGGCAATAACAAAGTTAGGTTTATAAATACAGTGTTATAGGTGATAATACAAGTCATTAACTTCCCAGAGTTACAAACATTCTCTGACTGACAATGAGGTCGGGGAGTAGACCCTAATGCTGCCCCGTTTAGAACTTTAATAAACAAAACATACAGATGTCAACGATATCAAATAGATCCACTCATGGGATCTGCAGTCTGGTTCCTTCGGGAGACTTAGTTTTCACAGACATAGATGCTCATTTTGAATCACATAGAATAGTAAGTGGTTATTATGCATATAGGACCATCTAAGATATGTTGAGGTTGAGTTTATGAACACAGCTTGGGAATGGGGGAAAATTAGGTGTCCCGAAGAACTATTGGCAGAGAAGAGTATGAGAGAGGGGTAAAAGAAAGGAAGAGGGGAGGAGAAAAAAAAAAAGGGGGGGCAGGGGAATGAAGGGAGGAGACTCAGCCGCCTCGGCGGAGCGGCCAAATCGCCAGTAAGTTTCACCGCAAACTACTCGCCTAACTGGTGGTTAACTTACTCATTAGGGTCTTTAGTCCTGCTATATTCTTCCCAAGGGAGCCAGATTGAGCAGTAAAGGTCATAACGACCTTCAACTCTCAGTGCATACTCTTCCATTTTCTGGATGTAGTCTAGAGACTCCAGAACTGAGTTTAGAAGGACCGGGGTGTGTTTCGCCCACTGTCTAGCGATGGTGAGTTTCGCCGCCAAGAGGATAGTAACTCCAAGTAGGTGGGATGGTTTTGGGAGGTTCTGAAGTCCAAGGTGGAAAAGCGCAGTTTCGCTAGTGAGAGTATCAAGAAGGTCCAGCTTCTGTAGCAGAGCTGTCACCTCGGCCCAGAAGCGCCCCAATTTGGGACATTCCCACCAGATGTGCAGATGGGTGCCACGTCGCTCGCAACCTCTCCAGCAGTCTAATGACCGGGTGGGGTACATTTTGTGTAACCTGGTCGGGACCCAATGCCACCGAAATTTTTTACTATTTAATATAGGGGTAATTGCACAAGCTTATACATGTGGCCTGGTTGGAGACCATTACCATATGTAGGTATATATCTGTGTATATAGGTGTTTACGTGTATATAAATATATGATTTACTCTCTTCCCTCTACCTATAACCATTCAGAGCCTTAACCCATGATGTCTCAATTAGAGATCTTAAAGTCCAACTTCAACTTTATATAGCCTAAAGTAATAGCCCTTGTCCTGCGGACAGCGGCTGAGTTTGCAGGATAGGACAAGCTAGTCTCTTAATATTTTTGGGCAACTGGGCAGTTAATGTATTGGTTACAGCATGTGCATGCACTCCTAGACTAGCCACTGTTATGTTCAGGAAATATCTGAAGCTTTAGCAAGTTCATAAAACAATGCCCGTGTCATGAAAATGTTCTAACCCTATTAGGTAATGAAAATAAATATGCTACAGATCTGTGTTATGTGTTATACTGTTCTTCTTTGTATAGTATATCTTTGTCCTCTGCCTGGAATCTACACTCTTCCAGGTCTGCTATCCTATATAACCATCTTAAAGTTGATGAGTAAATATAACCAGTAAAGTTATAGTAATTTTTAGGAAGGTCTAGAAATAATTCAGACTCATGAAACAACGAATTTCTATTTTCTATTTTTATTATTTTTTATCTCAAATAGGTACATAGGCATTCCTGTATGAGCATTACAGTATTATAGATGTTGTTCTTTAATTGTTGAACTGTTCTTTTTCTGAAGAGTATATGATTGGGCTCCCTCAAGCACTTATATTCTCTAAGGTCTGCTGTCTTTTGTATTTTTGTAAAGCAAATGAGCATACTCTCCCAGTAGCTAATCTCACAAGTGACCTTATATTGCTATCTTTACCTATTAATATGTGAATAGCTATATGTGTATTTACTATTTTGGTATACACTAAATTGTTATTTCTATCATGCAAGGCTACTCACTACTTCTGCTAAGAAGGATTCCCAGCTTGTTGACTTCCCATAATTCCATCTTTGGCAGCAAATGTTCAGACGGACTTTGAGGACTCATTAGCTTCTCAAGAAAGTCACCGGGATACATGCTCTATCCAGACTTTGGCATCAGCTAGCGGAGCGTTTCTTTCATGTGGATTTGAAGTTGGATCACTCAGCAGGCCATTTACTAGTGCTCCATTTACCAGGTGCTGGCTCAGTCTACAAAACAATCCCTACACTTCGATTCTGTGTAGAGTCGGAATAGGCTAAGACGCAGTTACTTTAATATCCCCTGCTCCGCTCCGCTATTTAACGGTTAGTCCACTGGAGTATGGACCTATAAGCTACTTTTATGAGACAGTATGATCTAATTTAAGCCTATTCTGACTATTAAAAAGTTGGATATCTCTAATCTTCTAGCCAGCCCTTCATAGCCAAATGAATGTGTACTCTAACAATGGGGTCCACATTCTGGGTAAATTCCCAGATGTAGAAGGATAGTCTGAGTACCGGGAACTGTTCTTAGGGAAACAGAGCGTATCCTAAAGGGCTTACACTTATCCATTAAAATTAAAAGCTGGAATCAGATGATTTTCCTACTCTAGTACAGCAACTTGTACTTATGGGGATATTTTCACATACCTTTCTTCTAAGTCCTTTGGAAAAATGAATACTGCAGCAGAACCTGCTAATATGCTCAAAACCCTAATGTTTGTTAATAACCTAATGTATATACTCCATAATCCTTGGACCCGTATTTCATTGTAGGTCCCCCACCTATTTCAGTTCCCGTACACACTTATCATCTAACCCAAATGCTTCACAAATTATGCTTACTTATTTAGACAAATGTGAAGAGAAAATGGATATATCAGAGCACACAATCGTCACAAATAAAAGTGATGTGTAAGTGAGTTGGCTGAGAGCGAGCCAAGTATAATAAAATATAACTTTTAATATTACCTATAAAATAAAATAAAGTTGATGAAGAACATTCACACATGTACAGTGCAGGGTTAAAAACAATTAAAAATTGGGAACTGAATGCTGAGATGCCCAGGTAATAACCATTAATGTGAGTTTGAATGAGAGAATCTGGCAGGGAGGCACCACAAAATGCTCACGGATTGCACAATAAAACTAAGCTATAAAAGAGGATTGACCTCACACAACAATATATCTATCTAGTGCAATGCTGGAGCAGTGCCTAAGCCTGTCAGAGTCCCAAACAATAGTGTATCAGGTAGTGTAGTAGTTAACAAAACTCGAATATCAAATGTAAGATGTAGGACTAATAATAAAAAGAGCCCAAAACAAATACCGGACTAGTATACACTTTGATTAAGTATTAGTTACATATACCATTCCCTATAAGGTACCAATTACCACGTAACCCACATAAGGCAAATAGTTTAAGCATTCATAGAGAGCGCCTGATGCGCATTTCGCCACGCTCGTGGCTTTGTCAAAGGCTAACCCGACTCGCGCCGAACTCACTGTTAAAATAGTGCTGTTAGCCAATAGGGGGTGAGTAATCGTACACACCCCTATGATAATAGCCAATCGTTAGTGACCCATCCGATTGGGTAGTCACCTGTCACATGACTTCTTGGGCAATGACGTACACTTGGAGGCGTATATTGTTGACGCTTATGTAAACGCTTGTTATAAGACAGGACTTGTGTATCGGTAACTTGCTAACATTGATCTAGGCTCGAATGAGCTATACTGTATATCAGCTGCTTAACACGGAACATAACCTCCTCAAAAATAGACATCTTATATATAACGAAAGATCTAAATAAATTTATGATAATTGTCAATTGCGCCAATATAATATGTAGCTTGTGAATATTATATAGTGACCATAACCATTATGTTGCATATTCATTGTAATGTTGATTATACCACAAGATAAAAGGTATAAGATTATGATAAATAGATATCGATATCGTATAAGGAGGTGAATTCATCAGAGCTCCGGTACTATCTATTATCATATATATTCTGTCCGATTGTGTTTTGTTAATGGAATGTCACGTAGGAGCTGACATGTTGTACACCTTGTTTAAATTGTTGAGCAGACCGATAGTACACTAGAAACATGATGATGATATTTTAGTATTTATGTGTCATAATTTTTGATAACAGTAGGAGAGGGGGGATATTATTATAATATTTTATTATTAGGTTTTAGGTTCTCAATATATTATAATAGCAATTAGTATTTAGCTGTGTTGATAACAAATGATAATGTTATCATAGTATAATTACATTTTCATAATTATACACGGATTAATATGGGGATATCAATAAATGACTGTTTATTAATCCCATAAATGTATAGTCTTACTGACATCTTATGTTGGATTGACAAAAAATTAATATAGAGAGGAGAAATTAATTAGCAAGAAGGAGAGGTATAAAAATAGGCTTTGTTCTTTTGCCATCTTTGGTAGATGTTATATGCATAACATATATAGCTATATATCTCTATTGTGTCTATAGAGCTGTAGTACCACATTTGTTTGTACGGAATTGAACTAAAATAATTCTATGTGTAAATTGTTGATTCGATAATCAGAGGAAAACAGCATACGTAATGATTTACTGAGTATATATAGAGGATTTGTAGTGTAGCTCAGTTTTATCATTCTATATATTACACTTATCTAGTTAGATGTTAGGTGGGGGGCATTGATACATATTTCCTAAGCATATGTTAGGTTACCAATTTACTATTTAGTCCCTCTTAAAAGGTACCCATCCTGAGTCTCCTGTTTGAATCCGATTTTACCAGATATCTGTGGTAAGTGTTTATGGATATACTGGTCTTATAAAAAAGAATTATATCCATCTTGTTCATTAAGACCTACTGGTGCCAAAGTATTCAACCAGAATATCCAACGGCATTCTGCCTGGAGCAGCATGCTCTCCACATTTCCTGCTCTAATTCCCGGTTTAATCACCTGAAGTACTGAGACCTTTAAGTCTGGTTTGGTGCCATGATTCTTGGCATAATGCTTAGCTACTGGGGTGAGAATTTTGCCTTTCTCTTGATCTTTAATACAGTTCTTAATACTATTCACATGCTCCCCCAGTCGTGTACGTAACTCTCGGGTCGTTATACCAATATACCTCTTTCCACACTTACACAGTAAGCAATAAACCACATTTTTAGTTTTACAGTTGGCAAATCCAAGCATCCGCTTTGTACCTCCAGTACGACTGATTAACTCTCTCTCATTAGATATGAATTTGCAAAAACTGCATGTGCCACAGGTGTATGTTCCACATACATATTTGCTGCATTTTCTCTTAGTAAAATGACTTTTGACCAACATGTTGCCAATCGTTGGCGCTCTCCTCCAGCTGGTTTTTATTTTGTCACCTATAAAGGCTGATAAATCTCTGTCAGATTTTAGAATACCACTATGTTTATTTAGAATATCAGTAATTCTATTATGATTATTATTGTAAGTGGTTACAAATCTGACCTCCCTGTCAACTGTTTTGTTTTTCTTTTTTGGAATTAACAATGACTCCCTTGGTGTTCTTTTTGCTCTTTGGTACGCTTTTCGGATTATTTTGCGAGTATACCCTCTGTTTTTTAATCTTATTTTCAATTCTTTTGCTCGTTCATTAAAGATTTGAAAATCACTGCAGTTTCTTCTTATTCTTAAGAACTCCCCTGTTGGGATTGCATTCTTAGTACTCCTGGTGTGGCAGCTATCATATTGTAGAATTGAATTAGTGGCCGTGTCCTTTCTAAAAAGATCGGTTTTAAGACAATTGTTCTCATCTTTATAAATATGGAGGTCCAGAAATTCCACTTTACTCTCGCTTATACAGTAAGTCAACTTTAGATTCATATCATTTTGATTCAGAATAGATATGAATTCTTTAAATATTTCTGCACTACCTGTCCATATTATGAAGAGATCGTCTATGTACCGACACCACAGATTTATATAGTCAGTATATTTGGACATGCTTTCATTGAAAACAAATTCTCTTTCCCACCACCCCAAGTAGATGTTCGCATATGTAGGTGCGCAAGATGACCCCATTGCGGTGCCCTGAATTTGCAAGTAGAAGTTGTCATTAAAAACAAAATAGTTGTGTGTAAGTACAAACTGCAACAATTTGATTATAAATTTATTTCTTTCAAGTTTATCATTAGATTGCATGCTTAAGAAGAATTCTACTGCTTTCAATCCAAACTCATGTTTGATAGAGGTATACAATGATTCAACATCACACGTGATTAGGAGGGAATCTTCATCTATTGTTAGATCGTTTATGAAAATGTAATTATACTATGATAACATTATCATTTGTTATCAACACAGCTAAATACTAATTGCTATTATAATATATTGAGAACCTAAAACCTAATAATAAAATATTATAATAATATCCCCCCTCTCCTACTGTTATCAAAAATTATGACACATAAATACTAAAATATCATCATCATGTTTCTAGTGTACTATCGGTCTGCTCAACAATTTAAACAAGGTGTACAACATGTCAGCTCCTACGTGACATTCCATTAACAAAACACAATCGGACAGAATATATATGATAATAGATAGTACCGGAGCTCTGATGAATTCACCTCCTTATGCGATATCGATATCTATTTATCATAATCTTATACCTTTTATCTTGTGGTATAATCAACATTACAATGAATATGCAACATAATGGTTATGGTCACTATATAATATTCACAAGCTACATATTATATTGGCGCAATTGACAATTATCATAAATTTATTTAGATCTTTCGTTATTTATAAGATGTCTATTTTTGAGGAGGTTATGTTCCGTGTTAAGCAGCTGATATACAGTATAGCTCATTCGAGCCTAGATCAATGTTAGCAAGTTACCGATACACAAGTCCTGTCTTATAACAAGCGTTTACATAAGCGTCAACAATATGCGCCTCCAAGTGTACGTCATTGCCCAAGAAGTCATGTGACAGGTGACTACCCAATCGGATGGGTCACTAACGATTGGCTATTATCATAGGGGTGTGTACGATTACTCACCCCCTATTTGCTAACAGCACTATTTTAACAGTGAGTTCGGCGCGAGTCGGGTTAGCCTTTGACAAAGCCACGAGCGTGGCAAAATGCGCATCAGGCGCTCTCTATGAATGCTTAAACTATTTGCCTTATGTGGGTTACGTGGTAATTGGTACCTTATAGGGAATGGTATATGTAACTAATACTTAATCAAAGTGTATACTAGTCCGGTATTTGTTTTGGGCTCTTTTTATTATTAGTCCTACATCTTACATTTGATATTCGAGTTTTGTTAACTACTACACTACCTGATACACTATTGTTTGGGACTCTGACAGGCTTAGGCACTGCTCCAGCATTGCACTAGATAGATATATTGTTGTGTGAGGTCAATCCTCTTTTATAGCTTAGTTTTTTGTGCAATCCGTGAGCATTTTGTGGTGCCTCCCTGCCAGATTCTCTCATTCAAACTCACATTAATGGTTATTACCTGGGCATCTCAGCATTCAGTTCCCAATTTTTAATTGTTTTTAACCCTGCACTGTACATGTGTGAATGTTCTTCACCAACTTTATTTTATTTTATATGTAATATTAAAAGTTATATTTTATTATACTTGGCTCACTCTCAGCCAACTCACTTACACATCACTTTTATTTGTGGCGATTGTGTGCTCTGATATATCCATTTTCTCTTCACATTTGTCTACGTTTATGCTAGGATATAGAGCACCCCCCTGCCCATTTAATTAGCTTAGAGATTGATTCTCTTTACACAGGGTTGATACACTTTGCTTCCCTGTATGATACATAATATAATTAAGTTGGGGACTCAAATTTAACTTTAATGTATATTTCTCTCCATACGTCTATATAAATATGCTTACTTATTTACTCTGTGCCTAAATAACCCTGGTAATGCTTAAGGGAGCCCAATCTGAGGTACTATTGTTTCCTAGTCTTTTATTACCCCAGATAATGTCCTTTGGGCATGAAGAATGGGGACCCAGGACTCTAGTTACTCCATTACTCTTATTTCAATATAGGTTGCACAACCTTAGCTCTTAAAAATTGTACCTAAAGGTTATTAATCTTGCATGCATATATAATGACTAATATTGGAGTGTGTTCTGTTGAGGGTTAACTATCCATGCATTACCGCTAAGTAATTTATTTTACCACTTTGTAAATAAGCTGGGAACTATAACTACTTATGTGGCTTACAGACCTGTTTCCCCACTTGTGTATTTAACTATTTACCCATGTTACAGTATTTTTAAGGCTAGTTGATGGATATTCATACCATTCACTTCTGCCCATGAAATAGAGAAAGCTATACTGGCAGTATTGTACATCCATGTATTTGGAAGAAATTTTAGGGCGGCAAACTATTATCTTCATAGCAAGCCTCAACAACTGTTAAATAGTAGATAGAGACCTATTACCTCAGCATTACTGTATGATGCAAATCTGATCTCAAATATTTTATGTCCCCTTAATGCTTTGAAGGATATTTATTCAAGAGGTTGGGTTCTCCCTATACTGTCATTTTCATTGTTTCATTTGGATAGCTTGTTAGCCAACTTATCGACCTACTCTATGCAACTGTAGCTAGAAATCTACTCTATACTAGATAAACTAAAAACCTGCAGATGGTTTCATAATAGTATATAGTGGTTTATAGGTTGCGTGCATTTCATACCATAATTAAAGTAGGCGGTAGCCTACTATGCACGTTAAGTTTATTTCTAGGGATTGCTTCCCTACTATCATTCATTACATATCTGCCCTTGGGTATAGGGCCCATGCCTAGGGGGCGGAATCAATCTGTGTAAATATCCCTGGCTATTGGTTTGTCTATACTATGTAATGGTATACCTGTATATAACGGGTTTGTTTAATACTGCATGACCTTTGATTTAGGTTTTGCTTGTATACTGTCATATATTTAAAAGGGCACAACTGGGAACTGGAGGCCAGCTATAATAGCTTTCAAGTCTCAAACCTCCTGGACTCATGAGGCTCCCCATAAGGTCGGGCGTCCTACTATATCATTGCCACTTCCTATCTAAATATAGTGTGATTTTGTTCTAATCTGCACCCCTCCCCCCCCCCCTTATTTCAATTTTAAGTGGTGTTCTCCCGCTGTTAACCCTTTAAGGACACAGCTTTCAGTTTGCTCAATTGTTTTATGACGGAAAAAATCCGTCATATGTCCTTAAGAGGTTAAATGTACTTCTCAAAGGTTGGTAAATATTTCATTTTTAAACCTATCAAGCTATTTTATAATAATATATTTACAGTGTATAGGGGGATTCTATATTCCCAGTAGTAAGGCTGGGACATTTAGAGAGCAGCTCTGGTCCGCTATTCCAAACTATTTCTTGGTAACACATTGTTGGACACTCTATTATGTAGGTGGTTTTAGTGCAGAGATTTATGCTTATATAAACTATAACGTTTAGGTTACCTAAGTATATCACTTTAATATGTTAAATGGGCTAAAATATAACTTGTCAGATACAATTAAAATATTATGACTATTCGTTGTTAGCCATATTATCTAATGTTGTGTATTTGAGTTAAAAAATTGGTATAGAAATGTACATTAATGTAGAACTTGAGAGATTGTAATGAGTGGCACATTACATACAGTTCGCATATCTCTTATGTATTCTCGTTTACCTTTATTGTGTCGTGCGTCTGTTGACATATATTGTATGCATATGATACCTTAATAAAAATAAATATTATATAAAAAAAACACTTCTGATATATATATATATTTTTTTTTTTTGGATTTTACATTTTTTTGGATTTAGCATTTTTATATTGATCTCAGATATTATTTTTAGACGTTCTACACATCGCCCTTGTTTCACATTGTGTTTCGGATTTTAAACTTGGAAGTTTGGAATTTTTTCAACACTTTACAACACCTTTTTCTCATCAGCACATCTTCACGATATCCGGAGGACACTCATTTAGAGTTACTTGGAACTATTATTATTGTGAATATATTGACAATTCAGCATTATTGTACACATTCCCCACTGGAATTGCTTCACCTTATCTATAGGTTTCTTGATTGTAATATTGTATTTTATTTTTGGCATTCTTTGGTTCACATTCGCACTTATTTTTTAGTTTTGTTTTGAACCACTGAGGTATATACACATCCTAACACGGTATAACCTCTCACCTAGAGATATCTCTTATTTTTAACTCTGTGGTATGCTATATCACTGCTAGACTGTACTCTTTTGGTTTTAATTTCTGTTATGCATGGATCCATGTAATTAGTCTTAACATTTTTATTGTAATAAATTGTACTTGTTTATTCGCATTTAGCCTTTTAAGCTGTTCTAGCGCTTACATACACCCCATTCCCAGATTGTAATGAGTGGCACATTACATACAGTTCGCATATCTCTTATGTATTCTCGTTTACCTGTATTGTGTCGTGCGTCTGTTGACATATATTGTATGCATATGATACCTTAATAAAAATAAATATTATATTTAAAAAAAAAACTTTGCTAAAACAAACAAAGCTAATGGTTTGCACAGTACTGTATATATATATATATATATATATATATATATATACAGTATATATATCCCAATCCTAGAGTAGAGTGGTGAGAAATAACTCTACGATAGAAGGCAAAGAGCATCAGCTTAAGCATGTATCAAAAATTCCAAGACCGGAAATATGATGATCACATAATCAATGAAGCCTATCAGCACGCCCGTGAGATGACACAAGCACAAGCCCTATCTGCCAGTGAACAAAGAATGGCAAATCAAGATGTGAACCGATTAACATTTGTCACAGAATATAGCCCTGACAAAAGGTCTTACAGGAACATACTTGATAACCACTGGAAAATTATTTCAAGTGACAAAGCATTACCTCTCCAGGATACCAGACCGCCAAGAATAAGTTATTAAAGGGGGAAATCTTTAAGAGATATGCTGATGAGACCAGATATGGCACATGCATATACAAGTTCAACATGGCTCAATCAAGGCAAGAAATTAGGATGTTTCAAATGTTTGGGGTGCACTACTTGTAGTGCATTAACCCAGTGCACCGAATTTACACACCCATGGACCAACAAAAGGTTTAAAATCAAATATTGTGTCACATGTACTACCACCTTTATAATTTATCTTCTACATTGTATTTGTGGAAGATTTTATGTCAGAAAAACAACTGACGATCTACGTACCAGGATGGCCAACCACAGGGCGGCCATCAGAGCTGCAATCAAAAGTGGAGATTCTGAACAACCTGTTGCTAGGCACTTTGCCAAGCACAAGCACACCGTGAAGGATTTAAAATATGTGATCATAGATAATGTACCCCCCTACCAAGAGGGGGTGACAGGGGTAGAGTGTTATTACAAAAGGAGTCTAGGTGGATTCACACACTGGACACTCTGACCCCTAAAGGGCTTAACACTTATTTTGATTTACAGTGTTTCCTATGAGTATACAGTAGAATCTGGATGGTAACAACAACTTGTACATAATCTGTTTTTCTTAATATGTTATTCTTAAAATGATTTTCAATAAGTGGTCAAAAATATTTTCCAAAATTGTTTTATAATGTTGATTATGCATTGATATTCCTACAATTTGTGCTTGCACAGTGTGCTGTGGATTAAATAAGGATTTACAGGTCTAGGATGCTGAATAACACATGGGGAGCATGTAAACAATTAACCAGTTTGGTGAACAGTTAAGTTATTTACAGTGCTGGTTTGCAATCCATATTTTATATTTTACATTTCACCTTATGTTTTACCCAGGTTTTCATGCAGGGTTAATAGATATGTGATATGATGTGTATGCACCTTGACCTGTCAGTTTTCATTATCTTTTGCCCCATATCTACTGTGCGAGTATTATGCAACTATTATGTTTAAAATTAAGCAGCAATATAGGTCCTCATTGTATATAGATAAAGGATCGATGATGTGAATATTAATTAAGATTATGGGGTATACAATAGATTAGTCCGATAGGCTTTTCTGTATTATGTATATATGTATACAACAGTTACTTAGTTACGGTATCTATGTTTTATTTTGCTTTTTCAGTTCGCCTGTTGGGGCTTCCTTAGTGCCGTCTGGTGCATGCGCAGTTGCGCTTGGTAGACGCTGTCGGAAGTTCACCGCAAGCAGATCTGGACATTCACATGTGGGTAAGAGGGTCTATATAGGGGGGTGCATTTTATTGTTTATTCATGTTTGACAAAGGAGACCCCAAAAAGTTACAGCTCATTAAATACCACTGAGGTGTTTGTTGTCAAGTCCTACGAGTGCGGTCTCAATTTATTGCTATTTTATATACAGTATATATATATATATATATATATATATACATACATAAATATACACATATATATACAGTATATATATATATATATATATATACACATAAATATTCACATATATATACAGTATACATACATAGACATATTTAAACATATGTATATATGTATCTCTATTCTATGTTAAAGCCCTTTGTAGGCATTTTTCTTTCTACTACCTGAGCTCTCATATCTTGAGCCCTCATAACTTTTTAATGCATTTTTTTTAAAAATATTTGTATCAGACAGAGTTATTATGAGTGTAACTGTACTGTTGAATGTATTTTTTATGTTTTGTGCAACTTTGTTGTCTTGCATAACAATTAACCAGATCTCTAAAGTTAGGCAAACCCAATGCATGTTAAATTCAATTGCGCTCAAGAGAACGTGTCTACTGTTAACTTGTCAATGCTATTTCCGTTGTGGACGAAAAGCCGAGAAACACCCCATATCGCTGTGTGCTACAGTTATCGCACCACTCATAATCTAGCCCTTTAATGTTCTGTTAAAGGATTTGTAATGCTGCAAAAAAAATAGATTTTCCTTAAACTGAGAGTGCAGAAATTATGGGCTCGATTACAAGTGGAGCGCTAAATTATTGCAAATATTCCCATTTACTGGAGCTCAATTCATTAACCAGCCATTACAAAAAAATTAACCAGAGATTAGAGCTCTGATAAATTTTCTAAAAGTGCCCCAAATGCCCTCAAAAAAAGAGGGCATTGTTGTTTTTAATAATAACAACTGCACTAGGCAGTTTTTGGGGTCTAACGTTGGTAGGAGTGGGGTGTCAGAAAAAAAAACGGCACTGAGAAGTGTCTGTATATTGCGGTCCTTGGGAATTGTGTGTTCCCGTAGACCACAATGTATATATATGTATATGATTATATACTGTATATATTTATATCTACAGGGGGTGCAGAATTATTAGGCAAGTTGTATTTTTGAGGATTAATTTTATTATTGAACAACAACCATGTTCTCAATGAACCCAAAAAACTCATTAATATCAAAGCTGAATAGTTTTGGAAGTAGTTTTTAGTTTGTTTTTAGTTATAGCTATTTTAGGGGGATATCTGTGTGTGCAGGTGACTATTACTGTGCATAATTATTAGGCAACTTAACAAAAAACAAATATATACCCATTTCAATTATTTATTTTTTACCAGTGAAACCAATATAACATCTCAACATTCACAAATATACATTTCTGACATTCAAAAACAAAAAAAAAACAAATCAGTGACCAATATAGCCACCTTTCTTTGCAAGGACACTCAAAAGCCTGCCATCCATGGATTCTGTCAGTGTTTTGATCTGTTCACCATCAACATTGCGTGCAGCAGCAACCACAGCCTCCCAGACACTGTTCAGAGAGGTGTACTGTTTTCCCTCCTTGTAAATCTCACATTTGATGATGGACCACAGGTTCTCAATGGGGTTCAGATCAGGTGAACAAGGAGACCATGTCATTAGATTTTCTTCTTTTATACCCTTTCTTGCCAGCCATGCTGTGAAGTACTTGGACGCGTGTGATGGAGCATTGTCCTGCATGAAAATCATGTTTTTCTTGAAGGATGCAGACTTCTTCCTGTACCACTGCTTGAAGAAGGTGTCTTCCAGAAACTGGCAGTAGGACTGGGAGTTGAGCTTGACTCCATCCTCAACCCGAAAAAGCCCCACAAGCTCATCTTTGATGATACCAGCCCAAACCAGTACTCCACCTCCACCTTGCTGGCGTCTGAGTCGGACTGGAGCTCTCTGCCCTTTACCAATCCAGCCACGGGCCCATCCATCTGGCCCATCAAGACTCACTCTCATTTCATCAGTCCATAAAACTTTAGACTTGAGATATTTCTTGGCCCAGTCTTGACGTTTCAGCTTGTGTGTCTTGTTCAGTGGTGGTCGTCTTTCAGCCTTTCTTACCTTGGCCATGTCTCTGAGTATTGCACACCTTGTGCTTTTGGGCACTCCAGTGATGTTGCAGCTCTGAAATAACACAATTTATGCTTACCTGATAAATTTATTTCTCTTGTGGTTTATCCAGTCCACGGATCATCCATTACTTGTGGGATATTCTCATTCCCAACAGGAAGTTGCAAGAGGACACCCACAGCAGAGCTGTAATATAGCTCCTCCCCTAACTGTCATAGCCAGTCATTCAACCGAAAACAAGCCGAGAAAGGAGGAACCATAGGGTGTAGTGGTTACTGTAGTTTAAATTTAAAAATTACCTGCCTTAAAATGACAGGGCGGGCCGTGGACTGGATACACCACAAGAGATATAAATTTATCAGGTAAGCATAAATTGTGTTTTCTCTTGTAAGGTGTATCCAGTCCACGGATCATCCATTACTTGTGGGATACCAATACCAAAGCTAAAGTACACGGATGAAGGGAGGGACAAGGCAGGACCTTAAATGGAAGGAACCACTGCCTGTAAAACCTTTCTCCCAAATATAGCCTCCGAAGAAGCAAAAGTATCAAATTTGTAAAATTTTGAAAAAGTATGAAGCGAAGACCAAGTCGCCGCCTTGCAAATCTGTTCAACAGAAGCCTCATTTTTAAAGGCCCAAGTGGAAGCCACAGCTCTAGTGGAATGAGCTGTAATCCTTTCAGGAGGCTGCTGTCCAGCAGTCTCATAGGCTAAGCGGATTAAGCTTCTTAGCCAAAAAGAAAAAGAGGTTGCCAAAGCCTTTTGACCTCTCCTCTGTCCAGAGTAGACAACAAAGCAGATGTTTGACGAAAATCTTTAGTAGCTTGTAAGTAAAACTTTAAAGCACAGACCACGTCCAGATTGTGTAACACAAGGATGGAACCACAATCTCTTGATTGATATTCTTGTTAGATACCACCTTAGGTAAGAACCCAGGTTTGGTACGCAGGACTACCTTATCCGTATGAAAAATCAGATAAGGAGAATCACATTGTAAGGCAGATAGCTCAGAGACTCTACGAGCCGAGGAAATAGCTACCAAAAAAAAAAAAAAAAAAAAAGAACTTTCCAAGATAAAAGTCTATGGAATGAAGAGGTTCAAACGGAACTCCTTGAATAACCTTAAGAACCAAGTTTAAGCTCCATGGTGGAGCAACAGGTTTAAACACAGGCTTGATTCAAACTAAAGCCTGACAAAATGCCTGAACGTCTGGAACATCTGCCAGACGCTAGTGCAAAAGAATAGACAGAGCAAAAATCTGTCCCTTTAAGAAACTAGCTGACAATCCTTTTTTCAAACCTTCTTGGAGAAAAGATAAAATCCTAGGAATCCTGACCTTACTCCATGAGTAACCCTTGGATTCACACCAATAAAGATATCTACGCCATACCTTATGGTAAATTTTCCTGGTGACAGGCTTTCGTGCCTGTATTAAGGTATCAATAACTGACTCGGAGAAGCCACGCTTTGATAAAATCAAGCATTCAATCTCCAGGCAGTCAGCCTCAGAGAAATTAGATTTGGATGGTTGAAAGGACCCTGAAGTAGAAGGTCCTGTCTCAGAGGCAGAGACCATGGTGGAAAGGATGACATGTCCACTAGATCTGCATACCAGGTCCTGCGTGGCCACGCAGGTGCTATCAGAATCACAGATGCTCTCTCCTGCTTGATCTTGGCAATCAGTTGAGGGAGCAGAGGAAATGGTGGAAACACATAAGACAGGTTGAAAGACCAGGGCGCTGCTAGAGTATCTATCAGTGTCGCCTTGGGATCCCTGGAACTGGATCCGTAACACAGAAGCTTGGCATTCTGGCGAGACGCCATGAGATCCAGTTCTGGTTTGCCCCAACGGAGAATCAGTTGTGCAAATACCTCCGGATGGAGTTCCCACTCTCCCGGATGAAAAGTCTGACGACTTAGAAAATCCGCCTCCCAGTGCTCTACACCTGGGATATGGATAGCTGATAGGTGGCAAGAGTGAATCTCTGCCCAGTGAATTATTTTTGAAACTTCTAACATCTCTAGGGAACTTCCTGTTCCCCCTCGATGGTTGATGTAAGCTACAGTCGTGATGTTGACCGACTGAAATCTGATGTACCTCAGAGTTGCTAACTGAGGCCAAACCTGAAGAGCCTTGAATATCGCTCTTAGTTCCAGAATATTTATTGGAAGGAGAGACTCCTCCTGAGTCCACGATCCCTGAGCCTTCAGGGAGTTCCAGACTGCACCCCAACCTAGAAGGCTGGCATTTGTTGTTACAATAGTCCAATCTGGGCTTCGAAGGTCATACCTTTGGACAGATGGACCCGAGATAGCCACCAGGGAAGAGGATCCCTGGTCTCTTGGTCCAGATTCAGTTGAGGGGCCAAATCTGTGTAATCCCTGCTCCACTGACTGAGCCTGCATAGTTGCAGCGGTCTGAGATGTAAGCGTGCAAACGGCACTATGTCCATTGCAGCTACCATTAAGCCGATTACTTCCATACACTGAGCCACCAAAGGGCGCAGAATGGAATGAAGAACCCAACAGGAATTTAGAAGCTTTGATAACCTGGACTCTGTCAAGGTAAATTTTCATTTCTACAGAATCTATCAGAGTCCCTAGAAAGGAAACTCTTGTGAGTGGGGATAGAGAACACTTTTCCTCGTTCACTTTCCACCCATGCGACCTCAGAAATGCCAGTACTACGTCCGTATGAGACTTGGCAATTTGGAAGTTTGACGCCTGTATCAGGATGTCGTCTAAATAAGGGGCTACTGCTATGCCCCGCGGCCTTAGGACCGCCAAAAGAGACCCTAGAACTTTTGTAAAGATTCTTGGGGCTGTAGCTAATCCAAAGGGAAGAGCTACAACTGGTAATGCCTGTCTTGAAAGGCAAACCTGAGAAACCGATGATGATCTTTGTGTATCGGAATGTGAAGATAAGCATCCTTTAGATCCACTGTAGTCATATATTGACCCTCCTGGATCAGTGGTAGGATGGTACGAATAGTTTCCATCTTGAATGACGGAACTTTGAGGAATTTGTTTAAGATCTTTAGATCCAAAATCGGTCTGAAGGTTCCCTCTTTCTTGGGAACCACAAACAGATTTGAGTAAAAACCCTGTTCCTGTTCCTCCTTTGGAACTGGATGGATCACTCCCATAACTAGGAGGTCTCTTACACAGTGTAAGAATGCCTCACTCTTTATTTGGTTTGCAGATAATTGTGAAAGGTGAAATCTCCCTTTTGGGGGGGAAGCTTTGAAGTCCAGAAGATATCCCTGGGATATAATTTCCAATGCCCAGGGATCCTGAACATCTCTTGCCCATGCCTGGGCGAAGAGTGAAAGTCTGCCCCCTACTAGATCCGTTACCGGATAGGGGGTCGTTCCTTCATGCTGTCTTAGAGGCAGCAGCAGGCTTTTTGACCTGCTTACCTTTTTTCCAGGTCTGGTTTGGTCTCCAGACCGTCTTGGATTGAGCAAAAGTTCCCTCTTGTTTATTATTAGAGGAAGTTGATGCCGCACCTGCCTTGAAGTTTCGAAAGGCACGAAAATTAGACTGTTTGGCCCTAGATTTGGACCTGTCCTGAGGAAGGGCACAACCTTTTCCTCCCGTGATATCAGCAATAATCTCCTTCAAACCAGGCCCGAATAGGGTCTGCCCCTTGAAGGGAATGTTAAGTAGCTTAGATTTTAAAGTCACGTCAGCTGACCATGATTTAAGCCATAGCGCTCTGCGCGCCTGTATAGCAAAACTAGAATTCTTAGCCGTTAGTTTATTCAAATGAACAATGGCATCAGAAATAAAATAATTGGCTAGCTTAAGTGCTCTAAGTTTGCCAAGTATGTCATCCAATGGAGTCTCTACCTGTAAAGCCTCTTCCAGAGACTCAAACCAGTACGCCGCATCAGCAGTGACAGAGGCAATGCATGCAATGGGCTGTAGGATAAAACCTTGTTGAATAAATATTTTCTTAAGGTAACCTTCTAATTTTTTATCCATTGGCTCTAAAAAAGCACAACTGTCCTCGACAGGGATAGTAGTACGCTTTGCTAGAGTAGAAACTGCTCCCTCCACCTTAGGGACTGTCTGCCATAAGTCCCGTGTAGTGGCGTCTATTGGAAAACATTTTTCTAAAAATAGGAGGGGAAGAGAACGGCACACCTGGTCTATCCCATTCCTTATTAATAATTTCTGTAAACCTTTTAGGTATTGGAAAAACATCAGTACACACCGGCACTGCAAAGCATTTATCCAGTCTACAAAATTTCTCTGGCACTGCAATGGTATCACAGTCATTCAGAGCAGCTAAAACCTCCTTAAGTAACACGCGGAGGTGTTCAAGCTTAAATTTAAATGTAGAAATATTAGAATCAGGTATCTTTCCTGAGTCATTAACATCACCCACTGACTGAAGCTCTCCTTCCTCAGCTTCTGCATATTGTGAGGCAGTATCAGACATGGTTCTTAAAGCATCAGTATGCTCTGCATTTTGTCTCACCCTAGAGCTATCTGGCTAACTTCTAAGTTCAGGTAGTCTGGCTAATACCGCTGACAGTGTATTATCCATGACTGCTGCCATGTCTTGTAAAGTAAACGCTATGGGCGCCCTAGATGTACTTGGCGCCATTTGAGCGTGAGTCCCTTGGGCGGGAGTCAAAGGGTCTGACACGTGGGGAGAGTTAGTCGGCATAACTTTCCCCTTGTCAGATTCCTCTGGTGATAATTTTTTTTTAATAAACAGAATATGATCTTTATTGCATAAAATGAAATCAGTACATTTGGTACACATTCTAAGAGGGGGTTCCACCATGGCTTTTAAACATAATGAACAAGGAGTTTCTTCTATGTCAGACATGTTTATACAGACTAGCAATGAGACTAGCAAGCTTGGAAAACACTTTAAATCAAGTTAACAAGCAAATATAAAAAACGGTACTGTGCCTTTAAGAGAAACAAATTTTGTCAGAATTTGAAAAACAGTGAGAAAATGCAGTAAATCAAACAAATTTTTTTACAGTGTATGTAATAGGCTAGCAGAGCATTGCATCCACTTGCAAATGGATGATTAACCCCTTAGTTCAAAAAACGGATCAAAAAAACGAAATAGACTTTTTTTTTTTTTTAACAGTCACAACCAACTGCCACAGCAAGCTGTGGTCCTACCTTCCCCAATAAACGACTTTGGAAAGCCTTTGAGCCCTTTAGAGGGAAGCTGGATGTCACAGTTTGTAATTTTAACTGCACCAACTGTAACTTTTATACTATAACAGTGGAAAGCCTCAGTAAAACTGTTTCTAGTCAAAATTTAAGCCAGCCATGTGGAAAAAACTAGGCCCCAATAAAGTTTTATCACCAATGCATATATAAAAACGATTAAACATGCCAGCAAACGTTTACAGGGAGTGCAGAATTATTAGGCAAATGAGTATTTTGACCACATCATCCTCTTTATGCATGTTGTCTTACTCCAAGCTGTATAGGCTCGAAAGCCTACTACCAATTAAGCATATTAGGTGATGTGCATCTCTGTAATGAGAAGGGGTGTGGTCTAATGACATCAACACCCTATATCAGGTGTGCATAATTATTAGGCAACTTCCTTTCCTTTGGCAAAATGGGTCAAAAGAAGGACATGACAGGCTCAGAAAAGTCAAAAATAGTGAGATATCTTGCAGAGGGATGAAGCACTCTTAAAATTGCAAAGCTTCTGAAGCGTGATCATCGAACAATCAAGCGTTTCATTCAAAATAGTCAACAGGGTCGCAAGAAGCGTGTGGAAAAACCAAGGCGCAAAATAACTGCCCATGAACTGAGAAAAGTCAAGCGTGCAGCTGTCAAGATGCCACTTGCCACTAGTTTGGCCATATTTCAGAGCTGCAACATCACTGGAGTGCCCAAAAGCACAAGGTGTGCAATACTCAGAGACATGGCCAAGGTAAGAAAGGCTGAAAGACGACCACCACTGAACAAGACACACAAGCTGAAACGTCAAGACTGGGCCAAGAAATATCTCAAGACTGATTTTTCTAAGGTTTTATGGACTGATGAAATGAGAGTGAGTCTTGATGGGCCAGATGGATGGGCCCGTGGCTGGATTGGTAAAGGGCAGAGAGCTCTAGTCCGACTCAGACGCCAGCAAGGTGGAGGTGGAGTACTGGTTTGGGCTGGTATCATCAAAGATGAGCTTGTGGGGCCTTTTCGGGTTGAGGATGGAGTCAAGCTCAACTCCCAGTCCTACTGCCAGTTTCTGGAAGACACCTTCTTCAAGCAGTGGTACAGGAAGAAGTCTGCATCCTTCAAGAAAAACATGATTTTCATGCAGGACAATGCTCCATCACACGCGTCCAAGTACTCCACAGCGTGGCTGGCAAGAAAGGGTATAAAAGAAGAAAATCTAATGACATGGCCTCCTTGTTCACCTGATCTGAACCCCATTGAGAACCTGTGGTCCATCATCAAATGTGAGATTTACAAGGAGGGAAAACAGTACACCTCTCTGAACAGTGTCTGGGAGGCTGTGGTTGCTGCTGCACGCAATGTTGATGGTGAACAGATCAAAACACTGACAGAATCCATGGATGGCAGGCTTTTGAGTGTCCTTGCAAAGAAAGGTGGCTATATTGGTCACTGATTTGTTTTTGTTTTGTTTTTGAATGTCAGAAATGTATATTTGTGAATGTTGAGATGTTATATTGGTTTCACTGGTAAAAATAAATAATTGAAATGGGTATATATTTGTTTTTTGTTAAGTTGCCTAATAATTATGCACAATAATAGTCACCTGCACACACAGATATCCCCCTAAAATAGCTAAAACTAAAAACAAACTAAAAACCACTTCCAAAAATATTCAGCTTTGATATTAATGAGTTTTTTGGGTTCATTGAGAACATGGTTGTTGTTCAATAATAAAATTAATCCTCAAAAATACAACTTGCCTAATAATTCTGCACTCCCTGTATATTGCAATATCATAAGGGTATTACCCCTGGGAGTAAGCATGATACCAGTCGTTATTAAATCACTGTATTCAGGCTTAACTTACATTAATCCGGTATCAGCAGCATTTTCTAGTGTTTTCCATCTCTAGAAAAAATTATTACTGCACATACCTGATAGCAGAATAAGCTGCACGCCATTCTCTCGCTGAAGTTACCTCATCTGTGTAATCCCCTCAGACATATGTGAGAATAGCAATGGATCTTAGTTACAACCTGCTAAGATCATAGAAACCTCAGGCAGATTCTTCTTCTATTTACTGCCTGAGATAAAATAGCACAACTCCGGTACTACTTAAAAATAACAAACTTTTGATTGAAGAAAATAAACTAACTATATTTAACCACTCTCTCCTACAACATCCTAGCTTGTTGAGAGTTGCAAGAGAATGACTGGCTATGACAGTTAGGGGAGGAGATATATTACAGCTCTGCTGTGGGTGTCCTCTTGCAACTTCCTGTTGGGAATGAGAATATCCCACAAGTAATGGATGATCCGTGGACTGGATACACCTTACAAGAGAAATGACCAAACTGGTGGCAAGTGGCATCTTGGCAGCTGCACGCTTGACTTTTCTCAGTTCATGGGCAGTTATTTTGCACCTTGGTTTTTCCACATGCTTCTTGCGACCCTGTTGACTATTTTGAATGAAACGCTTGATTGTTCGATGATCACGCTTCAGAAGCTTTGCAATTTTAAGAGTGCTGCATCCCTCTGCAAGATATCTCACTATTTTTGACTTTTCTGAGCCTGTCAAGTCCTTCTTTTGACCCATTTTGCCAAAGGAAAGGAAGTTGCCTAATAATTATGCACACCTGATATAGGGTGTTGATGTCATTAGACCACACCCCTTCTCATTACAGAGATGCACATCACCTAATATGCTTAATTGGTAGTAGGCTTTTGAGCCTATACAGCTTGGAGTAAGACAACATGCATAAAGAGGATGATGTGGTCAAAATACTAATTTGCCTAATAATTCTGCACTCCCTGTATGTGTTAATATGTGTATATATACACATATTAACACATACATATATATGTATATAATCATATACATATATATTTAAAAATGCTGCCTAACGCTGCACTACGTACCCCCTGCGCTGCGTCTGTGGCATCAGAACAAGGCTCCAATAGGAGCCTATGGAAGCGCTGTCTCATGAGAGCAATGCTTCCTCACAATGCAAACACGAGCTTGGGTTCGTATTGTGATTTACTTTTAATACATTATCGTGAGCTGGTATTACAAAGTGGAGTGCTAATATCGCTTGCTCGCCCTAATTTCTCTATACAAGGTTGCTTCTCCTAATGCATATCAATGTGAATGCTACTATATTGGTCTTGTCTATCTATGGTCTGGCGGACCTGATCCGCACTGTCGGATCAGGTCCGCCAGACTTTCTTAAATAGGGGCCTAAGTTTATAGAAGTGAGATGCTTCCGTTGGCAGTTAAGCTAACACAAAATTGAAACAAATTAGAAAGAAAACGGCTCTTCTTGCAAATGTATTAACCCACTTAATTTTGTTTTGGTTGCTAAAACTCTCACCAAAAATAAACCACATGTGACATTTGAAAACTGTAGAGTCCCACAATTCCAAAAACTGTCAAATAATAACTCTAGATATTTTACACAATATTATATCACCTTAAAATGGCAATTTTTTCCTTCACTTTTTTATGTTACAACATTATCTGAGTCATTTTATAAATGCAGTTTGAGTTTAAATGGGGGTCATTGGTAAGTACCATAACATCTGTGTATTTCATACTTCTTACGTGGATTACTGACAGTAGCTGGCGTGGAATGCTGTTTTTGCACTTATATTTTTTACAAGACACCCAGATGCAATGCTCAGTAAACCAATGTCAGAGTGGCACAATATGATTGTAAAACCCTATATTAGACCTTAGATGTAATGACTCATTGTCAGCTGTAAGCCTACACATTGATGCATATAGCATGTGCATAGTAAGCTGTGTTTTTTGACCAATTCATTATCAGTTGTTCATAATCAAATTTGGACAATTGTGGCGCTATACAAATAAACAATACTAAAAATAAAACTCCAGTAACATATAGTCCATAATAATATCATCGTTTTCATTGTATCTGTGATTGCAAAACATTACAACAGAGAAATATTCCTATAAAAGTCAACAATACTTTGAAACTAATTTAACAATTGTAAAATGTTATTACAGAAACATTAGACTACCATAAAATTCTCAGTAAATAAGCAAAAAATGCTGTCATTATATAACATTTTCCACAAATTCGAAAGAATGGAGGAAGCTTTTAAGAATATGTTTTGCTTGCGGCCCTGTTTCTCTGTATTGCACAACAGATCTGGATTTTGTTTATGTATGTGTGTTTGTACAGAAAGCAACACCAATTTCCAATCATTTTTACCTCAGAGGTAAACCAAATATTTTGATAAAAAACCTGCCAAGGCTATTGAAAATGGCAGGTGGCAAGACAATGTTTTTATTCCAACATTTATTTATTTTTTTAATACATAATTTGATCCAAGAAAAATATTTCTGTAGCTATGTTTTTGCTTTTGTGTTATAACAATGCTGCGCTGTTTTAGCCACAGCAGTCGTTCATCTTCTTTTTTTCTGTGTAAAATATTCTTTTATAAACGCAGGCTGATTTATACAGGTAGTAAGTGTCATTGGGCTAGATTTAACGTCAAAGTTAAACTTTCTTGATTCAGATAGAGCATACAATTTTAAACAACCTTCTAATATATTGTTATTCTCTTGTTTGCTTTGTTTATTGGTATCCTATGTTGAAAAGCACACCTAATTAGGCTCAGGAGCATCTAAACACTTTTTGGAGCTAAGTGCCGATTGGTGGCTGCATATATGTGCCTCTTGGCTCACCAGATGTCTTCAGCTAGCTCACAGCAGTGCATTACTACTCCTTCAAAAATTAATACCAAGGGAATCAAGTGAAATTAAGAATAGAAGTAAATCAGAAAGTTGTTTAAAATGGTATGCTCTATCTGAGCAATGAAACATCAATGTTGTGTTTAATTTCCTTTAATGGATGCTTATTAGCCTGTTGAATGACCTCATCATTAAGGCAAAAAAATGTTCAAAAATCATTGAGGCTCACTGATATGTAACCTCAGCAAAAAATAAGATTACCAACATTTCCTTAAAAGGAAATAAAAAGCATATAGGGCTAGATTACAAGTGGAGCACTAATTTATCTCACTCCCGCAAATGGGCAAATTGCAAGTTGCTGGTTATTGCTAGAGCGAGCTCGCTGTAGCAATTAGCACTCAAAAAATGAACCAGATCTCCGGTTAATTTTTTTAAATGTGCCCCAAATGCCTCGAAAATACAGTGTAGTGTTTGTTAATAAAAAAATAAAAATTGTAGCCTTTTTATTTTTTAATAAAATAACTGCACTAGGCATGTGTAAGTTGGCAGGTGTGGGGTGTTAGAAAAAAATGGCACTGAAAAGTGCCTTTACCTTGTGGCCTAAGGGAACTGTGTGTTCCCAGTAAATATATATGTATATGACTATATACATATATATTTATGTGTATATACACATATTAACACATAAATATATACACATGTTAACATAAATATCTATGTATAAAATCATACACTATATATTTACATTGGCTGCCCATTGCTGCGTGACTTACTCCCTTTGCTGCGCTAGTCCTCATGCCGTGTCTCACGGTATGATAACGAGGCTCCCATTGGAGCCTATGGAAGCACGGTCTCGTGAACGCAATGCTTCCCAGCTATGTTAACTTGGAATACCAGTGCATTAAGTAGAGCGCAAATATTACTTTCACAAAAGCTTTAAGTCATACAGGTGAAACTCGAAAAATTAGAATATTGTGCAAAAGTTCATTTATTTCACTAATGCAACTTAAAAGGTGAAACTAATATATGAGATAGACTCATTACATGCAAAGCAAGATAGTTCAAGCTGTGATTTGTCATAATTGTGATGATTATGGCTTACAGCTCATCAAAACCCCAAATCCACAATCTCAGAAAATTAGAATATTACATGCAATCAATAAAACAAGGATTGTACATACCTGTAGAACAATATCGGACCTCTGAAAAGTATAAGCATGCAAACTGTATGTACTCAGTACTTGGTTTGGGCCCCGTTTGCAGCAATTACTGCCTCAAAGCAGCATGGCATGGAAGCTATCAGCCTGTTGCACTGCTGAGGCGTTATGGAAGACCAGGATGCTTCAATAGCGGCCTTCAGCTCTTCTGCATTGTTCGGTCTCATGTCTCTCATCTTTCTCTTGGCAATGCCCCATAGATTCTCTATGGGGTTCAAGTCAGGCGAGTTTGCTGGCCAATCAAGCGCAGTAATCCCATGGTCATTGAACCAGGTTTTGGTGCTTTTGGCAGTGTGGGCAGGTGCCAAGTCCTGCTGGAAAATGAAGTCAGCATCCCAGTGCTCCAAAATCTCCTGGTAGACGGCCACATTGACCTTGGACTTAATGAAGCACAGTGGACCAACACCAGCAGATGCAGGGCCACCATCAGGGGGTGACAGGGGTGACTCCTGTCAGGGGCCCAATGGGCCAGGGGGGCCCTATGAGGCAGAAACTAAAAAAAAAATTATTTTTTTTTTAAGATTTTGGCAGCCACCAGTGGGTACTACAGCAGAGTGCTAATTGAGCATGGGAAATGTTTTTACAAGGAGTAAAGTATTAGCATTTGAGAGAATTTCTTAGTGTGCACTAAACCACTATGCACAGTGTGAGACAGACTTGGCACTTTGTTTGTACAGTGTATGCCTGAGTCAGACGGCAGATCACTTTCATTTGCAGAGGAGGTAGGACTTACTTAGCAAATGTTTTTTTTATTTCTCTGTGCAATTTCGGATTGTAACTTCAGTGTGATAGTAGATGTATGGTGGGGCCAGGGGTCCATAAAAACACATTTTTTTTTTAGCAGCAGTATATTTATGATTATTTGTCAATGCTGTAGAAATTCTATATTTAAAACCATGCAGAAATGTTTCCTCCTCAATACACAAATGGTAGGTGCCCTTTTGGCAGATATGCATTTATATATATATATATATATATATATATATATATATATTACATTCCAGTTTACTGCCCACTTATGCAAGGACTTTCCAGATGCAAGGAGGCATTTTATCTAAGATTTTTACATCTGCATAACATGTTATACTCTCAGACTAAGATTGCTCAGTGTTTGAAATGAGACAGGTTAACTTAAAACTGTTCAGTTTACACTACAGCTGACTTAATTTTGAAATACATACCAACAAGCCTAAATCCTGCATTTAACCAGATCTAATGGTATGAGTGCCACAGCTTTTGGTACCACCAAGACCATATAGAGTATAGCTGACAGATGGGAACATTTGTACACTATATTTGAAGTGGTGCTCTTGGTTGGGGAAAATGGGGAAAAATCAAACAAACATATGTCAACCTTTTAAAAGTACTTTTCTTCATCTAGTCATCTACCCAGATCATTAATGTACAATTTTGAATTCACAAAATTATTTTTGTTTGCACATTTACAAATATGATTCTTTAAAAAGTAATCTCTTAATTTCTGCAATATTTTTTATCATGCAAGTCACACACTGTTGATTTAGGGGATGCAATGTGCATAAATGTTTCCTCCTGTGAGTGTTTCTGTGGGTGTCTGTGTTTATGTCTTTGTGCTTTGGTTTGTGTCTCTATGAGTGTGTATGTATTTTTTTTTCTATGGGTGTCTCTGTGAGGGTGTGTGTATGTTTGTCTTTGTGTATTTTCTCTGGATGCCTCTGTGAGGGTGGGTGTGTATGTCTGTGTTTTCTGTGGATGTCTCTATTAGGGTGTGTGTTTTCTGTGGGTGTCTCTGTGAGGGTGTGTGTATGTATGTCTTTGTGTGTTTTATGTGGTTGCCTCTCTGTGTTTGTATGTCTTTGTGTGTTTTCTGTGGGTGTCTCTGTGTTTGTGTGTATGTCTTTGTGTGTTTTCTGAGGCTGTCTGTCGGTGTTTCCTTGGGTGTATGTGCAAGTTTGAGTTTGTGTGTGTGTGTGTCCATTGTCTGTTTCTTTTTAGGACATTTTGACCTTACTGCTGATTATTCACATCTTTCTAAAGACTTTCAGACTAATGAGACCTTTCCGGAAGTCACCAATCTACCATTTAACCTTTAAATTATTGTTTAGGCAGTTCAGGGCCCTTCCTTTCAGCCACTGCATGCTGTTGTCATCATTTAGTTGGCATCTTCCTTTACAAAAAGATAATTTTTTGTTTTCTAAATCTTCTTTTTTACAAAACTATAGTTTACCTCATTATTTGTCAGGTCAATGTAAACAAGTGCTGAGTGTCTGTTTAGGTGTCTGTGTCTGAGTTTGTTTCTTTGCGTGTCTGCTAGAGTGTCTATATGTGAATCCTTACGTGTGAGTGTGTGTGTTTCAGTGTATGAGTGTGTCTGTATGTTTGTATGTTACTACCTTTACAACATTTCCAAGTTTAAATAGACACTTAAGAATAAAGTGCAGATACATTTTAGTCACTTGGTTAAAATTGCACATGTCAAAGGGGGGGGGGGGGGGGGGCCTGATCAATGGTTAAGTCAGGGGCCCCAAAATTTCTAGTGGCGGCCCTGAGCAGATGACATGGCTCCCCAAATCAATAAAGACTGTGGAAACTTCACACTGGACCTCAAGCATCTTGCAGTGTGTGCCTCTCCATTCTTCCTCCATACTCTGGGTCCTTGGTTTCCAAATGAGATGCTAAATTTGCTCTCATCAGAAAAGAGGACTTTGGACCACTGAGCAACAGACCAGGTCTGTTTTTCTTTAACCCAGGTAATACGCTTCTGACATTGTTTGTTGTTCAGGAGTGGCTTGACAAGAGGAATACGACATTTGAAGCCCATGTCCAGGATCCGTCTGTGTGTGGTGGCTCTTGTGAAAGTCCCCAACACTTTTGAATGGCCTTTTCCTGACAATCCTCTCCAGACTGCGGTAATCCCTGCTGCTTGTGTAACCTTTTTCTTCCACACTTTTCCCTTCCACACAACTTTCTATTAATGTGCTTTGAAACAGCACTTTGGGAACATCCAACTTCTTTTGCAATTACCTTTTGAGGCTTTCTCTCCTTATGGAGGGTGTCACTGATGGTTTTCTGCACAACTGTCAGGTCAGCAGTCTTTCCCATGATTGTGATTCCTACTGAACCAGACTGAGAGACCATTTAAAGGCTCAGGAACCCTTTGCAGGTGTTATGGCTTAATTAGCTAATTAGAGTGGGACACTTTGAGCCTAGAATATTGCACCTTTTCGCAATATTCTAATTTTCTGAGATTGTGGATTTGGGGTTTTCATGAGCTGTAAGCCATAATCATCACAATTATGACAAATCACCGCTTGAACTATCTTGCTTAGCATGTAATGAGTCTATTTCATATATTTGTTTCACCTTTTAAGTTGCATTAGTGAAATAAATGAACTTTTGCACAATATTCTAATTTTTCGAGTTTCACCTGTATTTAAAGCTTGTGAATAAGCAAAAATGTATAATAATGGGACATTTATTAAAGAGACAGTAAAGATAGAGAGTGCATATATTTATTTAATTATTAGTAACTTTCCAATTTATTGTTATTATCAATTGTGCTTTGATCTCTTGATTACCTTTTATTGAAAAGTGTGCCTAGGTAGCTCAGGAGCAGCAATGCACTTCTGAGAGCCAGCTGATGATTGGTGGCTGAACATAAACAGTATATCCCTTGCCATTGGCTCATCCAATGTTCTCGCCTAGCTCCCAGCAGTGCATTGCTGCTCATTCAACAAAGGATACCAAAAGAATGAAGCAACTGTAACAATGGAAAGTTTTTGAAATTGTAGGCTCAGTCTGAATCATGAAAGAGAAAGTGTTGTTTCCCTTTATTACCTTTGGTATTCTTTGATGTGTTTATATTTCAAGGTTTATTTATTTTTTTACCTGTGAGTTTAAACAAAGTACTGAAACGTAAAGTTCTGAAACGTTTATCACAAGATAATTGTATTTTTCTGAAAATGATAATGCAATCACCATTATAATAGCATACAATTTCTGATGTATTATAAGTTGCCTATTTACCATGAAACGCTGATTGCTATTAACCCATAGACATATCTACAAAGAAGAACTAGGGAGACCCAACAATTTACCAAAGATTAAAAGAATTTGACAAACCTTAATTTTACCCTGTAGGACAAAACAGATGTTCTGGCAGATCATGAGAATATGCCTTTAAACCTTCTAAAAAAGAAATACAAAGTCATTTTGTCAGATATTTTCTGCATACTAAATCATCATTATTATCCTCTAGATTTCCTAATGCTGCAAGCACTGATCAATGGTGCCTTAATAGGAATACTGAACCCTATCTCCGCTCATTTCTAACCATCCTCAGAAGAGATCAGGCAACAGCAGATGTTTGTACCTAGGAAAACAAACTCACAACAATGTGGTGCCCCATACATAATGAAACTAAAAGTTTTATATTTATTTCTTCAATATTAAAACCAGTAAGTTCATTTTAAAAACTACTTCTGCATATTTTTCTTTGGCTGATCTTTGCTCTGAATATATCATTATAGCTTGTGTAGTGTTTATTGTCTCTTGATTGGGCTTGTCTCTTCTTCAGATACAGCCTAAAATGAGAGCGATCTCACATTGCTGGAGAGTTCCTTCCTGTTTCTTTGATCATTCAGTGAGTTTAGCCCCTGTGAAGTCTGCACTACAATTTCTCTCCAAGCAGGAGAATCTGTGATCATCAGGCACTGTAGGAAGTGTGAAGGAGAGACAAGCCAAGTGCAATATAGCACTGCATGATATGAGAGCTTTGTTACACTTTTGTGAATTGTATTTAATAATACTTTACACTTTTTTGATTCCTTCCGTATTGTTAGTGCAATTTCTATTTTATATTTTAATACATTTATATTTCGATCCAGCAGTGCTTTTACAGATTATGATTATGTTTTGAAAGTTTCTGTGTTTTTTTTTAACAAATTAGGATAATACTTTTTATATTTATGTGTTTCTTTTACAACTTACATTGCACTTTATATTTTCTCTATTGTAAAAAAACCTCAGCTTTAGAAAGTGGGAGGGACAGGGAAGTTCCCTGGGCAACTCTGAAACTCTCTCACAAGTCTTGTGAAATGTATAAGCATTTTAAACAAGCTAGTTTCACTGATTTTGTTTGCCAGCTGTATGCAGGTGAAGTTTGCTAAAAATTCACAATACACTTATTTGAATGACAGAAGCGTAAATCGTAGTGAAAACAATTCAGTTTGATTTGTAATTGATGCAAACTTAGCTTTTATATCAGCCCCAGGTGTTCTCCAGTTGCCTTTTTTCTTCCCTGTAAAATTATGTATCCGAGAGACTCATTCATTTCTATGGAAGGCATCTTTCATTTCTCTGGGACTTCTAGGCTCCGCCCTTTTTCTTATAGAATTCAGTGAGTTCAGCTCCTGTGAAGTCTGCAGTATAATTTCTCTCCAAACTAAGAATCTTTGCTTATCAGGCCTATAGAAAGTAATTAAGTTCTCTGTGAAACTGAAGCTGTTAGTTTTCGAATTTTATTTTAAATAGAAGAAATCCAAAGTGCAATGTAATTTGTAAAATATATGTAAATATACAAAATATGATCCTAGTTTATTTAAGTTATACAGAAACTGTGAAAGCATCACTAGAATTTGTAAAATCGCAATTCTAAATGCACTGCTGAATTCAAAATAACATACAAAATAGAAAGTGCAAAGTTTAAATGTAATAAAACTTAATCTTGAGTTTAAAGAAATACAAAAATACAAAACACAAAGTGTAAATGCAACAGAACTGTTATGTCATGCAGTGCTATATTGCACTGGGTTTGTCTCTACTTCACATACTGAAATGCAGGGAACTCTCCTTCCAGAAGTATAGCAAAATCTGCCTTTTAATTTCACTTGGGATCTAGCAGTGCTCGAGGAACGTTTTAGATCATATCATCTGAGCGAAGAGCTTTAGATCACACCTCTGTTCCAGCCCCCCATAGGGAGAATTATTTTATTTTAGCTAAGCCTTCTAGTTTTTTGTAACCAGAACTGTTCAGTATATATGAGGCTATAATAAGCAAAAATCAGCTATTTCAAATGAGAAAATAAAGGTGAAGGAGCTATTTGTAAAAAAAAAATTGAATACACCCCAGAAGGAAAAATGTATAATTGGGAAGACATTAAGGGCTAGATTATGAGTGGAACACAATTTTGCGCTTGCATTGGAGAGTTATATCCACTAGAAGTAAGTTTGTTGAGCTTAGTGGTTCACGTTCGTATTACAAGTTGAAAAGTAAAAAGTTTGTGCTCTGGGACACACATATTCATGATAAAAGACTATGCAAGGTCACAAACGCATAATCATATTCTCCCATAGACTTTAATGGAGCTGCGGTTTAAAAAAACAACACCCAACAAGTCGCACAAACATGATCGCTGTGCAAATACAGAAGCTTATGTGGCATAATGTACATTCTAATGTCCTGAACATAACAGAATACATTTTATTCTTTGTTATATATATATATATATATATATATATATATATATATACATACATACAGTTATAACTAAAGAAAATACACACTATAACACTTTATTAAATATGAATATTGCATAAATATGATGCTTCATGTTTTCAGCTACATGACTGCAATGCGCTTTATATACAGTTGTAATGAAAATAATTCAACCCCCATTGCAAATTAGGTCTATTGTCAAAATGTACAGACTTTGAGCTGTTTGCATTGAAAAAAATCAAACAAAAGCAATTGAAATAGCTCAACACAAAGAATGCTTCAAGTGATTTTCCCAAATTCAACTGAAAATGCAACTTTTAATGAATTCTGCAGTCTCAAAATTATTCAGCTCTCTGAATAGAATCCCTCACAACAGCACAAATATGCAAAACAGGGGTTGTCTCAAGAACACCTGAAGCAACTAATCAAGGGCTTCATTAGCTGCACCGTATGTGCTTGAGCTAGAACACATGAAATACATGTCTAGGGGTTTGTTGTGTGTCACATGTCAAAAGAATGGTCCAAAAAGTTAAGAGAAGAGATCATCGCCCTTCACAAACAAGGAACAGGATACAAAAAGATAGCAAAGGCACTGAATGTTCCTAGAGACGATGTTAGAAGCATAGTTTGCAAGTTCAAAGCTAAAGGCACAGGGGTTACACTATCTGGACAGGGCAGAAAAAGGAAGCATTCAATGGCGGCAACAAGATTTCCGAGAAGGCAGGTTGAGAAAAACCCTCGAATGACTGCAAAATACCTGCAGCAAGGTATGGTGGCAATAGGAACTGAGGTTTCAGTTTGCACAGTAAGAAGCGTACTAAACGCAGGTTTCCATGCCAGAACTGCAAGACATACACCATTACTGACCCAAAAGCACAAGAAAAGTTGGCTCCAATATGCTACAAAAAAATATAAAAAAGCCACAGAAATTTGGGATCCTGTTCTGTGGAGCAATAAAAAAACTGGAACTTTTTGACCCGATAGATCAGCGGTATGTCTGGAGGAAAAAGAATAAAACATACACTGAAAAGAACACTCTGCCTACAGTTAAGCATTATGGTGGCTCAGTGATGCTCTGGGCTGCTTTGCATCCTGTGGCACTGGAAACCTGCAACGTGTGGAAGGCAAGATGGATTCATTGAAATATCAGGAAACCTTTTAAAAAAAATGTCATACCGTCTGTTAGGAAGTTGAAGCTTGGGCGTCATTGAACATTCCAACAGAACACTGACCCCAAGCATACCTCAAATTCAAGCAAGGTTTGGATGCAGAATAAGTCCTGGAAGATTCTACAGTGGCCATCACAGTCATCTGACTTGAACCCCATAGAAAATCTCTGGTGGTATTTGAAGAAGGCGGTTGCAGCCTAAGAATATTACTGAACTGGAGGCTAAGAGGCCTATTTAACAAATGTCTGTCGGACCTGATCCGACAGTGCGGATCAGGTCCGACAGACATCGCTGAATGTGGAGAGCAATACACTCTCCGTATTCAGCATTGCACCTGCAGCTCACAAGAGCTGCTGGTGCAATGCCGCCACCTGCAGACTCAGGGCCAATGGGCCGCCAGCAAAGGGTTGTCAATCAACCCGATCATACTCGATCTGGAGGATCGCCAGAAACACGGGCCCTCAAGCTCCGTACAGAGCTTGATAGATAGGCCCCTATAGCTCATGAGGAATGGGCTAAGATGGCTGGGCTGAGCCCATGCAGCAGAGTAAAGTAAAAGTGGTTCTTAATGAAAGTGGGCCAATAATAGAGAGAGAGAGAGAGAGAGAGAGAGAGAGAGAGAGAGAGAGAGAGAAAGTGGGCCAGATGTTAGAGAAGCCAGATTGTCATCAAATGGCAATTAATTCTGGAATAGAGCTAAGATAGGCAGATTGTGTTAGGTTCTTAATGCCAGTGAACCTCAAATATATTGCAGCAAAGGATTTACTTCAGGGATTTAGAAATGTGGAAATAGTGGAAAGGGGGGTGGTGGAAATAGTGGAAAGGTGCAGATCATATCTTGTTCTACATGACCTACCCAAGGATCATTCAATGCAATTTCTCAGACTAACGTGACTGTAGTAAATGCTTAATCAATTTTTTTAAATTGCATAAAAAAATTATAAGGGCACTCTATTTTGATGACTTGTTGATATTTATGAAGCATACAAAGAAAAATATCCCCCATTGTTAAATATTATTATTGTCTTTAGTTCCATTTCTGGCTACATGGTAAACACTTCCAAATCCGAGATGCTATGGATTGTCAGAAAGGCGGAGTCTGCTAAAATATACCATTTAAAGAAGTATCTCACTGTTTTAGATACCTGGGTATTAGAATACCTTTAAATCCTGACAAATGGTCCTATCTTAGATAAGGTAAAGGAAGATCTCAGAAATTGGGAGAAATGTCCCCTGTCTCTATCAGGCAGAATTAGTTTAATTAAAATTATCTCCTTTCCAAAAATCTTATACAGTATATAATACAAAATATTCCCATATTATTAAAAAGAAAGGATATAATATCTTTCTGCAAAGAATAGCGTATAAAATACTCTTTCTAGCAAAACAGAATGGTGGTCTATCACTCCCTGATCTCAAATTATATAACCTAGTAGGACTAAGTAACATAGTAACAGAATGGTTTTGTGGGGATTCTTATTTTACAGATATTGTACTAGATAAACGTTTAGCTTACCCTTATCACCTTACACCTATAGTGCACATTAAAGCTAATAAACTTCCTCAAGAAATAAAATGGTTAAAAACTTTAATTTACCCAATATGGGCATGGCAAAAAGTCTGTGGGAAACTGGGTCTTAAGCATACAGTTTCAAATGATTTAACAATTAAGGGAAACCTGGAATTCCCAGAAGGATTATTCTCTAGTGTATTTAGTATTTGGAAGAATAAAGGGCTAGGCTTCATACATCAGTTTTTTGACTCATACTATTAAAGCGTTTGATTCTCTAAAATCCAAACATAGACTACTTAACAAAGATTTTTATACATATCTGCAAGTCAGACATTATGTAAACAAATTAATAACTGAATAAAGGTTTGATTGGAGTTGGGGAACTTTATAACAATGGATAGCATTAGCCCGAAAAGGGCTTTGTTCCATTTCACATTGGTATAAAATTATACTTGTCCAAGGAGGGGATATAAATCTTCATTATATAGCAGATAAATGGTCACTGTATCTCAAGGATGGGAGAATAGATAGCGACCACATTAAAAGTCTATTACAATAGTAGAAAGAACAACATTATTTGCTACCTGGATGGAGTCACATTTAAAAATCAGACGTACATTTAAAGGCCATAAGTGGAAAAACATAGAATTCATTAATTGTAGTAAGTGCAATCTAAAGGCAGCAGATATTATCCATCTTTTATGGGAATTGCCAAAAATAATTTACTCTGGAAAGAATAATATTTTTAGAAGACAAATGGGGTACAACTGGAGGAAACCAAATAATTAATCCAGTCATACTGGCGTCAAGATACATAATCTTTAGAAAATGGAAAATTAGAAAAGAGCCTAAATTTGGAGAATTAATTAATTTTATTAAGAAACAATCGGCTAGATTACGAGTTTTGTTGGTAAGGCTGTGCGGTGCTAACGAGCAGTTTATGCTCACCACTCACCTACAGACAACGCTGGTATTACGTTTTTTTTTAAACCCCGCGTTAGCCGCAGAAAAGTGAGCGAAGAGCAAAATTTTGCTCCACATCTCACCTCAATACCAGCTCTGCTTACGGTAGCGGTGAGCTGGCTAAATATGCTTGTGCACGATTTCCCCATAGGAATCAATGGGGCACAGCCGGCTGAAAAAAAAAACTAACACCTGCAGAAAAGCAGCGTTCAGCTCCTAACGCATCCCCATTGATTCCTATGGGGAAAGAAAATTTACGTTTACACCTAACACCCTAACATGAACCCTGAGTCTAAACACCCCTAATCTTACACTTATTAACCCCTAATCTGCCACCCCTGACATCGCTGGCACCTGCATTTTATTATTAACCCATAATCTGCCACTCCGGACACCGCCGCCACCTACATTATACTTATGAACCCCTTATCTGCTGCCCCCAACATCGCCGCAACCTACATTATATTTATTAACCCCTAATCTGCCGCCCCCAATGTCGCCGCAACCTAACTATACTTATTAACCCCTAATCTGCCGCCCCCAACATCGCCACCTCTATAATACAGTTATTAACCCCTAAACCTAAGTCTAACCCTAACCCCCCTAACTTAAATATAATTTAAATAAATCTAAATAAAATTACTACAATTAACTACATTATTCCTATTTAAAACTAAATACTTACCTATAAAATAAACCCTAAGATAGGTACAATATAACTAATAGTTACATTGTAGCTATCTTAGGGTTTATTTTTATTTTACAGGCAAGTTTGCATTTATTTTAACTAGGTACAATAGTTATTAAATAGTTATTAACTATTTATTAGCTACCTAGCTAAAATAAATACAAAAGTTACAATTACACCTAACACTACACTATAATTAAATTAATTCCCTACATTAAATTAAATTAATTACAATTAATTAAAATAAACTAAAGTACAAAAAAACCCCACTAAATTACAGAAAATATTAAAATAATTAAAAAAAATTTAAACTAATTACACCTAATCTAATCCCCTAATAAAATAAAAAGCCCCCCAAAATAATAAAAATCCCTACCCTATACTAAATTACAAATAGCCCTTAAAAGGGCCTTTTGCGGGGCATTGCCCCAAAGTAGTCAGCTCTTTTACCTGTAAAAAAAAATTACAAATACCCCCCAACATTAAAACCCACCACCCACATACCCAACACTACTCCAAAACCCACCCAATCCCCCCTTAATAAAACCTAACACTAACCCCTTGAAGATCACCCTACCTTGAGATGTCTTCACCCAACCGGGCAGAAGTTGTCCTCCAGAGGGGCAGAAGTGTTCATCCAAGCCGGGAAGAAGAGGTCCTCCAGATGGACAGCATTCTCTTCTGTCTTCATCCGACGACTAAATGATGGTACCTTTAAGTGACGTCATCCAAGATGGCGTCCCTTCAATTCCGATTGGCTGATAGAATTCTATCAGCCAATCGGAATTAAGGTAGAAAAAAATCCTATTGGTTGATGCAATCAGCCAATAGGATTTAGCTCACATTCTATTGGCTGATTGGAACAGCCAATAGAATGCAAGCTCAATCCTATTGGCTTATTGGATCAGCCAATAGGATTGAACTTCAATCCTATTGGCTGATTGCATCATAATACCAAGTTACCTGTAAAATAAATATAAACCCTAAAATAGCTACAATGTAATTATTAATTACATTGTAGCTATCTTAGGGTTTATTTTATAGGTAAGTATTTAGATTTAAATAGGAATATTTTAATTAATAATATTAATATTAATTAGATCTATTTTAATAAGAATTTAGTTAGGGATGTTAGAGTTAGATAGGGTAATTATACTTAATATATATATAATATAATAATGATATTAACTATATTAACCCTAATATAATTAGGGTTAATATAGTTAATATATATAATATAATAACTATATTAACTATATTAACCCTAATATAATTAGGGTTAATATAGTTAATATAGCTGGCGGTGTTGTAGGGGGATTAGATTAGGGGTTAATGTGTTTAATATAGGTGGCGGCGGTGTAGGGGGATTAAATTAGGGGTTAATATTTTTAAAATAGATGGCGGCGGGGTAGGGGCTCACTTTAGGGGGTAGCTAAGGTAGATGGCGGCGGTGTAAGGGGCTCACATTAGGGGGTAGGTAAGGTAGCTGGCAACGTTGTAGGGGGATCACATTAGGGGGTTATACTTTTAATGTAGGTGGCGGCGGGGTCTGGGAGCGGTGGTTTAGGGGTTAAATACTTTATTAGGGATTGCGGTGGGGGATCACGGTTGACAGGTAGATAGACATTGCACATGCGTTAGGTGTTAGGTTTTATTTAGCAGGTAGTTTAAGGAGTTACGGGGCTCCAATTGACAGCATAAGGCTTACTATGGCTGCATTTTGTGGCGAGGTGAAAATGGAGTAAGATTTCTTCATTTTCGCCACGTAAGTCCTTATGCTATATATTGGATACCAAACTGCGCTGGTTTGGTATACCTGTCTATGGCCCAAAAAACTACGGGTGAAGGCAGAAATATACGAACGTAACTTCTAGGTTACGCCGTATATAGGATACCAAACCAACGCAAATTTTGGCGTCGCCGGCTTTTGCGGGCGACACTGCATATCGGATCGGGCCCCTGGATTTTTTACTGAAATTATTTACACAGAACTACTGATGTTATAAAAGGAGAAATGGTTATAAAAGCTTATCTGGGATACCATGTGTTCAGAAATAGCAGGCATGCAATGGCTTTGCTATTTTTTTTTTTTTTTGCCAATTCGAATGCGGCTAATTCCAGCTGCACACCACACTTCTGAAATTCCTGGCAGTAAAGGGGTTAATTAGTTAGCTGGTAAGGGTAATATTACTGTACTGTAGGTATTACCCTCCCACCTGACACCTCCTACATCCCTGATCCCTCAAAAAAAGCTTTCAACCCACTCCCACACTCCTCACAACCATTTCAGGTACTGGCAGACAGTCTGACAATATGACATTTTAGGACTTTTTTTAAATTAATGAATTTTATTTAATTTTTATATTCTGCAGTGTGGGCTCCCCTTTACTAATACACCTCCCTGATCCCTCACAAATAGCTCTCTATCCCTCCCCCTCATAATGGTCTCTGCCATTTTAGGTACTGGTGGCTGTTTGCTAGTACCCAGTTTATCATTATTTTTGATTATTTTCTTATGGCTAGATTACAAGCTTTGTGTTATGAGCGGCTCGGTGCTAACTTGCAAGTTATTTCCACCGCTCACCTCCGTATAGCACTGCTATTACAGGTTTTCAAAAACCCGGCGTTAGCAGGCAATATAGCAGCGTTGAGCTCCATTGAGCTCCATACCACACTCAAATACCAGTGATGCTTTGAGCTGGTTTTACATGCTTGTGCACGATTTCCCCATAGACATCAATGGGGGGAGCCGGCTAAAAAAAAGCCTAACACCTGCAATAAAGGAGTGTAAAGCTCCGTAATGCAGCCCCATTGATTCCTATGGGGAAAGAAAAGTTATGTTTACACCTAACACCCTAACATAAACCCGAGTCTAAACACCCCTAATCTGCCACCCCCGACATCACTGACACCTACATTACACTTATTAACCCCTAATCTGCCGCCCCAACATCGCCCCCACCTACCTTGGTGTGCTAACTATCTTTTAATTACATTGCGGACAATAAAGAAGCTTTATTTTATACTCATTTATTGGTGCCGGTCTGGGTTTTTTCTCCACTTGGTATTACACGTTCATTAAGGTACCTACAGGGCACATTATGAGTATATACGGGCACAGCTTGAAATCCACATGAGAGGCCAGGAAACTGGATACTTTTTTGACATTATCCGTGGTGCTCTGAGTCTGGGATAAGGTGCGGGACACGGAACGGGGATTGTTCATAGAGCAAGAAGCCAGCATTTGAAAATCAGCATGATTCAATCCATACCTTTCAAGTAAGTGATCTTTACTACAGCACATGTCAGTTGATTGTGAATGTGTTTAAACATGATCAAAGATTTGAAGGCGGCCATATGCTGTTATATTCAGCTTTATTACTGAGATTTATTACTTGCATCATTACTTTTCTCGGAGTCAAACAAGTGGTTAAAGCTAATTATTGCAAATATTTGTAGATCAACTTTTTGGAGTGCGGAAGGAGTTACATATAGCGTAAAGCTCCGTAATGCAGCCCCATTGATTCCTATGGGGAAAGAAAAGTTATGTTTACACCTAACACCCTAACATAAACCCGAGTCTAAACACCCCTAATCTGCCGCCCCCAACATCACTGACACCTACATTACACTTATTAACCCCTAATCTGCCGCCCCAACATCGCCCCCACCTACCTACACTTATTAACCCCTAACCTGCCTCCCCTAACATCACCCCCACCTACATTACACTTATTAACCCCTAATCTTCCGCCCCCAACGTTTCCGCCACTATACTAAAGTTATTAACCCCTAAACCTAACCCTAAGTCTAACCCTAACCCTAACACCCACTAACTTGAACATAATTAAAATAAATCTAAATAAAAATTACAATTAATACTTAAATAATTCCTATTTAAAACTAAATACTAAATAATGATGTCTTGAAAAAGGCCCTGTTACGAGGGCCAAAACGCGTAGACGACAACTTTATACCAAAGATTTGAGAGGCTCATTATATCCAGGACCAGGTTTTTGAATGGTAAGACTATTTTCAATAGTCCATACCCCTGTAGCGCTTTTGTTTAGTGCACTTTTCCCATCTTTTTCAGGTTTCTGTTATTAAAAAGGAGTAGGACATTGGACCCCATCGCACTTTGAGGATCTTTCCTATCTTTTTATATCAAACATCATATGGATTCGCCTTTTACTAATTGACTTTTTATGGACATTTTTTAGGATTGTGGACTAAATTATTATTTTTTTGGCCAAATTAGAGATAATTCTTTGTTTTTAATTTATTTTACTGTTTCTATTGTGTGTATCACATATTGTCTATAAGGTAGTGAAGTTAGATACTTCATACGGACCATTGAGTCTACCTATTACCATTATCCACTGTCATTATCCAGATCCATAATAGGCTAACTGAGATAATAGCTGGTACCAGTTTAGTTTAGGTTGCCACGAGTAGGACATATTATTATTTGTTCTGGGTGATTTTGATTACACCCACGCACGGTATTCACCACTCAATTCGTATGTTTATGTTTATTGTCATTTTTTATTTCGATTTTTGCATTGCATCATATTTTTATTTATGAATCACGGTGATCAACACTATTTTTCACCACAATTTGTTTTTGTTATCATACTTTGTTTTTTCTATCATACTTTGTATTATTGAGAAAATCTGTTGTTAAATTGTTGTTAAATTGTTGACCTAAAACACAGGTCTTGCAGTACCAATTAGAGTTGGTGTCATCACATTGCACACATCCTATGAGATATTATTCTATTTTTACCTAATTTAGAATTGCACACATTTTAGTTTAGTCTCTATCTAGCATCATTGCATCTCAATAGATCTTAGTATACCTTGGTGTGTACTTAAGAGGGCTCATGACCCACAATTTTGTACTGTAGGATATTAGAATATCCAGTTATTATATTGTATTCTCTATTGTATAGAGCTTTTGAAATTTTATATCTTATTGTATATTGTCTCATTTTAATTGATTTTATCATCATATAAGCATCATATGAGCTTAAATAAACACATTTGTATGGCATTTGAGTGAGTTATATGAGTTATTGAATCACTACTTAGGATCACACTAACTCTAAGGGAGTTTATTAGAGATTGTTTTCATTCCTGTAGTATATCTAAGCCCTTGGCACACCTATATATCCTGTATCATTGATCTTTACTACAGCACATGTCAGTTGATTGTGAATGTGTTTAGACATGATCGCAGATTTGAAGGCGGCCATATGCTGTTATATTCAGCTTTATTACTGAGATTTATTACTTGCATCATTACTTTTCTCCGAGTCAAACAAGTGGTTAAAGCTAATTATTGCAAATATTTGTAGATCAACTTTTTGGAGTGCGGAAGGAGTTACATATAGCGTAAAGCTCCGTAATGCAGCCCCATTGATTCCTATGGGGAAAGAAAAGTTATGTTTACAACTAACACCCTAACATAAACCCGAGTCTAAACACCCCTAATCTGCCGCCCCCGACATCACTGACACCTACATTACACTTATTAACCCCTAATCTGCCACCCCAACATCGCCCCCACCTACCTACACTTATTAACCCCTAATCTGCCTCCCCTAACATCGCCCCACCTACATTACACTTATTAACCTCTAATCTTCCGCCCCCAACGTCGCCGCCACTATACTAAAGTTATTAACCCCTAAACCTAACCCTAAGTCTAACCCTAACCCTAACACCCACTAACTTGAACATAATTAAAATAAATCTAAATAAAAATTACAATTAATACTTAAATAATTCCTATTTAAAACTAAATAAATACTTACCTGTAAAATAAACACTAAGCTCGCTACAATAAAACTAATAGTTACATTGTATCTATCTTTGGTTTTATTTTTATTTCACAGGCAAGTTTGTATTTATTTTAACTAGGTAGACTAGTTAATAAATAATTATTAACTATTTACTAACTACCTATCTAAAATAAATACAAATTTACCTGTAAAATAAAACCTAACCTGTCTTACACTAACACCTAACCTTACACTACAATTAAATAAATTACATTAATTAAATACAATTAACTAAATTACAAAAAAACAAACACTAAATTACACAAAATAAAAAAGAAATGATCAAATATTTAAACTAATTACACCTAATCTAATAGCCCTATCAAAATAAAAAAGCCCCCCCCCCAAATAAAAAAAAACCCTAGCTTAAACTAAACTGCCAACAGCCCTTAAAAGGGCCTTTTGTGGGGCATTGCCCCAAATAAATCAGCCCTTTTACCTGTAAAAAAATATGTAAACAACCCCCCAACAGTAAAACCCACCACCCACACAACCAAACCCCCCAAATAAATCCTATCTAAAAAACCTAAGCTCTCCATTGCCCTGAAAAGCGCATTTGGATGGGAATTGCCCTTAAAAGGGGATTTAGCTCTTGTTCAGCCCAAACCCTAAGCTAAAAATAAAACACACCCAATAAACCCTTAAAAAACCTAACACTAACCCCCAAAGATCCACTTACAGTTTTTGAAGACCGGACATCCATCCTCAACGAAGCCTGGAGAAGTCTTCATCCAAGCGGCAAGAAGTACTCAACGAACCCGGGAGAAGTCTTCATCCAAGCGGCAAGAAGTGGTCCACCAGATGGGCAGAAGTCTTCATCCAGACGGCATCTTCTATCTTCATCCTTCCTAATCGGAGTGGCTCCATCTTCAAGACATCCGGCATGGAGCATCGTCTTCATACGGTCCCAGATGTACACTGAAGGCTCCTTTAAAATACGTCATCCAAGATGGCGTCCCTTGAATTCCAATTGGCTGATCGGAATTAGAGTTACAGTTTTATAATTGGGTAGCAATACATCATTTTGTGATTCTTTATTTTGAGAAAAAAGATGATCCTTTTTTCAGTAGATAATAGATAGCAGGACTGTTCCTCCTCAAGTCCCCCTGACTTGCTTAGGTAATTATCCTCACGTGCACACTGGGTGGCCCAGCAGCAGAGGGGGGAGGGAGTTGGAATGCCACACTATGGAAAAGTGCTGGAATGGGGGGTAGGGGTCACCCTATATAATGACCATGGGGAGGGTCGGACTCCTGCACTACAGAAAAATAAAATAAGAACCAACGGCTAGATTACGAGTTTTGTGTTATGGCTGAAAAAGCCTCATAACTCTGCTTTTTCACTACCGCTGGTATTACGAGTCTTGCAGGAATATCAGTACCGTGCAATGTGGGAGGGCCTCGGTTTAGGGGTTAATATGTCATTTATGGTTGTTAGTTTACTTTTTAGCATTTTAGTTATGAGTTTTATGTTACGGATTTGTAACATAAAAGCCATAACTACTGACTTTCAGTTTACGGTATTGTAGTTATTGGCTGTACCTGCCACTTTTTGGCTCGTAATACTGGCGCTGTGGAAGTCCCATTAAAAAAGGACTTTTTGAAAGCTGCGTAGTTACGGCCAAATAAGTGTGCGGTACAGATATTCCTGCAAGACTCGTAATACCAGCGGTAGTGAAAAAGCAGAGTTATGAGGCTTTTTCAGCCATAACACAAAACTCGTAATCTAGCCGTTGGTTCTTATTTTATTTTTCTGTAGTGCAGGAGTCCGACCCTCCCCATGGTCATTATATAGGGTGACCCCTACCCCCCATTCCAGCACTTTTCCATAGTGTGGCATTCCAACTCCCTCCCCCCTCTGCTGCTGGGCCACCCAGTGTGCACGTGAGGATAATTACCTAAGCAAGTCAGGGGGACTTGAGGAGGAACAGTCCTGCTATCTATTATCTACTGAAAAAAGGATCATCTTTTTTCTCAAAATAAAGAATCACAAAATGATGTATTGCTACCCAATTATAAAACTGTAACTCTAAAAATTCTACCAAATCAATATCTTTGTTTAAACCCTCTAGGTTCAAAGTGCCTAAAGTATGGATCCAGTAGGTTTCCCTTTTCCTAAAACATAGAAGGCTATTTCCTTCCCTTATTGTCACCTGTATCTGTTCAATGGTATTCACTTTTAAGTCCTTTGGGTTTTAATTGTGAACAAGGGAAAAATGTGCAGAAAAACCTTTTTAATGTACACAAGGTGTTAGTTTACTGTTGTTTTGAAGTTCATTTTTATTCTTCCTATATACTTATTGGAACAACAGCATTACATCTAATAAATTAAAAATATTTACTACTTAACTTAACTCAAGGTAGTTACAATATATAACCATGTTAAAGCATCTAATTTCCTTGCAATGTAATATGATAATTAATGGCAATATTTAAACAATAGTATATACAAACATAAATTAAACATTTATAATATAATTTTTTTAAATTTAGCAACAGGACAGAAATGGAGTACAGGGGTTTTTCTAGAATATTTTTTACATAATATCAGAAACTACAACTGTTTTCTAAATCTGGCAAAATATACAATAGCTAAAACTGATGTCTATATTTTACTTACTCATACTTTATTCGTCATAGACAGGTAGATGCTAAATTGTGTTGGCAGCATTGCAAAAACGTATTTTAGAGGAAAGTTTTAAAAACTGGCAATTTAGGGTTGAATATTTATCATAATTGATCACGGCTGGAGCTGGAAAAGATTCTGGCTATAGAAGTGCATACATTTGCCAATATTCTGTCATTTTAGATAGCTCACACAACTATGAACTTGGCTGAGATAGGTCAGTCACATAGCAAAACTTAAGTATCTTACAAAGCCAAGTAAGCTTACCAATGCAAATACATTGCCAACTAACTAGCAAACCATTCTCTTTTCAATATTGTTTTTATGATTGTTAACTTTATTAGAAAAAAAACTTAGGTTAACTGGTTTCCTAGTAACAAGATGTAGATACAATTAAAGTAAGTCAAACTCGTCAAAGATGCTTCTATTAACATAATGGTTTGTCATGTGTTGCTTCACTAAGCTTTTCAGACCTCTCTAGACCTCCAGGTCTTAAAGGGCCATGGAAGCAGTACAATAAAACATGCAAGAAATCATGATGTTCTGCAGCTTATTGATTTTATATTTCAGGTAGCTCAAATGAATTGTAAATATACCTAAAAGTCAATATTTAACTTTCATGTAACTTATAAAATAGAGACTTCTTTAATTTACTTCTATTATCAAATGTTCTTAATTCTCATAGTATCATTTGTTAAAAAGCATACCTAGATAGACTCAAGAGAAGTAACCCACTACTGGGAACTAGCTAGTGAGTTGTAGACACTAAGGTGACTATGATAATGCTATAATTTCAAGAGAGCATACATGAGTCGCTTCACTTAAATGCTACAATTAAATGCTTCAAGGGAACATACATAAATTACTTCAATTAGATTACTTCAATTAGAAAGGCCAGTTTAGAGAGGCCGAAATGCGTTGACTTTAAACTGGTAAGCCTATTTCTAATATTAACATTTTAGAAACAATCTGCACTATTGTATTCCATCATTCACAGGAGATCCCAGGGAATTTTTTAAAGAACTTCTAAAGACTTCTGGGACATTGGAGGCATCACACGTACTATCATCATCAGGAATACAAGTTTGATATATATTTTTCATACTTTTACACATTTTTGCATTTTTATCACCTAAAAGACTATTGGTCCATTGACTCTTTATTTTTAATTTTTAATTTTTGTGTACACAACATTTGTATTTTTCAATTTTAATATCTATTTTCCACCAAGATTGAGACTTTTCAAATTATTTTTGGGCACCACACAAGTTTCTGGACACTTTTTTTTCACTATCCCAATATTTGAATTGTGGAGACTCACCCTGTCACACCACACCATGCTGACACTTAGGTGTCAAGTGAATGCTGTTTCTATTTGTTTTTACTTGCATTCACACCATGGGGCCTATCTATCAAGCTCCGAATGGAGCTTGAGGGTCCGTGTTTCTGGCGAGCCTGCAGGCTCACCAGAAACAGCAATTATGAAGCAGCGGTCACAAAGACCACTGCTCCATAACCCTGTCTGCCTGCTCTGAGCAGGTGGACAGGAATCACCGGAATTCAACCCGATCGAGTACGATCGGGTTGATTGACACCCCTGCTGGCGGCCCATTGGCCGCAAGTCTGCAGGGGGCGGCGTTGCACCAGCAGCTCTTGTGAGCTGCTGGTGCAATGCTGAATATGGAGAGTGTATTGCTCTCCGCTATCAGCAATGTCTGTCAGACCTGATCCGCACTGTCGGATCAGGTCCGACAGACATTTGTTAAATATGTCTCCTTGTTTGAATTCTTTAGGACTGGTAGCCCCAGTCAGATAGGATTGTCACCTTCAGTCAGATAGAACAACCAAATTGAGTTTTTGCCACACTAATTATATGAGTTTATGTTTTACTGATTTTATGTCTTATGTTTTATAGATATATGGATCCATGCTTCTTGATTTAATTGTTGTATTAAATTGAATTGTATTCTACCTTTTAGCATCTAATTGAAGTAATTTATGTATGCTCTCTTAAAACATTTAATTGTAGCATTTAAGTGAAGCGACTCATGAATGCTCTCTTAAAATTATAGCATTATCATAGTCACCTTAGCCTTCATACTTTAGGTGCTCTGAACTCCACCCCACACTCTTGTTAATATATTGGTTTCCTTAAAAGTAGCGTGAAGTGCTTCGTGGTCCTGGATGTCCGACCGCTAACGGCTTCTGTAAAGGATATGAGAGAATGTTACCCTCTCACCTGCTCTTGTTCTGCCCGGTATATGCTCCTCACTCCGGTCGCACAGACTTCCAAGCCCTCCGGGATCTATAACACTCCACTGTTTCGTGGCTTTGAGATTCCCCTTCGGCGTCTGAAGTCACAATACATGTGCTTGGTTGCGGCCAATCGGTAGGTTAACCACTCGGGCTGACAGCAATACTTCAATCCAATAAGGTAAGCCGCTCTTGGCGTAATTCATGTGCTGACTTTCCCAGAGCCCCCTCGGGTGGGCTAGATTGCCCCTCTGCAGTACACACCGGCCCTCTCCCAGGTCGGATATATAAGAATTCAAAGAAAAAGTACTACTTGAAATAAAAAACTCTCTTTATTCTGACATATTAAAACATAGTTGCTCACGTGCAGTAATATTTAAAATCCAAAAACACTACTTGAAGGCCAGTCTGACATGTTTCAGCTGTTCTGCCTTATTCATAGACTCGAGTCTACGAATAAGGCAGAACAGCCGAAACATGTCAGACTGGCCTTCAAGTAGTGTTTTTGGATTTTAAATATTACTGCACGTGAGCAACTATGTTTTAATATGTCAGAATAAAGAGAGTTTTTTATTTCAAGCAGTACTTTTTCTTGGAATTCCTAGGTGTTTCCTTCCCTTGGCGCTAGGTCTCCCACAATTTAGTGAGTTGTGGACACGCAGTTATATATAAGCAACAGGGCAATAATACAAATTCTCAAACATATTATTTTAGTTTTTGCACTTTTATATCTCTTTAAATTACAGGAAAAGGAGACAAAATTAATAATGAGAGTTAAATTACAGTATTGTTAAGTTTTGCATAATGAAATACTTTGGTGAAGTGAGTTTTATGTTTTGATGTCCCATCAACACTTTGCATTTAACCCTTTCCCGCCATTAGGACGTTCCATGCCATCCTTATTGCACTGGGCTTTAGCGCCGTTAGGATGGCATGGAATTTTCTAGCCGTTTGGCTGTCCTGAAGCCATAGAAGCTTCCTAAATAAGATTGCAGGATAGGCACTCCTCCCTGACCTTATCCCATCATTAAAATCACGCGTTCGCATGAACTATCCCATGATTTTAATTTGTACTTATTTGTTTACCGTTCCGAAATAGACAAATAAATCCTGGCGAGAAAGGGTTAACATAAAATGCATTTGTAAAAGAATGATACAATAGAAAGTACACAAATTATTTTATCAGGTGTACAGTAAAATTCTATCTGTTAATTCCCGTCTTTACCCATAACTATATCCAATAGGAACCACAAAAAATAATAATACACAATAATTAATGATTGTAGACTAGTGATGCCAAGTAATGTATCAAGTTACATAAGGTATCGTCTGATACGAACAAAAAAAAATTAGGAAAAGCCCAGAACACACAGTGACCACTATTCTAAGAATCAGATAATGCCAGGAAGGAATAATGTTTCCCACATGGTGCATGTGTTTAGTTATTAAGTCCTTATGATCTACAATTCAAGAGCGATTAGCTCAAACAACTATATTTACCTATGCATTTAGGAAGGGGGAAAACCCCTACAACATTTTTAACAAATGGACGTTCTCTTTTGGCTCACAATAAATCTTGTTATTGAAGACTATCTGAATCTTGTAATATAAGAAAAAGATTCAAGAATGAATGGCCTTAAGATGTATACAAATATTTCTTGTTCATATAGACAGTTACATATATGTACTAACAAATAAGCTTTAATACCTAATAATCTTATAAAAAATATTAATCTTTAGTTTGATATTTTATGTTTAGTCTGAGAAGCAACTCATTAAAACAAAACATCTTTTTTTAAATGTAGACACTAGGGTCGGCATTTAAGAATCACAGGGCGGACAAGGCTTGCTCCAGCGAACCTGTCCCCAAGGTATCGCGGGCAGCAATACGCTGCCCACATTTATCATTGCAACAGCAGCTGCTGGTGCAATGCTGCCCCTTGCTAACATGCATCCAATTGCGTGCCAGCAGATGCTGTCAATTACCCGGGTCGGACTTGTCTGGGGTGATTTTGGTCCACCAGCTCAGAGTTGAAAAAAAAAGAAAAGAAAAAAAATACTTTGATTATCTTTCATTATTTATTTTACATGCTTAGAACCATAGAAACATATATCACAAAGAAGTAAATAAACACCCATTAAAGGGACACTAAACCCAAAAAATTAATTTCATGATTCAAGTAGAGAATACAATTTTAAACAGCATTTCAATTTACTTCTATTATCTAATTTGCTTCATTCCTTAGCTATCCTTTGTTGAAGAAATAGCAATGTACATGGATGAGCCAATCACACAAGGCATCTATGTGCAGCAACCAATCAGCAGCTACTGAGCCTATCTAGATATGCTTTTCAGCAAAGTATATCAAGAGAATGAAACAAATTAGATAATAGAAGTAAATTAGAAAGTTGTTTCATATTTCATGCTATTTGTAAATCATGAATATAAAAATTTGGGTTTCATGTCCTTTTAAGTCTGATGGAAGCGGAATTCCTTCTCAGTAAAGCCTTATTGCTATTCCAGATATTCCTCATTTCAGTACATTGTCATTAACACATCTATTGGAAGTCTTTATTGTTAATCAAGCACCCTTTCACCATAAAATACTTGAAGGTTTTATGTCCTATCATCTCTATCCATTCTCTCCTATAAGTGGCAAATATAATGAGCATTGAGTCTTAGGGCTCCATGTATCAAATCGTCAATTTGCTCGCCAAAAGCGTGTCTGTTCGACTCGCTAGAACTCACAGATAGCAAGATGCTGCCCTCTCACCATTTGTACTAAAAAACAGCGTAAAAATGATTGTGTCTAATCCGCATCGAGCGCAGGCGAATGATTCATACATCTGACGCCTCGCTAGTAGCAAATGTACTATTATTTTCTTACAACTTTTCAGACATGTTTGTCCCACGTGATTGTAAGGTGTCAGAAACGTCACATTTGTCCCGGGAAGTTATTTCAGCACTATATAAAGTCCACTTTTATCTATTTTTTCAGACCAAAAAATTTCTGAACCTGAAGCGTTTCAAGCTCATATATTTATTTTTTAAATAAAATAAGGCAACTTCAGGATCTGATCGCAGACAACCAAATCCAAGAATCCACAGTTCTCCATGGACAAAATTAAAAAATAGACAAGAATATATAAAACAAATAGTCAAATTTGGCGCCAGTTAAGCTTACCTAATAACCATCCCTCTGGCATCTCTCCATTTTCAAACTTTTGATACAGTCCGGTCTGCCTTAAGATGTAAGCATCATGACAGGAGCGAGGGTAATTGGATCGTACACTTATAATTCTCATTTTTGGGTCACACACCATCTGTACATTCAGTGAATGGCAAGACTTTCTGTTACGATAAATCTCCTCCCGTAAATGTTGCGGTCTAACTACAATATGGGTACAGTCTATGGCCCCAAGTACATTTGGCATTCCTGTCACACAATAAAATTGAGACTTTATCGATTGCCACTCTTCTGTGGTAGATGGTAGACAAACATATTCTGGGAAGTATTCTTGAGAAAGTCCCGATGCTACGGGACAAAATGCGTAGAATCAGCTGTTAGTAGTATTAATTTTGGCCCTGTGAGGCTTCCATAGATCTTCACATGCACATTAAGGCATCTACAGGATAGAGCCGAGGGTGTGTCTGTGATGGAAGTCAGAGCGGATCAGCAGGCTTAGTGGATGGTACAGGTTTCACGGCAGTGAGGTGCAATTCCACTTACCCAACAGAATCTCTGTGTTACGATTTTCACCTCCTGTTCATCTTATCCGGACCAAGCTCTGTGTGTTCAACATAATGCTTTGGACTTCATAACCTGTTGTTTGATGTGCCTGTGAATACTTCTTTGTCTTGAGAGTGCAATATAGCGAGTGAGGCTATAATTAAATACTGAATCTACACCTGAATCGTTCTTTGCGCTTCTCTCCTCTTCATTTTCCTTTATATATTCTGGGAATATATGCATAAGTGCATCAATAACTTTAGTTAGATGACACGAAAAGGCAGATTGACTGAAACCAATGATGATGCTGGACACTGCCTGAGATGATCCGGTGGCAAAAAAGTGCAAGGCAGCAAGAAACTTGAGGAGTCCGGGAATGGGCATTGAACGTGCCATCACTGGCTCTAGGAACTGTGCAATGTGAGCATATAAAGTCAATATTGAATGTCTATCCAGACGTAACCTTTGAATAACCTAAATATTGGAAAGGCCATCTAAAGGAACCTGAGGAAGGAATACACACTGTACCTGCAATCTCCTTCTTCTAACAACATTTTCTATGGCACCAGGTTCCCGAATTTGCCTTCTCACCCTGACTTCCATCAGACGAAGAATATATAGCTGAAGAAGTGTCTCCATGACTAGCAGGATCTACAGTGAGTAAAGATTCAAGTGTATTGTCATTCTTTTATATCACTTGTAGGTGTAAATCTTATAGACCCTATTGATTATTATTGTGCTCGCCACCTTTAAGCTGTCAAGGGATTTTTCAGGAGCTAGGTGCGGAAAAAGTAGCGTGCGTAGAAATAGATTGTTTAGTAATTACTGTTTATTGCGAGATTTATGTTGAGCGAGGATTTTTTAGCGACAAAAAAGACTAGAATATAAAAATTGCGGACAAGTTCGCTCGACACTTGTAAATGTCAGTTTTCCAATGAATTCTGGGCATAGTACATACGAAGTTCGATCTGCATGCAGAAATGTAGACGGAAAAACTCACGAACACCTCGCAGACAGCTTAGTAAATGGAGCCCTTAGAGTGTAAGTTTTATATTTTGGACCATGTACCATTTAAGTAACTCTCCATTGAACACCTTCTAATGTATTTATATACTTATGGAGATACATTGCCCCATTTATAAAATCATAGATGGACAGGATTCTATACTTGAAAACCTGTCCCCCCGTGATTGTGGCGAGTGGGCAGAGTACTTTGTACATTCGCTATCCACATTTTTTAACATTGCACAAGTATATTTCAAGTATGCAGTGGCTAAAAGGGCTCCAAATCAGCTTCCGTTGCTTGATAAATGGAGCCCACAGTCTCTAACAGACAAAACTGTATGCAATACCCAGAATGAGACCTAACTAGTTATCTATAACGTTGCATATGACCCTCACATCTTCTGCTGATAATACCTCTTTCTTTCCAACCTAACAGCATACTTACCTTAGCTCCACTGCTGCATTGTTTATCAATATGCTGAAATAATAATTTACAAGACTCTTTCCTTTTTTTTTTTTTTACTGTGAGCAAAAGTACCATTGAGTCTATAATTAATCTTTAAGAGCTCCATTTAGCAAGCTGCGTGATGCAGCTTTGGAGAACTGCAATTCATCAGACCACTGCTTCCTCACCTATATCCCAGCTCTGAGCTGACATATATCTACAGAAAAGGACGCATACAGTTAAAATTCAGGGCATGGATTTCACTCCTACTGTATATGGGCCAACTTAAATGTTGACATATCAGCAAAATTAAGGCTTAGGGACCGAGTTATCATGCCCCGTATGCTGAAGTTTCTGCGCGAGCCTTCAGGCTCGCCGGAAACAAGAGTTAAGAAGCAGCGGTCTTATGACCGCTGCTCCTTAACTCGTCCGCCACCTCTGAGGTGGCGAACAGCAATCATCCCGATCAGATACGATTGGGATGATTGACACCTCCTTCTAGCGATTGGGCAGGAGGCAGTATTGCACAAGCATTTCACAATAAATGCATATGCAATGATAAATGCAGACAGCGTGTGCTACAGCAGATCATATCTGCCCCCACAATGTTAAATCGGCCCTTCAGTATTTTTTTTTCATCTTTTATTGAAGTATTTAGTGAAACATTACATATAATAGTCGCCATGTCACATAGAAAGATAATATCAAAAACATTTCTAAAGAAACAAATCAAAGACATCAATAATCAAGGTTTAGTATTTTATTCAATTGTAAATATAAAATTCTAAAATTATTCCTTAAAAACAAGTTAAAAAAGGACAAGCATTATTTCCCAGTTTTAGCATTAAATGCAAATATAATATCTTTAAAACTATTCTAGTTTTTATTTATAAATATACATGAAAACAGCTACTCTTTAAAAAAGGAAGCTGAACATTTGTTCAAGTTAGAGATAAATTCCAGTGTTTTAACCCCTTAACTGCTGAGCCATTTCCCACCCAGTGCTGATCTGTTTTGGAGTTTTAGATGCTGTTCACATTTAAGCCCTACTGTTAGCCATTTTTCAGTGACAAAACCAATATATATTACAGTATATTTGTTTTGTTTTTTACTAGATACAGTAGATTCAAACTGTACCATTTTTATATGCATATATTATGACATGAGACATTTATAACAAAAATCACACAAGCCTATGCACAACACAAAGCACAACAGGATGTGCACAAGCCTGATTTGCCACATATCTATCACTAATTGGTCTCAACAGAGATTATCACATAAGAGTAGAAGAAAGTAGCAGGCACTACAAGATGGTGAATATAAAACATCCAAAATGTATTAAAAACATTTAAAAAATTCAAGATATGCAAAACCGTCTAAAAAGGAATGTACAGACAATGACAGTGGGACATAGACAGATGTCTGACGCGTTTCATGCCCCCTACAGGCACTTACTCATAGACATATCACGTACAGAGAAAGATGTGCTACTTATACCTTCACCCAAACAACATTTACTGTTAAGTGACCAGTGTGCATTAAAAACAAACAAACTAAGGCCTAGATTTGGAGTTTTGTCGGTAACGACCCGCGTAGCTAACGCCGGCTTTTTTCTGGCCGCACCATAAAAATAACTCTGGTATTGAGAGTCCACATAAAGGCTGCGTTAGGCTCCAAAAAAGGAGCGTAGAGCATTTTTAACGCAGCTTCAACTCTCGATACCAGAGTTGCTTACGCAAGCGGCCAGCCTCAAAAATGTGCTCATGCACGATTCTCCCTGTTTGAGCTGAAAAAAAACCTAACACCTGCAAAAAAGCCGCGTTCAGCTCCTAACGCAGCCCCATTGTTTGCTATGGGGAAACACTTCCTACGTCTGCACCTAACACTCTAACATGTACCCCGAGTCTAAACACCCCTAACCTTACACTTATTAACCCCTAATCTGCCGCCTCCGCTATCGCTGACCCCTGCTGTCAGGGTTTCTTGTCGCTCATCTCCTATGTCCCTTTAAGGATTCACTGCATTCAGATTCCAAGCTTATATTAACCTGGTCACGCCCCTTCCTCCTTGCTTCAGTATTGTTTGAGCTCACTAGTTCAAGTTCCTATTCTCTGCAGGAGAAACTTTCCAGGCTCTCCATATTACACTGATTACCTCCAAGAACCACAGAACAGGATTGTTTGAGTTTAAAGACAATTCCCACTGAATATTCCTACCACCTTATGACTGACCTCCGGTTGTATTAAAACCCTCCTGATTCTTTTCAACAAATAACCTGCACTTGAGCTCTCATTACCTGCTCTCACCAAATCACCTCTGCCATTTTTCAGAACGCAGCTGCTACACGCTGCACACACCTCTCACAGCGTGTCCATTCCTCTGCAGCACAGACACCTGTCAGCACAGGCAGAACAGATTCACCACTAACACAGTCTTACTCTGAACTCAGTTTACACAGGTGCCTGTTTCCTTGCAGCAGAAGCCAAATACGCTCTGCAAATAATTTTGATTCAAGTTAAGCCCAAGCTCTGGGAACTTCCTTATTTATTCTTATCCTGATTCAGAAATACTGATCAGGATAGACACTTACAGCAACTCTCTTTTGCCTTGTTGGGAATACTTAGCAACAGATAGCTTTGTATTTAACCTTCACTGGCATACATTCAAACTTATTAGCTCCGCAGCTGAGATCCACAATCTAGCTAACTGTGATCCTTACATAATACTGAAGCCTAAATATGGATCCAGCGGAGTTACCCCAAATAGTGTACGCACTATCACAGAGGGTGGATCAATTGAGTCAGGGACTCAGGGATTTACAGGTACAAAACAACAGCTTGAGTAACATTATAAAAGACTCACTAACTAAATCCGCAGCTGCTGTTGCGACCCCAGAACCCCAAGTGTCTATGCCAGATACCTTCGCGGGGGATAGAGCTCAATTTACTCAGTTTAGGAACTCCTGTAATTTATTGTTTAACTTAAAACCCAAGACATATTCTACAGAACGTGTTAAAGTCCTGACAGTCATTTCCTTCTTAAGAAGTGAACCCCGAAAATGGGCTGACGCATTCTTTGAACAAGACCACCCCATTTTAGCCTCTCTTCAGGATTTCTTCAAAGAAATGGCTGTATTATACCAGGATACCAATATTCAGCTGACTGCTGAAACTAAGATGAGGTCTCTCAAGCAAGATAAAAAACCTGTCGAAGAATACCTCAGCGAATTCAAGCAGTACAGTAAGGATACAGAGTGGAGCGAGATCGCTCTAAGGAATCAATACCGTTTAGGGTTGAATGATGCTTTAAAGGATGAATTAGCACGTACCGAGTTGCCAAGATCATTAGAAGGTTTGATCACTTTAAGCATCCAAATAGACCGAAGATTAAGAGAACGTAAAACAGAAAAGCTAGCCACTGAGACTTCCAGCAGGCCTTCAGTCTCTTATCACAAACCACCTACTAGTCACACCACTGAACCAATGGATATCGGGTTCACAAAGGGACCGCTTCAGCCAGAAGAAAGGAACCGCAGACGCATGAATAACTTATGCATGTACTGTGCATCCAAGACACACACCGTAAAGGACTGTCCTATTCTCTTAAGACAAAAGAGACGTAAGTGTTTTTTGGACACAACATGTTTGTCCACTAGCATAAAACATGTGGCTTATTGTTCTCTATCTCTTAATTTGCAGTGGGATCGTCACCAGGTGATCAGTGAAGCCATCATTGACTCAGGAGCACAAAATTCCTATATAGATGCCATGTTTGTCGCTGTAAATAAAATACCCACCTTGTTGAAAGCAAAACCTGTCTCCATTAGAGTAATTGATGGTAATTTTATCACCTCAGGACCTGTCACACATCAAACAGTTCCTATTAAGGTATCTAGTCTCTCAACACATGTAGAATACATTTCTTTTGATGTTATTTCATCCCCTATGTTCCCAGTAGTCCTTGGTCTGCAATGGTTGCAAACTCATCAACCTACCATTCACTGGGATAGCTTGGAAGTACAGTTCCTCTCTGACTATTGCAAAACCACTTGTTTTCCTCATCCTACATTGTGTTGCACTATTACAAACCAACTACCTACCGATTACCAAGATTTTGAGGACGTTTTCAGTGAAAAGGAAGCAGAGACTCTCCCTCCTCATCGACCTTATGATTGCCCCATTGAACTTCTACCTGGGGCCACAATTCCATTCGGACACATCTACCCTCTATCACAACCAGAATTGGAACATTTAAAAACCTATCTATCTGAAAACCTACGGAAGGGTTTCATACAACCCTCAACCTCACCTGCAGGTGCAGGAATATTTTTCGTTAAGAATAAGGACCATTCTCTCCGTCCTATAATCGATTATAGAGAGCTAAATAAACGCACGGTAAAAAACCGTTATCCACTTCCTTTAATACCAGAACTCATCGAAAGACTCAGTCATGCTACTGTCTATACCAAATTGGATCTCCGTGGAGCGTATAATTTGGTAAGAATCCGAAAAGGGGACGAATGGCTCACCGCCTTCAGAACCAGATACGGACTCTATGAGTACAAGGTGATGCCATTCGGACTCTGCAACGCTCCAGCCACATTCCAGTATCTCATCAACGATATTTTCCGCGACTTATTAGACGTCTGTGTAGTCATCTATTTAGATGATATCCTGATTTACTCTGATAACATCTCAGAACACAGGAAACATGTCCGGTGGGTTTTAACACGTCTACGTCAACACAGTCTCTTTGCCAAATTACAGAAGTGCATATTCCATACGAATCAGATTACCTTCTTGGGGTATACAATATCCCCCAATGGTATTCAGATGGACGATACCAAAGTACAGACAATCAAACAGTGGCCTACACCGACTTCTAAAAAGGAACTTCAAAGATTTTTAGGGTTTGCCAACTATTACCGTAAATTCATCAAGAATTATTCCCTACTCACTAAACCACTCACCTCTTTGACCAGCAACAAAACTCAGTTTACTTGGAACCCTAAAACACAAGCTGTATTCAACCACCTGAAAGAGATTTTCACTCAAGCTCCAATTCTCTCTTACCCAGACCCAGATTCTCATTACGTACTAGAAGTTGATGCATCGGATTATGCCCTCGGTTCAATCCTCTCTCAACGAAGAACACCAGGAGAACCACTTCATCCAGTTGCTTTCTTCTCCAGGGTAATGACACCTGCTGAATATAACTACCCCATCGGAGAGAAGGAATTGCTAGTCATCAAAGTCTCTTTGGAACATTGGAGGCATCTTCTGGAAGGAAGTAAACATCCCATACTGATCTATACAGATCATAAGAATCTAGAATACCTTTTGACCAACCGAACTCTTTCTGCTAGACAGCTAAGATGGAGTCTATTCCTATCAAGGTTTGATTTTCACATCACATACCGGCCAGGGAGTAAGAACGGGAAAGCTGACGCTCTATCAAGGAAGGATTCAAAACCTTCTACTTATACTGCTCCGGGAACAGTTATACCTGTTGAACAGATAATAGCCCTGTCTCTGCCCTATACACAAGTTTTGAGGAATTCTCAGAAAGACGATCCAGAGATTTTCAATAGTAATCTCACTTTAGGACAAGATGGACTTTATTACCATATGGGGAAGATTTATGTACCCCCCGCTTTACGCCTAAACATATTAAAAGAACATCATGACTCACCCATGGCAGGACATTTGGGTATTAATAAAACCCTTGATCTTCTGACGCGCACTTATTGGTGGCCTTCCTTGAGATCTTCCGTCCAAGAATACATCCACACTTGTCACGTTTGTACAGTCTCCAAAACAGATAAAAAACCACCATTTGGATTGCTGCTACCCCTTCAAATTCCAGACAGGCCCTGGCAATGCATAGGAATGGACTTTATAGTGGAACTTCCTCCCTCTGATGGCTACAACACTATTCTAGTCGTGGTAGATCACCTAACCAAGATGGCACATTTCTTGCCTTTTCACAAGTTACCTACTTCCTCTGAAACAGCAAAACTCTTTTTGGATAACATTGTTAAGTTACATGGGTTACCTCAATCCATAGTTACGGATAGAGGAACCCAATTCACTTCCCGTTTTTGGAAACAACTATGTGCAATCATGCAAGTGGAATTACGCTTCTCCTCCTCCTTCCACCCACAATCAAATGGACAGACAGAGAGAGTGAACCAATGGCTTGAGCAGTATATCCGTTCATATTGCTCTAGCCAACAAGACCAATGGGCTTCCACTTTGTCTATGGCAGAATACGCATACAACAATGCAACCAGTTCCACTACACAGAAATCCCCGTTCTATGCCAACTACGGATTTCACCCTAACTTCCAACTGCACCCTCGCTTGGATACCACCTGTCCACAGGTGGACGATGTTACAAACAATCTTCTCGACTTATTTCAAGATCTTAAGAGACATATCTCAGAAGCTCAAGCCAAACAAAGGCATTACTATAATCTTCGACGACGCCAAGCACCTACCTACAACGTCGGAGACATGGTATGGTTATCCACTAAGAACATTAAATTAAGGACACCTAGTAAGAAACTTAGCACTTCTTTCATTGGACCTTTTCCTATAACAAAGATCGTGAATCCCAACGCTGTCACTTTAAGTTTACCCTCTAACTACAGACTACACCCCACTTTCCATGTAAGTTTACTCAAACCTCACCGGCAAACCAGATGCTTGGACACCTTAACACCTCCTGAAACTCTGATCGAATCGGATGACGAATATGAAGTTGACTCTATATTAGACTCCCGCATCGTCAGTGGTGTTCTTCAGTATTTGATTCATTGGAAGGGTTTCAGTTCTGAGGACGATTCATGGGAACCATCTACCAATGTACATGCTCCCAGACTAGTTTCCTTCTTCCATAGGAGGAATCCGGATCGGCCTCGTTTTGTAGCTTCTGGGCAGCTACCCTGAGAGGGGGGGGTATGTCAGGGTTTCTTGTCGCTCATCTCCTATGTCCCTTTAAGGATTCACTGCATTCAGATTCCAAGCTTATATTAACCTGGTCACGCCCCTTCCTCCTTGCTTCAGTATTGTTTGAGCTCACTAGTTCAAGTTCCTATTCTCTGCAGGAGAAACTTTCCAGGCTCTCCATATTACACTGATTACCTCCAAGAACCACAGAACAGGATTGTTTGAGTTTAAAGACAATTCCCACTTGGATCTACGTTTAACTTTTACAGGAATCAATACCTCTTTCAACAGCACCTGCTACAAACAAGTGAGACCGGAGCTATTATCTAATTTCTTCATCTCCTCGCTGAATATTCCTACCACCTTATGACTGACCTCCGGTTGTATTAAAACCCTCCTGATTCTTTTCAACAAATAACCTGCACTTGAGCTCTCATTACCTGCTCTCACCAAATCACCTCTGCCATTTTTCAGAACGCAGCTGCTACACGCTGCACACACCTCTCACAGCGTGTCCATTCCTCTGCAGCACAGACACCTGTCAGCACAGGCAGAACAGATTCACCACTAACACAGTCTTACTCTGAACTCAGTTTACACAGGTGCCTGTTTCCTTGCAGCAGAAGCCAAATACGCTCTGCAAATAATTTTGATTCAAGTTAAGCCCAAGCTCTGGGAACTTCCTTATTTATTCTTATCCTGATTCAGAAATACTGATCAGGATAGACACTTACAGCAACTCTCTTTTGCCTTGTTGGGAATACTTAGCAACAGATAGCTTTGTATTTAACCTTCACTGGCATACATTCAAACTTATTAGCTCCGCAGCTGAGATCCACAATCTAGCTAACTGTGATCCTTACACCTGCATATTATTATTAACCCCTAATCTGCCGCTCCGTAAACCACCGCTACTTACATTATCCCTATGTACCCCTAATCTGCTGCCCTAACATCGCCGACCCCTATATTATATTTATTAACCCCTAATCTGCCCCCCACAACGTCGCCTCCACCTGCTTACACTAATTAACCCCTAATCTGCCGACCGGACCTGAGCGCTACTATAATAAAGTTATTAAGCCCTAATCCGCCTCACTAACCCTATAATAAATAGTATTAACCCCTAATCTGCCCTCCCTAACATCGCCGACACCTAACTTCAATTATTAACCCCTAATCTGCCGACTGGAGCTCACCGCTATTCTAATAAATGTATTAACCCCTAAAGCTAAGTCTAACCCTAACACTAACACCCCCCTAAGTTAAATATAATTTACATCTAACGAAATTAATTATCTCTTATTAAATAAATTATTCCTATTTAAAGCTAAATACTTACCTGTAAAATAAATCCTAATATAGCTACAATATAAATTATAATTATATTATAGCTATTTTAGGATTAATATTTATTTGACAGGCAACTTTGTAATTATTTTAACCAGGTACAATAGCTATTAAATAGTTAAGAACTATTTAATAGCTACCTAGTTAAAATAATTACAAAATTACCTGTAAAATAAATCCTAACCTAAGTTACAATTAAACCTAACACTACACTATCAATAAATAAATTAAATACAATTCCTACAAATAACTACAATGAAATAAACTAAATAAAGTACAAAAAATAAAAAAGAACTAAGTTACAAAAAATAAAAAAATATCTACAAACATAAGAAAAATATTACAACAATTTTAAACTAATTACACCTACTCTAAGCCCCCTAATAAAACAACAAAGCCTCCCAAAATAAAAAATGCCCTACCCTATTCTAAATTACTAAAGTTAAAACTCTTTTACCTTACCAGCCCTGAACAGGGCCCTTTGCGGGGCATGCCCCAAGAAGTTCAGCTCTTTTGCCTGTAAAAAAAACATACAATACCCCTAATCTAACCCAAACCCCCCTTAAATAAACCTAACACTAAGCCCCTGAAGATCTTCCTACCTTGTCTTCACCATACCAGGTTCACCGATCGGTCCTGAAGAGCTCCTCCGATGTCCTGATCCAAGCCCAAGCGGGGGGCTGAAGATGTCCATGATCCGGTAGAAGTCTTCATCCAAGTGGGGCAGAAGAGGTCTTCCATCCGATTGAAGTCTTCATCCAGGCGGCATCTTCTATCGACATCCATCTGGAACGGAGCGGCAGCATCCTGAAGACATCCGACGCGGAACATCCATCCTGGCCGACGACTGAACGACGAATGATGGTTCCTTTAAATGTCATCATCCAAGATGGCGTCCCTCGAATTCCGATTGGCTGATAGGATTCTATCAGCCAATCGGAATTAAGGTAGGAATATTCTGATTGGCTGATGGAATCAGCCAATCAGAATCAAGTTCAATCCGATTGGCTGATCCAATCAGCCAATCAGATTGAGCTCGCATTCTATTGGCTGTTCCGATCAGCCAATAGAATGCGAGCTAAATCTGATTGGCTGATTCCATCAGCCAATCAGAATATTCCTACCTTAATTCCGATTGGCTGATAGAATCCTATCAGCCAATCGGAATTCGAGGGACGCCATCTTGGATGACGTCATTTAAAGGAACGGTCATTCGTCGTTCAGTCGTCGGCCAGGATGGATGTTCCGTGTCGGAGGCCTTCAGGATGCTGCCGCTCCGTTCCAGATGGATGTCGATAGAAGATGCCGCCTGGATGAAGACTTCAATCGGATGGAAGACCTCTTCTGCCCCGCTTGGATGAAGACTTCTACCGGATCATGGACATCTTCAGCCCCCCACTTGGGCTTGGATCAGGACATCGGAGGAGCTCTTCAGGACCAATCGGTGAACCTGGTATGGTGAAGACAAGGTAGGAAGATCTTCAGGGGCTTAGTGTTAGGTTTATTTAAGGGGGGGTTTGGGTTAGATTAGGGGTATGTGGGTGGTGGGTTGTAATGTTGGGGGGGGGTATTGTATGTGTTTTTTTTACAGGCAAAAGAGCTGAATTCTTTGGGGCATGCCCCGCAAAGGGCCCTGTTCAGGGCTGGTAAGGTAAAAGAGCTTTGAACTTTAGCAATTTAGAATAGGGTAGGGCATTTTTTATTTTGGGGGGCTTTATTGTTTTATTAGGGGGCTTAGAGTAGGTGTAATTAGTTTAAAATTGTTGTAATATTTTTCTTATGTTTGTAGATATTTTTTTATTTTTTGTAAGTTAGTTCTTTTTTATTTTTTGTACTTTAGTTAGTTTATTTCATTGTAGTTATTTGTAGATATTGTATTTAATTAATGTATTGATAGTGTAGTGTTAGGTTTAATTGTAGGTAATTGTAGGTATTTTATTTAATTAATTTAATGATAGTATAGTGTTAGGTTTAATTGTAACTTAGGTTAGGATTTATTTAACAGGTAATTTTGTAATTATTTTAACTAGGTAACTATTAAATAGTTCTTAACTATTTAATAGCTATTGTACCTGGTTAAAATAATTACAAAGTTGCCTGTAAAATAGATATTAATCCTACAATAGCTACAATGTAATTATAATTTATATTGTAGCTATATTAGGATTTATTTTACAGGTAAGTATTTAGCTTTAAATAGGAATAATTTATTTAATAAGAGTTAATTAATTTCGTTAGATGTAAATTATATTTAACTTAGGGGGGTGTTAGTGTTAGGGTTAGACTTAGCTTTAGGGGTTAATACATTTATTAGAATTGCGGTGAGCTCCGGTCGGCAGATTAGGGGTTAATGTTTGAAGTTAGGTGTCGGCGATATTAGGGAGGGCAGATTAGGGGTTAATACTATTTATTATAGGGTTAGTGAGGCGGATTAGGGGTTAATAACTTTATTATAGTAGCGCTCAGGTCCGCTCGGCAGATTAGGGGTTAATAAGTGTAGGCAGGTGGAGGCGACGTTGTGGGGGGCAGATTAGGGGTTAATAAATATAATATAGGGGTCGGCGGTGTTAGGGGCAGCAGATTAGGGGTACATAAGGATAACGTAGGTGGCGGCGCTTTGCGGTCGGCAGATTAGGGGTTAATAAGTGTAGGTAGCTGGCGGCGACGTTGTGGGGGGCAGGTTAGGGGTTACTAAATATAATATAGGGGTCGGCGGTGTTAGGGGCAGCAGATTAGGGGTACATAAGGATAACGTAGGTGGCGGTCGGCAGATTATGGGTTAAAAAAATTTAATCGAGTGTCGGCGATGTGGGGGGACCTCGGTTTAGGGGTACATAGGTAGTTTATGGGTGTTAGTGTACTTTAGAGCACAGTAGTTAAGAGCTTTATAAACCGGCGTTAGCCCAGAAAGCTCTTAACTACTGACTTTTTTCCTGTGGCTGGAGTTTTGTCGTTAGATGTCTAACGCTCACTTCAGACACGACTCTAAATACCGGAGTTAGAAAGATCCCATTGAAAAGATAGGATACGCAATTTACGTAAGGGGATCTGCGGTATGGAAAAGTCGCGGCTGAAAAGTGAGCGTTAGACCCTATTTTGAGTGACTCCAAATACCGGAGGTAGCCTAAAACCAGTGTTAGGAGCCTCTAACGCTGGTTTTCACGGCTAACGCCAAACTCCAAATCTAGGCCTAAATGCTTTCTGGAGAGTACAAGAAAGAACATTATTATGTACTAGCGTACCCTTTTCCAGCTTTAGCACATTGCTGGACATCGATAAAATTATACGTAAATTGTCTCTGAAACATTTCTTTTCTCTCACCAGAGGTTCCAATGAGGATTTTTCACATTTGTATGCGGTATCTGTTTGTAGTAACTCACAATATCCGAATACAGCTCACTTGTCTTTTAGTGAAGCCTGTTCTGTGGTTAATCTCATTGATATGTACAGTGGTGAGACAAAGGAAACTTCCCCTTCTGAATTTACTAAACCTAAGAAAACAAAGTCAGATTTTTATCCTGTACATTTTAGGGGGCCCCTTATAAATGCTTATCAGAGGATAGTCCAGGAAGATATCTTTAGATTAGAAAATAATCTCAGTGCTGATGCTGCTCCCCATAATCTGAACTATAATGAATGTCTTGCTGTTAAATCACTTCAGGACAATGAACATATAGTTATAAGAAATTCAGATAAGGGGGGCAGCATTGTAGTACTTGATAAAGATTACTATCTTGTAGAAGTAATTAGGCAGTTATCTGATGAAAAGGTCTACCAGAAACTCTCCTTCAATCCAACCATTAAATATAAACAAGAATTAAAACAGTTGTTATTGGAAGGGTTGAGTTTGGTGTCTTTAGAGAATCGGATGTGAACACACTTTTACCTCTCAATCCCCTTATACCTATCTTCTACTATGTCCCCAAGGTTAATAAGGATAGACACTGCCTCCCAGGCAGACCCATGGTATTGGGTATGGGGTCCCTTTTTGAACCTTTGGGGGCATGGTGGGATAGTGTGTTGCAAACTTTGGCGACCAAACAATTGTCTTACCTTAGATATAGTTCTCACTTATTACAAAAGTTAGAATATGTTTCCTGGCAATCTAACTACACTTAGCTCATAGTTGATATAACATCCCTTTATATCTCAATACCCCAATATTTGGGCATCCAGGCCGTAGAATGTTTTCTAGAGAGGGAAATGGGCATTGATCAAAATATACAGCAGTATATAGGGGATTTTCTTAGATTCCAGAAAGACAAGTAACAGTAAATACTGAATCTTGGCTTAAACTGAAGAAAGGCACTTTCAGATGTGGAGTTAGACCATGCAAGAGCTGCCAATATGTAAAATTAGGGGATATCTTTGAGTCACACATTACTAAATGTGAATTTAGTATTTATCTGCATTTTACATGTCAGACAGATTTTGTAGTGTATTTAATATCTTGCAAACTATGTGGCAGTCAGTATACAGGAAGAACTATAAGACCTGTGAAAGAGCATATACGTGAACACTTACTGTCCCTAGAAGCAAATGAGCCCAAGACACATGTAGCGAAACATTTTGCAACACATAGGTCTGGTATTTCTTATAATAAAATAATGATGGATAAGATATTGTCTTTGTTCCAATTTCAAGTGATAGACAGGATTCTGAAAAGAACTACTGGTGGCGATAGACTGGCAAAATTAAATAGAAAGGAAGCATTCTGGATTCATAAACTTGAAACAGGTTTCCCAAAAGGAATTAATAAAATTTGGGATCTACAATTATATACCGGAATATGAATCCTTTATGCTTGAGTTCTATGTGTACATACAATACTTTATATATATTAATTATATATAATTAAAGGTTGAAGAAATATTCTAGATTTGCTAACCATGACACATATATATACATGTTTATTATGAATTTTCAAAAAAGTTAACTGTTTGGACTACATGTATATATAGGTATTTTATACTAGACTTATTGTGGTTTTTCTTTATATTGCCGTTTATTTAGTAATGTTTCTGAATGATAAATTTTAACAACTATATGCATTGGATTATTTATAGGGATCTATATATAATTACTTAATGAATTGAATTGTTTATAGAGATGTTTATATGTGCATTTTTTGTTGAATCAGTGAGCATACATATGTATATAGAATATTGTGTTTATATGTACGAAAAACAAGGTACGCTGTGGAGTATGTCTCTCACTTATATGAATTTTTGGCAATTTATTGTCCCCTTTGCTATTGAAATCAAGTTATACTTTTTTTAAATATTTAATTAACGTTTGTAACACTGTGAATATATAATTGTAATATTTGTCATGCTATATTCGTTATATCCTTGTAAAACAATAATTGATTGTATGGAGTAAACTTTACTTTACTACAGGCCTAGGTTTTGGTCACACAAGGGTTAACGATTTATCATGAATAAATAGTTTGAGAGGGAATCAGCTGCTATTCCTGATGAAGTGCTCTGTGTGAGCAGGAAACGCGTCGGAGAGCAACATTTTTTTCCTGTGTGCTAGGGTGGTTTCACCAAGATGTGTGCTTAGAAATAGTTTTGTTTTACTGGATGAAATAAAGTCTTGAATTTTACATTTACTCCACTGTGCAGCCTGCAATCCTTCTATCTATCTTTGGAATGTTTTGTTATTAATCAGCGTATGGGAGTCGCTGCAAAGAAGTGTTTGCTAGTACCTGTCATTTCTCTGTGAAATTGCTGCAGAGAGCAGCGCACAATCAAGGAGCTGAATAGCCGGTGTGTGCGGCGTCCTGGATTTACAAGTTAAGCATTACGAGTGTAAGGAAACTTTTTCCCCTCCCTGCGGTAAGTAGGACCGGCTGGACGTCGGAGTCTTGAAAACATCAGTATTTCCCAGTGTGGGGTGCAAGTTTTTGAAGATATCAAGGTACTGTTATTTGATATTTTTCGTGAATGCTAAGCTAATCTGTGTCATCTGATACTTTATCTATGCTTATTTGTGTTTTTCTGTACTTTCGTTATATATATTGAATACACAAATAAAAATAATATTACACAAGCAAGCTATTAAAACACAGACGGCAATACCTTTAGTCTTGGGACACCTTTACCAATCTTAAAAATACAGAGAAAGTACAATATAATACAAAGCCGTTAAGCCAATGTGGATGCAATATGAAGATCAAGTATGAATGTTGAAATATTTAAGTTTGGTTTCCCAATTTCTTCATAAGAGCATTTAAATGAAACACTGTTTTTGATAAAAGGAACATATAAATAAACTAAAAACATGGCTTATGGAAATATAGCACTAAGGCGCACTAAGTTTTAGTCTCTAATTAAAAGCACAAACACCCCAGAATGCACACAGGAAGGTATTGTTAATTTGTTTTCAAGCAAAGAGAAATTAAGCATTAGAGCACTAAGACTTTGGTGGGAAACAGAATTTTTGCAGCTTTACATAAATGAAAATAAAGTCCCAAGAGGGCTGAGAATGAAAAAATATCCTGCTAATGAGAGGGATGATAAAGCATTTATGGATGACTGGAACGAAACCCTTACTAAATGTTCTCTAATACTTATGGGAAAATTGCTTAATAAAAAGAAAGTAGAGAGAGAAAAAGTACTCATAGAACTAACAGATCTGCAAGAGAAAATAGAAGCAACTAAAGATGATTCAAGATTTGAGGCATTTCAGAAACAATTTAATGAAACACTGGAAAAATTGGACAAAGAAATTATGGAGAGAAAAATTAACAAGTATCAGCGAGATTGTAAAGACTATGATTTAAATGTAGTTTACAACTGGAACACGAGTAAAAAAAGTGTGTTTGGCAACAAGAAAGATAAAAATAAATGGTATAAAAATAAGATTAAAAAGAAGGGGTCTGGACAGAGAAAAGTTACTTTCAGTGAAAGTAGCATTGGCACAGATAGTTTGGTCAATACCACTGAAGAGTTGTCGGTCTCTTCAGACTTAGAGCAAGAACTGACCTCTGATCAATCAAGCATACTGGCTAATAATGCGGAGACTATTGGAGAACAGCACAGAGAGAAAGAACTTGGAGCAAGACCTAAAGAATCCATAAAACGCGAGTCCTTTTTGGAAATTGTTAAACAGGATTCCATACCATCTACCTGTTGGTGTATGTATCAAAAAGACACTGGAAGCTTTTAAAGAAAACTGCATTAGGCTTTACTTGTACAGATGCATCAGCAATATTTGGAACATACCAAAGGACTTGTAAAACTATAGTCAGCACACACAGAGGAGGAAAAACACAATAGAGATTAAAAAACAACTTCCTTCCTGTATGAAAGAATGAACAAGATCACAGATATAAACAATCAGCAATCTAAACTGAACAGCACCATCTACAGCATCAATGTTGTTCATACATGTGGTATAGTACATGCTGTTGTATTTCCCAACACCCCTTCTCAACGGCATGTACATAATTACACAACATTCAGTTTCTTTTGAAGAAAACAATGCCGTTCCTTTGGCAACGGCTTTGTGAGTGCGTCTGCAGTCATCTCTTCCGATGGGCAGTATTGAATGTCAATAATACCTTGTTCTTGCATGTCCCTGAGTAAATGATATTTTACATCAATGTGCTTGGTTCGAGGATTCACTCTTTCTGATTGTGTCAACTTTATACACCCTTGGTTGTCTTCAAGAATTGGTATGGGTTTAGACACATCCAGTCCCATGTCTTGAAAAAGTTGACAAATCCAAATTGCTTCTTGACATGCATGTGCTGCTGCTATATATTCTGCTTCCGTTGAAGAGAGTGCAACAGTCGCTTGTTTTCGACTGGACCAACTTATTGTTCCTTCTCCATACTGGAAGATGTAACCACTTGTAGATTTGCGGTCAGTGGTATCTCCGGCCCAATCAGCATCAACATATCCAATTAGTTTTGGGTTTGATGTTGCTGGCAGTCGCAGCTTCATCCGAATTGTTCCTTTTAGGTACTGTATCACCCTCTTTACTGCATTCCAGTCGCGTTGACATGGTGTCGCAACTTTTCTACAGAGTATACCTATTGCTGCGGCAATGTCTGGTCTTGTCACGGTGGCAATGTATAGCAATTTTCCAATTGCCCTGCGGTAATTGTCGTTATTGGGTAACAAGTTATCTATTCCGTTGTTTTTCAGGTAATCTGGTTCCATAGGTGTTTTCACCTCTTTTGCATCTTGCATGTGAAATTGCTCTAATATTTCTGTAATTTTCTGACTTTGGTTAAGAAGATAGCTTCCATCCTCTTCCCTTTCTATTTGGATTCCTAAATAATAAGTGATGTTCCCTAGTTCTAATCTCAAAGTTCTGTTTTAATATATGAACTATTTGGTCACAGTCCCCTTCTTGTTCAAAACAAGTTATGATGTCATCAACATAAATTAGGATGTATATCCATTTGTTTTCTTGATGCCTTGAATATAGACATGGATCTGCTTTGCTTCTTGAGAATCCTTGTTTCATGAGTACTTCATTCACTTTATCATTCCACATTCTCGCAGCTTGCTTTAGTCCATAGATGCTCTTTTGAAGTTTGCATACAAGGTTCGGTTCCCTCTCAAATCCAGGTGGCTGTTCCATGTAGAGATCCTCTTTGATGTCTCCATATAGGAAAGCAGTTTTGACGTCCAGGTGCCTCACTTGCATTCCCTTTCCGGCTGCAATGCTAAGGAGCGCTCTGATGGTGGAGTGTTTTACAACTGGAGCAAAAGTTTCATCATAATCTTCTCCAAATTTCTGTGAATATCCCTTTGCAACTAATCTTGCCTTGTATCTGTGGATATTTCCTTCTGCATCGTATTTTACTTTAAAAAATCAATTTGCTTCCTATAGCTTTGCGACCGGGGGGGAGCTCAGTGAGTGTCCAGGTTTTGTTTTCCTGAAGTGATTTTATTTCTTCTTCGGCTGCTTTTTTCCATTGGTTGGCTTCCCTTTTTGGCAATTTTTCAATATCTTCCCAGGATGTTGGTTCGAGTGTTTCATGTGTCTTAGCGATGTATGACAGCTTGCGGGGTGGTATACCTTTCGTCACCCGAGTTGATTTTCTGATTTCTAGTTGTTCAGTGGGTTCTATTGGTTTTTGAGTAGCTGTTTTTTCTATTGTGAGCTCCACTTCTTGCTCTGTCTCCTGTACAGCTTCACTTTGGTCAGCATCTCTTGCTGATTCAGTGGAGAGGTTCTCTTTATGGCTTTTGAGGGACATTATTTCTGATGTTTGACTTTCATCAAAATAAACATTGCGGCTTATTGTGATCTTGTTGGTCTTTGGATGAAGAATTCTATAGCCTTTACTTTGTTCACTGTAGCCCATAAGAATGCCTTCTATGGCTGTGTTCTCTAATTTGGAGCGTTTCTCACTTGGAACATGGGCATATGCTTTACATCCAAACACTCTAATATGTCCCATACTAGGTTTTGATCCATTCCACATTTCATATGGGGTGCTCTCAATAGTTTTTGATGGTAGCCTGTTCTGTAAGTATGTTGCAGTCATTATTGCTTCACCCCAGTACTGGTTAGGTAAATTGGCGTCTGAAAGCATGCATCTTGCCATTTCTATGAGGGTGCGATTTTTCCTTTCTGCAACACCATTTTGCTCAGGTGTGTATGGTACAGTTGTTTGGTGTATAATGCCTTGTTTCTTCATGTGTGACTCCACTTCCTTACTCATATATTCCCCTCCGTTGTCGGTACGTATTATTCCTGGTTTCCGTTGAAATTTATTGCTGAATGTAGCTATAAATTCTTGAAGTTTCTCTGATGTCTCACTTTTGTGCTTCATCAGATATGTTGTTGTGTACCTGGAATAATCGTCAATGAAAGTCAGTAAATATCTGTTCCCGCCGGGTGTGGGGGTTTTCATTGGTCCACACACATCACTGTGTATGAGTTCCATGGGGTGAGTGGTTTTTCTTTGGAAGTGGGGTACGTGTGGCCTTTGCTTTGATACAACATGTGCACTTCATGAGCATGTCACAAGGCAAAATTATCATGTCTTCTGATAAACCTTGCTTTGCAAGTTCCTTTATGGCCTCTGTGTTTCGATGCCCTAATCGCCTGTGCCACAGGTGGATACATTTGTTGTGTGTATTATGAATGGCTGTTTTGTCTTGCTTCCTTTCAGTGATAAGTTTGTACAGGTGTTCGTTCAATCTTCCTTTTGCTAGGATTTGTTTCCTGTTTCGAATTGTGCATTCATTGCCTTGGAACTGAACTGTGAGTCCATTGTTAGCAAGAGTTTTCACTGATAGGAGGCTTCCTTCTAAACTTGGGACATACAGAACATTCTTTACTAGAATGCTTTGCTTACCTCCTGATGGTGTGATGCAAGTCAGGAACCCTTGACCATTACCTTCAGCTGTAATACTTTTCCCATTTGCTAGGAAGACTTTATCTTTAGTATTGAAATCAATTTCTGTGAAGAATGTCTCGTCACTTGTCATGTGACTAGTTGCCCCTGAGTCAATGCACCATCCGTGTGGTGTACTATTCTGAGTCACTTTAAAGCTGCCGCTCCATGATGCAGCTGCAGTTTGCTTTGTGGCTGCCTTAGCTCTCTCTCTTGTAGGTGGTTCTAACCTTCGCTGCTCAGCTTTCCAGATTGAGCAGTTCTTTTTCAGGTGACCGACCTTTTTGCAGCGAAAACACACTCTGGTTTCTCTGTTTTGTTTTTTGCCTTCTTGCGCCTTCAGAGCTACCTCTGATCTTTCATTTTCTTCACTATGCATGTTTTCCTTTCTTCTATTATATTCATCAATTAGTTTTCCCTTAGCATATTCTAGTGTTAGTTCTTGTTCAGGTCTGGTTTCTAGAGCATTGATAAGGGCACTATATGACTCTGGAAGGCTGCATAGTAACAATGCTACTATATGATTGTCTTTAATTTCTTCTCCAATTGCACATAGCTGTTCCACAATCTCTAGCATAGCATTCACATGTTCACACATTTCCTGGCCTTTTTCCAGCCTCATCTTATATAGTTTGCGCAGCAAATATAGTTTACTATTTAAGTTTGAACGCTCATGCAGTTTTTGTAGTGCAGTCCACATACCTTTAGCTGTGTTTTCTTTTCTTATGTGAATGAGTTGATCATCCTCCACTAACAGGCTTATAACTGCTTTTGCTTGTCTGTTTTTCTTGTCCCATTCCCCTGGATTATCAGTGGGTCTGTTTGTATCCAGCACTTCCCATAAATCATCTTTGGATAACAGCATTTCAAGCTTCAACTTCCACAGCTGGTAGTTGGTATTATTTAACTTCGCTATTGCATATTTCACATCTGAACCACTTGCCATCTTTCAGTAATTTGGATGCAGCTCCTGTTTCCTCACACAGTATTTGCTTGGATCATAGATGCAACACTTACTGACTTGTAGTTTCTTTTTCTTCAGTGTCTGGGCCCATAACCTGTTGGTGTATGTATCAAAAAGACACTGGAAGCTTTTAAAGAAAACTGCATTAGGCTTTACTTGTACAGATGCATCAGCAATATTTGGAACATACCAAAGGACTTATAAAACTATAGTCAGCACACACAGAGGAGGAAAAACACAATAGAGATTAAAAAACAACTTCCTTCCTGTATAAAAGAATGAACAAGATCACAGATATAAACAATCAGCAATCTAAACTGAACAGCGCCATCTACAGCATCAATGTTGTTCATACATGTGGTATAGTACATGCTGTTGTATTTCCCAACACTACCATCATATTTCAGAAGTAGAGCAGAATACATCTACACTGAGATACCCCAGTAGAGCCAATAAGGGGTCAAAAAATCGGAAGAATCAGAGGGGCAAAATATAATCAACTTGTCTAGTCTACAATTTACAAATGATCAATATAAAGTATTGGTAAAAGGACTTGGGTTTGCTCCCTCAAATGACTTTAATTTATTTGATGTGCTACTTTATTTGAATAAATTTATGAGAAAAGTAACACTGAAAAAGCACTTTTCTGAAATAATTGATAATAGTGATTTGGACAATGTAGCGATTAATGTAAGGTCTGATGACAATGTTCTTTTTACCACAAATGTGGAAACACTGAATTTCAGTGAACTATGTGATTTAACAGATTTAGCAACATTACAAAAGGATAGTACAGTATACAACATAATGAGGGAAACCTTGTAGTCCCTAGAAGTGATATAAAATATACTAACAAATATTTTACCCGTCACAATCTAGAGGTGAAAACATAGATCTGCTCCATACCATAGTTGAGCAAGAACTTACAAAATTATATAGTAGTGAAAGAAGTAAACATAAATATGATAACAACCTTTCTAGAACTGAATGGCAAACACTTAGAAATTTACAAAAAAATGAAAGTGTTGTGATTACCAACTCAGATAAAGGTGGTTCTATAGTTATTCTGGATAGAGTAGCTTATGAAACAGAGGCACTTATACAATTAAGCGATAAAGATACTTATAAAGCACTTACATTCAATCCAACTGCAAAATGTGTGAAAGAACTGGATAAATTATTAGAAGAGGGACATAAGTTGGGAATATTAGATGACAAGTCTGTTGATTCACTTTTGGTCAAGTTCCCTGTAATATCTACTTTTAAACATTTGCCTAAGATCCATAAGAATCCCCTTAAACCACCAGGGAGACCCATTATTTCCACCATTGACACCTTAGGTGAGAAATTAGGTGAATGGGTAGATGGATTCTTACAGCCCATTGTTGTTAGTATGCCAGGTCATCTAAGGGATACTAAACAGCTATTGAGAAAGCTAGATGGCTTTGAGTGGGATGATTCTGATTTACTGTTAACTATAGATGTAGTATCATTATACTCTTGTATCCCCCACGATCAAGGTTTGCTAGCCCTGGAAGAAATTTTAAAACTCTATACTAATTTTGATATTGTCTTCATTAGCTATCTGGTTGATGTTGTTGGCTTTTTGTTAACCCATAATTATTTTGTGTTTAAAGGCAAGATGTAGCTACAACACATAGGTACAGCGATGGGGGCGAAATTCGCTCCCTCATATGCTAATATTTATCTAAGCTATTTTTAGTTATTTAAAATCTTTGGTGACTTAAATGACTTTAAGGATAATATCAGATTTTATACTAGGTTCATTGACGACGTGCTAATAATTTGGAAAGGCAATGTCAAACAAATAGAGAACTTTGTTGAAATACTAAATAATAATAGTATTAACCTAAAGTTCACCTGGAGTTGGTCCAAAGATAGCATTAACTTTCTAGATCTAAGGGTTAAATCAGATAGAAAAAAGAAAGTTGTAGTTATGGAAACCTTTAGAAAAGAATTATCGGTTAATACTATCGTAAGAGCAGAATCAAATCACCCCAAACATCTTAAAAGTGCAATTCCCAAAGGCCAATTTATGCGGATTCACAGAAATTGTAGTAGTATTGAAGACTACAATAAACATGCGGACCTCTTAAAAAATCGGCTTATTGAGAGAGGGTATAGCAAAAGGCTTTTGGAGACTACACAAAATAATGAAAGGCTAATGGCTCGTGAAAATATTCTCCAAGATAAAACCAAAACTGAAAATATGGATAAAAACCTTGTTTTCTCAATTCAATATAATAATCAGTAAAATAAGATATGCAGTATAGTTAAGAGATATCTTCCTATTTTGGAAAAGGAGACATCACTAATGAACATATCCAATGAAGGGCTTAAGTTTGTGTCGAGAAGGGCAAAAACTATAGGCTAATATGTTAATAGAAATTTTTCAGATTCAGAAAGACAAGTAACAGTAAATACTGAATCTTGGCTTAAACCGAAGAAAGGCACTTTCAGATGTGGAGTCAGACCATGCAAGAGCTGCCAATATGTAAAATTAGGGGATATCTTTGAGTCACACATTACTAAATGTGAATTTAGTATTTATCTGCATTTTACATGTCAGACAGATTTTGTAGTGTATTTAATATCTTGCAAACTATGTGGCAGTCAGTATACAGGAAGAACAATAAAATAATGCTGGATAAGATGTTGTCTTTGTTCCAATTTCAAGTGATAGACAGGATACCCAAAAGAACTACTGGTGGCGATAGACTGGCAAAATTAAATAAAAGGAAGCATTCTGGATTCACAAACTTGAAACAGGTTTCCCAAAAGGAATGAATAAAATTTGGGATCTACAATTATATACCGGAATATGAATCCTTTATGCTTGAGTTCTATGTGTACATACAATACTTTATATATAAATAAAGGTTGAAGAAATATTCTAGATTTGCTAACCATGACATATATATATATATATATATATATATATATATATATATATATATACAGGGAGTGCAGAATTATTAGGCAAATGAGTATTTTGACCACATCATCCTCTTTATGCATATTGTCTTACTCCAAGCTGTATAGGCTCGAAAGCCTACTACCAATTAAGCATATTAGGTGATGTGCATCTCTGTAATGAGAAGGGGTGTGGTCTAATGAAATCAACACCCTATATCAGGTGTGCATAATTATTAGGCAACTTCCTTTCCTTTGGCAAAATGGGTCAAAAGAAGGACTTGACAGGCTCAGAAAAGTCAAAAATTGTGAGATATCTTGCAGAGGGATGTAGCACTCTTAAAATTGCAAAGCTTCTGAAGCGTGATCATCGAACAATCAAGCGTTTCATTCAAAATAGTCAACAGGGTCGCAAGAAGCGTGTGAAAAAACCAAGGCGCAAAATAACTGCCCATGAACTGAGAAAAGTCAAGCGTGCAGCTGCCAAGATGCCACTTGCCACCAGTTTGGCCATATTTCAGAGCTGCAACATCACTGGAGTGCCCAAAGCACAAGGTGTGCAATACTCAGAGACATGGCCAAGGTAAGAAAGGCTGAAAGACGACCACCACTGAACAAGACACACAAGCTGAAACGTCAAGACTGGGCCAAGAAATATCTCAAGACTGATTTTATGGACTTATCTAAGGTTTTATGGACTGATGAAATGAGAGTGAGTCTTGATGGGCCAGATGGATGGGCCCGTGGCTGGATTGGTAAAGGGCAGAGAGCTCCAGTCCGACTCAGACGCCAGCAAGGTGGAAGTGGAGTACTGGTTTGGGCTGGTATCATCAAAGATGAGCTTGTGGGGCCTTTTCGGGTTGAGGATGGAGTCAAGCTCAACTCCCAGTCCTACTGCCAGTTTCTGGAAGACACCTTCTTCAAGCAGTGGTACAGGAAGAAGTCTGCATCCTTCAAGAAAAACATGATTTTCATGCAGGACAATGCTCCATCACACGCGTCCAAGTACTCCACAGCGTGGCTGGCAAGAAAGGGTATAAAAAAAGAAAATCTAATGACATGGCCTCCTTGTTCACCTGATCTGAACCCCATTGAGAACCTGTGGTCCATCATCAAATGTGAGATTTACAAGGAGGGAAAACAGTACACCTCTCTGAACAGTGTCTGGGAGGCTGTGGTTGCTGCTGCACGCAATGTTGATGGTGAACAGATCAAAACACTGACAGAATCCATGGATGGCAGGCTTTTGAGTGTCCTTGCAAAGAAAGGTGGCTATATTGGTCACTGATTTGTTTTTGTTTTGTTTTTGAATGTCAGAAATGTATATTTGTGAATGTTGAGATGTTATATTGGTTTCACTGGTAAAAATAAATAATTGAAATGGGTATATATTTGTTTTTTGTTAAGTTGCCTAATAATTATGCACAGTAATAGTCACCTGCACACACAGATATCCCCCTAAAATAGCTATAACTAAAAACAAACTAAAAACTACTTCCAAAACTATTCAGCTTTGATATTAATGAGTTTTTTGGGTTCATTGAGAACATGGTTGTTGTTCAATAATAAAATTAATCCTCAAAATTACAACTTGCCTAATAATTCTGCACTCCCTGTATAATTACTTAATGACTTGAATTGTTTATAGAGATGTTCATATGTGCATTTTTTGTTGAATCAGTGAGCATACATATGTATATATAATATTGTGTTTATATGTACGAAAAACAAGGTACGCTGTGGAGTATGTCTCTCACTTATATGAATTTTTTGTCAATTTAATGTCCCCTTTGCTATTGAAATCAAGTTATACTTTTTTTTAAATATTTAATTAATGTTTGTAACACTGTCAATATATAATTGTAATATCTGTCATGCTATATTCGTTATATCCTTGTAAAACAATAATTGATTGTATGGGGTAAACTTATACTTCACAACAGGCCTAGGTTTTGGTCACACAAGGGTTAACAATTTATCATGAATAAATAGCTTGAAAGGGAATCAGCTGCTATCCCTGATGAAGTGCTCTGTGTGAGCAGGAAACGCGTCGGAGAGCAGCATTTTTTTCCTGTGTGCTAGGGTGGTTTCACCAAGATGTGTGCTTAGAAATAGTTTTGTTTTACTGGATGAAATAAAGTCTCAAATTTTACATTTACTCCACTGTGCAGCCTGTAATCCTTCTATCTATCTTTGGAATGTTTTCTTAGATTCTTGCTTTCCCATAATTTCTTCATGTTTGATGGTAGTTTCTACCGCCAAATATGCGGTATGGCCATGGTGGCAAGATTCACCCTGGCAATTGCTAATTTGTTTGTCTCCTGGTGGGAACTCACCTATATTTATAGCACCTTAAACCCATGGCTAGAGGAAATCCTTCTTTTTGACAGATATATTGATGACCTTTTGATCATCATGAAAAAACCTATTAATAATGGGGAAGTTACCAAATGCTTGCATTATCTTGACCACAACTTCATGAATTTAAGATTTACAGGAATGTACAGTCAAACTGAGGTAAATTATTTGGATTTGTCCCTTAAAATTGTTAACAACATTATTTTCCCTAAAACATATCGAAAGCCTACAGCAGGCAATTTGATCCAAGCGATCCCTAAGGGTCAGTTCCCAGGACTAAAAAGGAATACTAAATCTGAGGAAATTTATGAGCAACAATCTATTGAACTTAAGAAAAGACTTATCTGTAGGGGTATGATGCAAATAAATTGGAGAAATGCTGAAATGAAATTAAAAATTATAATATTGGACAACCTACAAACAAAGAGTATAGGGACAAAGATGATGCTTTCAAAGAAGCAATAGTGTTTACAACAGAATACTCCAGGCAATATCCTGAGATAGTTAAAATTCTCAAAAAACATCTTCATGTACTTAAAGGGGATGGAGCTCTTAGACCTTTTATTCAAACATGCAGGTTTGTACCTAAAAAAACAAAAACTTTAGCTCACAGACTTTCCCCTAGTGCCGTTAGAAGTGTTAGGCCCTCTAGACAAACTTGGTTAAACAAAAAGGGTAATTTTAAATGCATTAGCAAGAATTGTCATATGTGTGCCCACATCCGTTTAGTGACAAGTTTCACTTGTAGCAATAACCAACAAAGTTACAACATTCATTATTATGCTAATTGCAGCACTTCTTTTATAGTTTATTTACTTACCTGTAATTTATGCCATTGCCAGTATGTGGTCCAAGCCTCTAGGGAAATAAGAAAGAGATTTAGGGAACATACCCGGGATGTTAAAAATTGTGTAAAAGAATCCGCTGTGGCTAATCATTTCAATAGTGAACACTTTACTAATATAGCCGATATGACCATACAGGTAATAGATTTGGCTGTAGTTCCCCCTAGAGGAGGTAATAAGTATAAAATCCTAGAAAGAAAGGAATTATTTTGGAAAACTCGCAACCCAATGGGTATGAACATTGAGTGTTATATTAATTTTTTTATTGATTAGTGTCCTCTTTATGACTAACCTTTCATTTCCAAAAAATTACTTTTTTTTCTCTGAGTTTGTTTTAACTTGCTCAGGGTACATATTCCTCCCTTTAAGTGTTCTTATTTGATGTATATAGTATTTGTATTTGATTCTCATTTAGCCTATTGGGTTAGTTCAATTAGAATTGTCAGTGTTGTCTTTTTTCAGTCTTACCTGGTATATTTATTTATTATATAAAAAAAACATATTTTTACATTTTTCATTAATTTAGTTACAGCTAAATTATTAGTTTTGCATTATGAGGGATGCAGTGCTAACTTGCAAGTTATTGTCACTGCTCACTTCCCTACAGCACTGGTAGTACAGGTTTATAAAAACCCGGCGTTAGCAGGCAAGAAGTGAGCATAGAGCAAAATTGAGCTCCATACCGCACTCCAATGCCAGCACTGCTGAAAGCTGCAGTGAGCTGGTTTTACATGCTCGTGCACGATTTCCCCATAGACATCAATGGGGAGAGCCGGCTGAAAAAAAGTCTAACACCTGCAAAAAAAGCAGCGTAAAGCTCAGTAACGCAGCTCCATTGATTCCTATGGGGAAATTAAATTTATGTTTACACCTAAAATCCTAAAATGAACCTGAGTCTAAACACCCCTAATCTTACACTTATTAAACCCTAATCTGCCACCCCCGACATCACCGATACCTACATTATACTTATTAACCCCTACTCTGCCCCTCCGGACATCGCATCCACTATAATAAACATATTAACCCCTAAATGGCCACACTCCCGCATCACAAACACTAGTTAAATATTATTAACCCCTAATCTGCCGCCCCTAACATTTGCCGCCACCTTCCTACATTTATTAACCCCTAATCTGTCTCCCCCAACGTCGCAACCACTATACTAAATTTATTAACCCATAAACCTAAGTCTAACCCTAAACCTAACACCCCCTAAGTTAAATAAAATTAAAATAAATCTAAATAAAATTGCATCAGCCAATAGGATTTTTTCACCTTTAATTCCAATTGGCTGATAGAATTCTATCAGCCAATCGGAATTCAAGGGATGCCATTTTGGATGACATCACTTAAAGGAACCTTCATTCTGGAAGAAGACTTCGATTGAAGAGGATGCTCCTCGCTGGATGTCTTGAAGATGGACCCGTTTCGCGCTGGATGGATGAAGATAGAAGATGCCGTCTGGATGAAGACTTCTGCCCGTCTGGAGGACCACTTCTGCCGGTTTGGATTAAGACTTCTCCCGGCTTCATTGAGGACTTCTTACCGCTTGGATGAAGACTTCTCCCGGCTTCGTTGAGGATGGATGTCCGGTCTTCAAAACTGTAAGTGGATTTTATGGGGGTTAGTGTTAGTTTTTTTTTAAGTTTTTTTTGGGTGGGTTTTATTTTTAGATTAGGGTTTGGGCACTTGAAAAAGAGCTAAATGCTCTTTTAAGGGCAATGCCCAACCAAATGCCCTTTTCAGGGCAATGGGGAGCTTAGGTTTTTTTAGTTAGGATTTTATTTGGGGGGTTGGTTGTGTGGGTGGTGGGTTTTACTGTTGGGGGGTTGTTTGTATTTTTTTTTTTACAGGTAAAAGAGCTGATTTCTTTGGGGCATTGCCCCGCAAAAAGCCCTTTTAAGGGCTATTAGTAGTTTAGTTTAGGCTAGGGTTTTTTTTATTTTGGGGGGCTTTTATATTTTGATAGGGCTATTAGATTAGGTGTAATGTGTTTAAATATCTGATAATGTCTTTTTTTATTTTGTGTAATTTAGTGGGGTTTTTTTTGTATTTTAGGTAATTTTATTTAATTTAGGTAATTGATTTAATTGTAGTGTAAGGTTAGATGTTAGTGTAAGACAGGTTAGGTTTTATTTTACAGGTAAATTTGTATTTTTTTTAGCTAAGTAGTTAGTAAATAGTTAATAACTATTTATTAACAATTCTACCTAGTTAAAATAAATACAAACTTGCCTGTAAAATAAAAATAAACCCTTAGCTAGATACAATGTAACTATTAGTTATATTATAGCTAGCTTACGGCTAGATTTAGAGTTCTGCGGCCAAAGGGGTGCGTTAGCTACACGTGCTTTTTTTCCCCCGCACCTTTTAAATACAGCTGGTATTTAGAGTTCACAGAATGGCTGCGTTAGGCTCCAAAAAAGGGAGCGTAGAGCATATTTACCGCCACTGCAACTCTAAATACCAGCGTTGCTTATGGACGCAGCCAGCTTCAAAAACATGCTCGTGCACAATTCCCCCATAGAAAACAATGGGGCCATTTGAGTTGAAAAAAAACCTAACACCTGCAAAAAAGCAGCGTTCAGCTCCTAACGCAGCCCCATTGTTTTCTATGGGGAAACACTTCCTACGTCTGCACCGAACACTCTAACATGTACCCTGAGTCTAAACACCCCTAACCTTAAACTTATTAACCCCTAATCTGCCGCCCCGCTATCGCTGACACCTGCATATTTTTTTTAACCCCTAATCTGCCGCTCCGAATACCGCCGCCAGCTACGTTATCCCTATGTACCCCTAATCTGCTGCCCCTAACATCGCCGACCACTATGTTATATTTATTTACCCCTAATCTGCCGCCCCCGCTATTGCTGACACCTGCATATTATTATTAACCCCTAATCTGCCGCTCCGTACACCGCCGCCAGCTACATTATACCTATGTACCCCTAATCTGCTGCCCCTAACACAGCCGACCGCTATATTATATTTATTAACCCCTAATCTGCCCCCCACAATGTCGCCTCCACCTACCTACAATAATTAACCCCTAATCTGCCGACCGGATCTCACCGCTACTATAATAAATGTATTAACCCCTAAAGCTAAGTCTAACTCTAACCCTAACACCCCCCTAACTTAAATATAATTTAAATCTAACAAAATTAACTATTATTAAATAAATTATTTCTATTTAAAGCTAAATACTTACCTGTAAAATAAACCCTAATATAGCTACAATATAAATTATAATTATATTGTAGCTATTTTAGGATTAATATTTATTTTACAGGCAACTTTGTAATTATATTAACCAGGTACAATAGCTATTAAATAGTTAATAACTATTTAATAGTTACCTAGTTAAAATAATTACAAAATTACCTGTAAAATAAATCCTAACCTAAGTTACAATTAAACCTAACACTACACTATCAATAAATAAATTAACTAAAATACCTACAATTATCTACAATTAAACCTAACACTACATTATCAATAAATTAATTAAATACAATACCTACAAATAAATACAATGAAATAAACTAACTAAAGTACAAAAAATAAAAAAGAAGTAAGTTACAAAAAATAAAAAAATATTTACAAACATTAGAAAAATATTACAACAATTTTAAACTAATTACACCTACTCTAAGCCCCCTAATAAAATAACAAAGCCCCCCAAAATAAAAAAATGCCCTACCCTATTCTAAAATTAAAATAGAAAAGCTCTTTTACCTTACCAGCCCTGAAAAGGGCCCTTTGCGGGGCATGCCCCAAAGAATTCAGCTCTTTTGCCTGTAAAAAAAAAACATACAATACCCCCCCCACATTACAACCCACCACCCACATACCCCTAATCTAACCCAAACCCCCCTTAAATAAACCAAACACTAAGCCACTGAAGATCTCCCTACCTTGTCTTCACCTCACCGGGTTCAGCGATCGGTCCAGAAGAGGGTCCGAAATCTTGATCCAAGCGGCGGCTGAAGAACTCCATCATCGGGCTGAAGTCGGAAGTCCATCATCGGGATGAAGTCTTCTATCAAGTGGCATCTTCAATCTTCTTTCTTCCGGTGCGGAGCGGAGCCATCTTCTTCCCAGCCGACGCGGATCCATCCTCTTCAACCGCCGCCTACTCGCCGAATGACGGTTCCTTTAAATGACGTCATCCAAGATGGCGTCCCTCGAATTCCGATTGGCTGATACGATTCTATCAGCCAATCGGAATTAAGGTAGGAATATTCTGATTGGCTGATGGAATCAGCCAATCAGATTCAAGTTCAATCCGATTGGCTGATCCAATCAGCCAATCAGATTGAGCTTACATTCTATTGGCTGTTCCGATCTATTTCGTTAGATTTAAATTATATTTAAGTTAGGGGGGTGTTAGGGTTAGAGTTAGACTTAGCTTTAGGGGTTAATACATTTATTATAGTAGCGGTGAGATCCGGTCGGCAGATTAGGGGTTAATTATTGTAGGTAGGTGGAGGCGACGTTGTGGGGGGCAGATTAGGTTTTAATAAATATAATATAGGGGTCGGCGGTGTTAGGGGCAGCAGATTAGGGGTACATAGGTATAATGTAGCTGGCAGCGGTGTACGGAGCGGCAGATTAGGGGTTAATAATAATATGCAGGTGTCAGCGATAGCGGGGGCGGCAGATTAGGGGTTAATAAATATAACATAGTCGTCGGCGATGTTAGGGGCAGCAGATTAGGGGTACATAGGGATAATGTAGCTGGCGGCGGTATACGGAGCGGCAGATTAGGGGTTAAAAAAAATTAATAGAGTGGCGGCGATGTGGGGGGACCTCGGTTTAGGGGTACATAGGTAGTTTATGGGTGTTAGTGTACTTTAGAGCACAGTAGTTAAGAGCTTTAGAAACCGGCGTTAGCCCAGAAAGCTCTTAACTACTGACTTTTTTTTCGGCTGGAGTTTTGTCGTTAGATTTCTAACGCTCACTTCAGCCACGACTCTAAATACCGGCGTAAGAAAGATCCCATTGAAAAGATAGGATACGCAAATGGCGTAGGGGGATCTGCGGTATGGAAAAATCGCGGCTGCAAAGTGAGACCCTTTCCTGACTGACTCCAAAATCCAGAGGGCGGTAAAAACCAGCATTAGGAGCCTCTAACGCTGGTTTTGACGGCTACTGCCCAACTCTAAATCTAGCCGGTTAGGTTTTATTTTACAGATAAGTATTTAGTTTTAAATAGAAATTATTTAGGTAATGATAGCAGGTTTTATTTAGATTTATTTTTAATTATATTTAAGTTAGGGGGTGTTAGGGTTAGACTTATGTTTAGGGGTTAATAACTTTAGTATAGTGGCGGCGACGTTGGGCGGCAGATTAGGGGTTAATAACTGTAATGTAGGTTGTGGCGATGTTAGGGACAGCAGATTAGGGGTTAATAATATTTAACTATTGTTTGCGAGGTGGGAGTGCGGCGGTTTAGGGGTTAATATGTTTATTCTATTGGCAGTGATGTCCGGAGCGGCAGATTAGGGGTTAATAAATTTAATTTAGTGTTTGCGATGTGGGAGGGCCTCGGTTTAGGGGTTAATAGGTAGTTTATGGGTGTTAGTGTACTTTTTAGCACTTTAGTTATGAGTTTTATGCTACAGCTTTGTAACATAAAACTCATAACTAGTGACTTTCAGTTTACAGTATTGATCTTGAAGATTTAGGCTGTACCGTAACTCGGCGCAAAGGAAGTCCCATTGAAAAAGTAATACCGGTGCAAAGGAAGTCCCAATGAAAAAGGACTTTTTGAAAGCTGCAGTAATTATGTTGCATTAAGGCCAAAAAAGTGTGCGGTGCCCCTAAACCTGCAAGACTCGTAATACCAGCGGTAGTGAAAAAGAGCCTTAACGCTGCTTTTTCACTCATACCGCAAAACTCGTAATCTAGCTGATTGATAGTATCATTATCATTGTAAATTATGCCTTAATAATTGGTATGGGTCCGCTAGTACATAATAATGTTCTTTCTTTTACTCTTCAGAAAGCACTTTGTTTGTTTTTAATGCACACTGGTCACTTAACAGTTAATGTTGTTTGAGTGAGGGTATAAGTAGCACATCTTTCTCTGTATGTGATATGTCTATGAGTAAGCGCCTGTAGGGGGGTGCGAAATGCGTCAGACGTCTGTTTATGTCCCACTGTCATTGTCTGTACAGTCCTTATTCATCTGTTTTGCATATCTTTAATTTTTTAAATAAATTTTGGACATTTTATATACACCATTGTGTAGGGCCTGCTACTTTCTTCTACTCATACTGGCTTTGCAGGTTCGGTTCCTCTACTGCTATGGCCCTCCAGGAGGAAGCGGAGCATTGGGTGACCTTTACTCTCCGGCAGCATTTCCGGTTTGGGGCTTCCATTGTGCTTGAGTTGCAATGACCGTACCTCTCTGTGGACTATTATCACATAAGAAACCACACAACACTTTTGCTATCAAAATGGCAGTGGTTATCTGTGTCTAGTCTAGAAACAAGTCCTGATAGTCTCCTCCCAATATGTTGGGGTGGAGTTTGGCTGTTTAAAAACAAAGTCAATTAACAATGAATTCAATATTTTTACACTCACCTAGAATGTTAATTATTTGTAAATCAGCTGAACAAATATTACAGAGTTCTTACTGCACCTTATAACATTTTCGTTTCATGCAAAAAATGTTTACCATGTTTAAACAGTACTCTTTATTACGCATAGATAGAGTTCCCTTTAATTTATAAAGGCTTATATTTTCAGATATTCTCACCCAAGCACGTGTCTCAATCACAATGGCTAAACATGTGATGATCAAACTGTTTGGATATCTTCAAATACTGTCTGGTTACAGTTCCCCGAGGATACATTAGGAACTACTGGCCAACATCTTTTCAACTCATCTAAGAAACATAAAACTAAATATTGAATCTTGCCAGCACATTTACCATGTACTACTAAGTACATGTGATTATTTCTTCAACTTCATCCTACTTGACTACCATAATTAAACATTAACAATATATTAATTTGAGTTAATTGATATACTCTTGTAACATAGATCTAAGATGTCTTTTTTAAATAAGTACACTATATTATTCCCTTGTGATTTCCCACTACATATCTCATTTACAGTTACTTGGCTTAACCCTGAATTGAATTTTCCAACCCTTGACTTATTTTGCTATTCTGCAGTCATTTGGAACATCACTTTTAAAGTAGAGTGGTTAAATTGTTTGTTAATGGTGTTGTGGTGTTGCAAGCATTTTCTTAAACTTTTTTGAAATTCTTGGATATGTTTGTCTGGCCTGGAAGTCTTCTCAGATTCCAAATGTTAAATGTCCAGTAGGATTTGCATTCTGCAAACAGATTGCTGTTAGTTTTAATGATGTAGAGAACAATATTCCATTTTTTTATTATTATAGTTTGGTTCCAGTTATGTTCTTATGGAGTTAACCGTAGAGATATTCTTTACTGCAGAAGTAATTTCTTAACATAATGGGGGAAAGTTACAGTTTAAAAAAAGGTTTTACATTGAATGTGTATAGCATTCCAGAAGCCAAATGCCACATTAAAGTTGTCTTGTAAAATAATAAATTAACAAACTACATTTTTGATGAGTTATTCACCCTAAGTTTCCCTAGGATGAGCAGCTACAGTATATGGGTCATGTATTAAGTTTCTTTTTTTTTTTTTTACCCATGTCTGCTTTATTTTTTAAAAGCATAATGATAATTATAAGATTCTTTTACATTACAATTATCTAGATAAAAAAAAAAAACAATAGCTTTTAGAGATGTGCATGGGATAATTTTTTTGTTTGATCCTGAAATTTTCTTTTTCATTATATTTAAAATTTTCATTTTAATTCATTTTCGTTCACGGCCGTGTTTGTTTCAAACGAATTTGATTTTACATTTTAGTTTTGAACTAAAATATTCCTTTGAGCTACAGTGCAGATTCTTTTATTTCTCTTTATTTGAAGCTGTAATCAGCTGAATTAGCTTTAATTGTATCATTCTATGTAATTCTTAAACTTATTCTTTTATTTATACATCTAATTTATGTGCAAGGCATTTTTGGTTAAAATAAAAGTTTACTTGAGGGTACAGTAACAACTAATAATATACTATGGGGCATATGTATCAAGCTCCGAATGGAGCTTGATGCCCCGTGTTTGTGGCGAGCCTGCAGGCTCACCACAAACAGCAGTTATGAAGCAGTGGTCACAAAGACCGCGGCTCCATAACCTGCTCTGAGCAGGCGGACAGACATCGCTGCAATTCAACCCGATCAAGTACGATCGGGTTGATTGACACCGCTGCAGAGGGCGGCATTGCACCAGCAGCTCTTGTAAGCTGCTGGTGCAATGCTGAATACGGCGAGCGTATTGCTCGCCGTATTCAGCGATGTCTGTCGGACCTGATCCGCACTGTCGGATCAGGTACGACAGACATTGATAGCTAGAGGCCTATATGTATGTAACGTTACTATACTGAAAGTGTCTATACTTAAAGGGACATAAAACAAATTTTTTTCATTCATCATTCAGATAGAGCATGCACTTTTAAACAACTTTCAAATGTATTTATTTGATATAATTTTCTTTCTTTTCTTGCTATCCTTTGTTGAAAAGAATACCTACAGGTAGGTGGAGGCACAGACGTAGGAAGGGAGATAGTGGATAATTGGTGGCTGCACATTTATACCTCTTCTCATTGGCTTAACAATGTGTTGGGCTAGCTCCCTCAAAGTAGTGCATTGCTGCACCTTCAACAAAGGATTCCAAGATAATGAAGCAAAATTGGTAATTGAAATAAATGAAAAGTTGCTTACAAATGTCTGCTCTTGCTCTATCTAAATCATGAAAGAAAATATTTGAGTTACTAAGTGCAAAGCCAGCAGCAGCTTAGCTATGCAACAAAAGGGTTAATACATTTTTAAAATTAAAACTACTAACTTTAAAACGTTTTAAATAAACAAAGAACTTGTATTTTAACTCTACCTATAAGATAAGTAGTGCACTATACTATAGTAAACTATATTTAAGTCCAATAAGTACAATTTTTTAAATTATTATAATTTGGGCAAAGTCGCACAATAACTGCCAACTGCTTTTGCTATACTGCTAACACTGTGAAGAATAACACAGATCTGAGCAATATGTTAACAATTTGGGCAAGATTATGAGTGGCGTGCTATCGTTAGAGGCAGGAGCGTAATCGCGATTTCTAGATTGCTGTGTTGTTTACACTCTAATCCATATTACAAATGGGGCACTGGTTAAATTACTGCACATTTGTTTGCGGGAAGTCATGCTTATTTACGCTCTCTATATTTTCTATGGGCTGCGTTGAGTGCCAATGTGCACTCCTAATACAAAATGAAAGTAAATGCAATTGCTCAAATTTGGCTGGAGGAAAAAGTTACACTAAATAACATTATTAACTCCTAAACTGCCACATAACCCACTGCAAAATACCCCTCTACACTATAAACCCCTAAACTGCCATACCCCACATTGCAAAGTACCTGATACACTATTAACCCCGTATTAACCACATTGCAAATACCCACTACACTATTAATCACAAAACCACCACACCCCACATCACAAAGTACCCCTCTACATTATTAACCCTAAACAGCAACACCCCCACATCACAAAGTACCCTTCTACTCTATTAACTCCTAAACTGCCACAATCCCCATCGCATACAACCCACTAACCTCTAAACCCCCTAACCAGGTAACCCCCTCACACCCCTAACCTCACACCCCCTAAGTTACCGAAAAAAACTTACATTAAATTAAAAAAGCTAACATTACATAAAAACCCCTAACATTACAAAAAATAAAACACCTACAATTACAGAAAAAAACAAAAAGTACCAAAATAAAAAAACACAGTTATGCCTATTTTTAAACTAAAGTCCCACTTAAAAAAACACCCCAAAATAAAAAAAAACCTATGCTAACACTAAAATAAATTACAGTAATAGGCATTAGAAGGGAAGCTTATACATGCTGGTTTTCTTTTTTTTTTTTTTTTTTTATATCTTTTTATTATTTTATATGATTACAATTACATATATATAAGGACAAGGACATTCAGTATCTATATTGCACAGTTTCCATGATCCTTAATCCTTAGCTTTCCTAACAAGTTCACTTATAATCAACATTCTTGGAATACCCCTTTTGTTGCGCCATTTGGCAATCTGGGGGACATTAAACGAAACAAGAAAAAAAAAAAAGAAAAAGAGAAAAAAAAACAACAAGAAAAAAAAAAACAACCAAGAACAAAGAGAAAGCATACAAAATTAACAGGGGTAAAGAGAAAAAAGACACTAAAATAAATACAGTGAGAACTTGCAGAAGGATGCTTGGAACCCTTTCATGCATATCCTCATATTTGTTTCTGGTGTGACCGAGGGTAGAGGAAGAGGCCCATGAAGTCTAAAGAAATATATCTTAGGGGTATTTTATAAAAGCCTACTCCAGTTATTTGGTAGCTCATTATTAATTATCCAAGATTTAACTATGTTAGATCTAACTAGAGGTTTGATAATTTGGAGTTGAGTACTTAGTGACTGGGGCATGCTGGTTTTCTAATAGTTTCCCATGACTTTAAACTGTGAAAACCTGTCAGATATTTTCTAGCAGAATTTTAATCTGTTAGAAGTTTTCACAATATTTTTGGATTTAGTTTTACTTGTGATGACAATCCTGTCTATGTTTACTGAAAACTTTTTTAGATAACAATGTTAGATGTTTATATGCTACGATACAAACAAGGGTGGCACAGGCCTTATGTAATTTCCCTAGACACATGCAAAACACGGAAACAGACAACACACTCAAACCAGACCAGCTACACATCCCATGACCCTGAAAAACTCATAGACATATGTCAACCGTGTTTGTTTCACCCTGTTTTGTTGAAGGCATGCATTGTATTTAGGGACACAGGGAGGAAAAGACCTTGACGTGGTCCTGGGCCTAAAACTAACTCTTCCATTTTGCTTTTATTCTAGCTGTGTGCTTGCAAGAGAGTGTCAGACTTTCTATGAGTTGTGCTAATATTTTTTATTTGTACGTTTGTAACTATGGGCTTTACACTCAGGTTTGTCAGGGGCTAACTCCCTGAGACACTAAAAGCTGCCCAGATGTCTGTAAGTGCTGGTAAGTACCCAGGGCTTTGAGTTTTGGAGGGTCATGGGATGTGTACTAAGTCTAGTTTGAGAATGTGATCCATGTCCGCATTTTGTATGGGTTTAGGGAAAGGGCCTATGTCATCCTTGTTTGTATCTCAGTTTTTGCTTAGTTGAAGGCTGCAAGCTAGAGACCTTGACACTGTTCTGGGCTGTTCAAATGCTGTAACTATCTCTTCCATGTTTAGACATGTGTATATATATATATATATATATATATATATACACTATATATATATAAATATGCATATATATATGTATATATATATATATATATATATATATATATATATATATATACAGTATATATATATATATATATATATATATATATATATATATATATATATATATATATATATATATACGAAACAGTTCCTTGCAGCCCTTTTTTTTCTAACATCGTATACCATATATCTATCTATGGTATAATATGAGCCTGTATAACTTTACATGTATTTATGTTGGGTTTAATGCAACTTTCTCCCCTACCCTTTACACAAGCTCTGAAGTCATGCTAACCCGACAAGCATAAATCGCAATTCTACTCTAGCGAATGCGTTTACTATTTCCTTTGCGCACCAAAAGCTGGAAAAACCCAATATCACTTGTGTGCTACAGTTAGTGTGCCACTCATAATGTAGCCAATATTGTGCTATAATTATACTATATATTAGCTATAACTAGCTCACCACTACTACATAAGATCACTAAAGGAGGGCTACAGTGTATTCATAATAAAAACATAGAGAAAAAGGGTGATTTTGGTACTTTGTTAGTGATATTGCATATAGTGTACTCATAAAGGGCTAGATTACAAGTAGAGCTCTAATTCATTGTGCGTTGCAAATGGGCAAATTTGCCGGTTTGCGCACACACAGTAAATAACCATTATTTAACCAGAAAACAGATCTCTGGTTAACCTTCTAAAAGTCCCCCAATTGGCCCCAAAAGTCAATATAGTAATATTTATTAAAATATAAACATGGTAGCATCTTTATTTTATTTTTTTTACATAAAGTAACTGCAAAAAGTAGTTATAAGGGGCTAAAAGTGGCGGCTAAAAACTGCCTTTACATAGTGTCCTATGGGAACTGTGTGTTCCCTGTGTATATATATTATATATATGTGTATATATATTATATATATTCATATACATATACTGTATATTTAAAATTGCTGCTCATCGCTAACCTACTTCTCATGCCTTGTCTGACGGCATAAGAATGAGGCTCCCATTGGAGCCTATGAAAGCGCTTTCTCATGAGCACAATGCTTCTGTGCAATGCAAATACAAGGTCACATTGCACCTCACTTGTAATACACATAAATATATAACGCAAATAAAGGAAATAACATCCAATAAATTGCAGAACAGCTTAACTTTAGGAATGTTTCATAAAGCACATTAATGAACATTAATCAGTGATTAATCAAGAAAATTAAAACTTTAGTGAACACTAAAGGAAGCAGACACTTTAAGGTATGATAGTAAAAAATAGCAAAAGCATTTATTGAAAAAAAAATACATTAAAACCATCAGACATGGAGCCTATGAAAGCGCTTTCTCATGAGCACAATGCTTCTGTGCAATGCAAATACGAGGTCACGTTCGCATTGCACCTCACTTGTAATACCAGTGCACATTTTCATGTGCTGGTATTACTCAGTTGAGTGCAAATATTGCTTTCATGTAAGAGATATTTTGCGCTCAACTCATAATCTGGTCCAAAGTCCATGGATTTAATAGTGGCGACAGTGCGGATCAGGTCTGCAAGACCTCGCTGAATGTGGAGAGCTCATAGTGGGAAGTTGAGTTAACAGGAGTAGACGTAGGTCAGAGGTTGATCGTAAAGGACATGATGGTGAATATTTGGAGATGAGAGAGGAAATATAGTTGGGAGTTAGACTGTTGAGTGCTTGTTAGTTTGGGTTAATACTTTAAATTGTTTTCTGGAGTGTATGGGGAGCCAGAGTAGAGACAGGCAGAGCGCAGCAGCTGATGTAGATCGGCGACTTAGGTGGATGAGTCCAGCTGAAGCATTCATAATAGATTGGAGGGAGGAGAGACACGGTTTTGGAAGGCCATTTCGAATTAGATTGCAATAATTAATGTGGGGCAAAATGAGGGAAGGTAATTAATTAGTATTTTTGTAGTTTTTTGAGTAAGGAAGGGTCAAATTCTGGAAATATTGCGTAGGTGTAAACAGCAGGATTTGGTAAGCGCTTGTATATGTGGGTTGAATGTGAGTTCTGAGTCAAGTGTGACCCCAAGACAGCGGACCTGGGGTGAGGTGTTGAGAATAGAGTCTCCAACCATCAGAGAAATGTCAGGTGTTGGATGTCTCAAAGAGGGGGGGATAAGAAGCAACTCAGTTTTGGACAGATTGAGTTAGAGGTAGTGTGAAGACATCCAACAGAAAATTGCAGAGAGGCAGTAGGAAATCTGGTTGACTAAAGAGGGAGAGATATCAGGGGAGGAAAGATACATTTTGGTATCAGCAGCATATAAGTGGTACTGGAATCCAAAGGAGGCTATATAATGAATAAGCACCACTATAGGGGAGATAAATCATCATTCTCCTGTTTTCCTATGTCTATTTTAATGTATTTTTTAAACAAATGCTTTTGATATTTTTTACTAGCACACTTTGTAGTGCCTGCTTCCTTTGGTGCTCTCTAAGACCCCGATATTCAAAGCATTGGCAGACTGTTGAGAAACTGCCTTCTGGCCTCATCAGCCTCTCAGTCCGTTGGTCTGTTTATAAAGTCTAAAAAAGAGGGGGCCCAAGAAGTGCTTACAAGTGGTGATGTGTCTCCCATTGAAATTAATAAGAATTGTGGCTTCTACAAAACTCCGCCGACATCACCACTTTCAGCGGGAGCGAATTTGAAGCGGCCCTACACAGCACACTGAAAAAAACTGTTTCTGTGTAGGAACACTTCAAATAATGCATACCTAACCTTGCTGTAACTACACCTACACTACCTGCTTTACACTGTAAAGTCTCCCACTAAAAAAAGAGCCGAGACAAACATGGCTAAAATTCTATACCTAACCTGCAGGGCTTCCCTTGGAATATATCACACTACTGATGATATATCCTAAGTAAAATGCAGGTTACTCTTCTGGAATGCCTAGATAACTCCCACAGAACACATGCATCTATGTCATGTCTTCACTATACCTGAGTAATATAGACAAAAAAAAACCCCTTCCTATTATATCTATCGATACATGTATATACAATGTTTAAATTATATTAATTTTCCCATATAATGCATTTTAATTTAAGTATTGTATTGATTTTAAATCTGTTATTTTGAACACAGAAATAAAAAAAAATGTGTAAAATATATCTAATACTTAAATTAACATGCATGATACATGAAAATGCATATCATTTAAACATTGTATATACATATACAGTGGGGCAAAAAAGTATTTAGTCAGCCACCAATTGTTCAAGTTCTCCCACTTAAGAAGATGAAAGAGACCTGTAATTTTCATCACAGGTATACCTCAACTATGAGAGACAAAATGTGGAAACAAATCCAGAAAATCACATTGTCTGATTTGGAAATAATTTATTTGCATATTATGGTGGAAAATAAGTATTTGGTCACCTACAAACAAGCAAGATTTCTGGCTCTCACAGACCTGTATCTTCTTTAAGAGGCTCCTCTGTCCTCCACTCATTACCTGTATTAATGGCACCTGTTTGAACTTGTTATCAGTATAAAAGACACCTGTCCACAACCTCAAACAGTCACACTCCAAACTCCACTATGGTGAAGACCAAAGAGCTGTCGAAGGACACCAGAAACAAAATTGTAGATCTGCACCAGGCTGGGAAGACTGAATCTGCAATAGGCAAGCAGCTTGGTGTGAAGAAATCAACTGTGGGAGCAATAATTAGAAAATGGAAGACATACAAGACCACTGATAATCTCCCTCGATCTGGGGCTCCACACAAGATCTCACCCCGTGGGGTCAAAATGATCACAAGAACAGTGAGCAAACATCCCAGCGAATAGTCAGACGAGCCGGAATCAGGAACAAGGAAAACAACAGAGTCAGGAACAAGCCAGGGATCAGGAACCAGGAAGGACGTCAGGCAGCCAGGTAATACACAGGAACTTTAACAAACAGGTCTGAGACAATGCAAAGGCAAAGCATACTGAACAGAGGCCCTTTAAATAATAAGTGATGACATCACAATTCTGAGACTGCATCCTGTCTCACATGGATGATGCACACCAGTCTGGCCATAAAAGGAAGTATAGGAAATGAGCAGCATCCCCCACAATGCACCATAGTCAGGAAGAGAGGTGAGTAAAATGGCTGCCAGCCGCACATGGCAAACAACAGGGAAAAAATCCTGACAGCATATGAATATACAACATTTATTATAGGGTCATCACAAGAAAGGACATACAAAGCACATAGTGGAGGTATAAATAATGACATACAGTACACTGAGTAACAGGATAAATGCAGATGGAAGGACCAATGATCTTATGTTCATCACCACATATAGTAAACAGTATAACCAGATATCAAAGGTAATGAGAGTGGCGCTCATTAAAAATAAACCGGGACAGAAAATGAAGTACAAATGGATTTTGAAAAAAGTGTATACTTTAATATAATGAATCAAAATGATAAAACCTTTGTTCTAAATGTCTTATAAAACAAATAAATATTGATATAAAACAATTGTAGCCACAATATAATATGCTATAAAATCGAAAAGGATAATACACAATCTAATAGATAGACTGGATATCTAACTTGCTACAAAGTAAGCATGATAATTGTAACAATTGTATCAATCGATATGTAGTATCGTCATGGACATAATAACCTAACTATTTAAAATACATATAAGCATCCGCTAACAAACACATAGAAAACAATAAATGTCAAATATTTTGTACACCATAAATGTGAGCATACGTTGGTTCGGAGTTACTATAATCGCCAATAGCTGTGTTATGTGTCAGCTGTTTGTAGATACTATCAGTTAGATTACGAGTTGTGTGTTATGAGTGAAAAAGCAGCGTTATGGCTCTTTTTCACTACTGCTGGTATTAAAGGTGTTGTAGGTACAGCTGTACCGCACACCTTTCAAAAAGTCCTTTTTCAATGGGACTTCCATAGCGTCGGTATTACAAGTTTGCCTGTCCGGCCAAAAAGTGAGCGGTACAGCCTATAACTACAAGATCTGTACCGACACCTGAAAGTCAGTTACAAAGCTGTACCATAAAACTCATAACTAAAGTGTTACAAAGTACACAAACACCCATAAACTAGCTATTAACCCCTAAACTGAGGCCCTCCTGCATCTCAAACACTAAAATAAAATTATTAACCACTAATCTGCCGCTCCGGACATTGCCACCACTATAATAAACATATTAACCCCTAAACCGCAGCACTCCCGCATCGCAAACACTAGTTAAATATTATTAACCCCTAATCTGCTGCCCCCATTGTCATCGCCACCTACATACACTTATTAACCCCTAATCTGCTGTCCCTAACATCGCTGCAACCTACATTACTGTTATTAACCCCTAATCTGCTGCCCCCAAAATTGCCGCCACCTAACTACACTTATTAACCCCTAATCTGCTGCCCCCAATGTTGCTTCCACTATACTAAAGTTATTAACCCCTAAACCTAACCCTAAGTCTAACCCTAACCCTAACGTAACCCTGACTCTAACACCCACTAACTTTAACCTAATTAAAATAATTAAAATAATTCCAAATAAAAATTACAATTATTACCTAAATTATTCCTATTTAAAACTAAATACATACTTACCTGTAAAATAAAACCTAAGCTAGACTTCTGCCCGTCTGGGGGACGACATCTTGCCGCTTGGATGAAGACTTCTCCCGGCTTTGTTGAGGACTTCTTGCCGCTTGAATGAATACTTCTCCCGGCTGGATGAGGATAGATGTCCGGTCTTCAAAAACTGTAAGTGGATCTTCAGGGGTTAGTGTTAGGTTTTTTTAAGGGTTTATTGGGTGGGTTTTATTTTTATCTTAGGGTTTTGGGCAATGTAAAAGAGCTAAATGCCCTTTTAAGGGCAATGCCCATCCAAATGCCCTTTTCAGGATTTTTATAAAGTGCCAGTGTTTATTTAAATTTTTAAGATTAATTGATAAAATGTTAAATAAACACTGGCACTTTATAAAAAAAGACCCTATCCTTAGTGAAATCACAGAAGATAGACCAAGATTAATCTATCGAAAAGCGAAAACTCTAAAAAATGTACTTGTACCAAGCGAATTTAAAAAGAATAATAAGGATGGTTACTATACTGATTTAAAAGGGAATATACTGGAAGGTTTTTTTCCATGTTTGTCATGTAAAGCTTGTAAATTTAGTAAAAAATGCAAAATAGTGAGCTCTAGTCAAACAGATTTTAAATATAAGATCAGGGACAGGGACATTATCAGATGTACTGACAGTAATATTGTCTATATGATCCAATGTCCATGTAAAAAACAGTACCTGGGACAAACTGGACAACCCCTACGAGATAGAATTAGGCAACATCTATTAAATATTGAATGGGGATATGAAGATCATTTATTATCTAAGCACTTTAAGGATTATCACAACCAAAAAGCCGACGGGTTCCTATATTGGGGTTTAAAAAAAAGTAACTGCCCATAATGGTGATAATAAAAGTAGAGACCTCTTGTTTAATGAAGCAGAACTTATAGTAAACGTTAATTCTCTAACCCCAAGGGAACTAAATGCCAAACTTGACTTAAATCCTTTTATTTAATATGTTTTATATAACCACTTAAATCTTTCAAGAACACTAAGTTATAAATAGAATAAAAATCCCTTTATTAAATCAACTAGGGATAAGGGTTTTTCATAAATCATTCGTGAAATATATCGATTTAAACATTTTCTATATAAACATATATATTTTCACTATTTTTAGCTTTTTTTTAGACTTTTTATAAACAATGTCAAATGGATTTATTTTATATATTTCATTTACTTTATATAATGAATTTATTTAATGAAAACATTAAAAGTAATTTTAATGTTATAAGGAGTTTTATTTTGTCTGATATCTCCAAAACCTATATTATTCCATTCATATTGAACTGTAAAAATAGACAAATGTATCTTTTTATTAGTGTTATGAAATTTTGTATTTTAAAGGTGTTAATATAGAAGCAGCTATTTCATAACAAGTAAACATGAAATAAATGTACATAGTTTTACATGTTGCTGTTATTTGATGCACCTGTCAATTTAAGCACAACAAATGGTTAATTTTGACTTAGAGCTAAGGGGTATAAATTATCCGCAGAAACAAAATGAAGTCATATTGATAAAGGCTCTTTGCTGAGCCGAAACGCCTAGAAGTGATTTCCTGGGACGCTACATAAGGATTACAAATATCTATCGATCTTGATAGATTCTGCAGTTTGAAAGAAGACACACAGAGTATTTGAATTCCAGTGCCTGAAACATCCGGCTTTCTGATAGGTTACCGAGGAGCATGTGAGTAGAATACAGGGCTGCAATTATCAGCCCTCACAGGAACACATTGACAACTCCCTTAAGACTGGTAAGTCCCGATACAGAAGCCAGGTAAAAACTTTTATATTTCAGCCTTACATCAGGAATAAGTACTAAATATCTTATATCCCTGTAGATGAAAAAAACTTCCATTAGTGTGGGCACACTGAATAACGAGAAAATTACAATTCTCACAAGTCATATAGTATCTACAAACAGCCAACACATAGCACAACTATTGGCAATTATAGTAACTCCGAACCAACGTATGCTCACATTTATGGTGTACAAAATATTTGACATATGTTGTTTTGTATGTGTTTGTTAGCGGATGCTTATATGTATTTTAAATAGTTAGGTTATTATGTCCATGACGATACTATATATTGATTGATACAATTGTTACAATTATCCTGCTTACTTTGGAGCAAGTTACATATCCATAGCTTGCGAAGTCTATCTATTAGATTGTGGATTATCCATTTTGATTTTATAGCATATTATATTGTGGCCACAATTGTTTTATATTAATATTTATTTGTTTTATAAGACATTTAGAACATAGGTTTTGTCATTTTGATTTATTATATTAAAGTATACACTTTTTTCAAAATCCATTTGTACTTCATTTTCCGTCCCAGCTTATTTTTAATGATTGCCACTCTCATTACCTTTGGTACCATTTTTGAATAATATAATCTTAACAGTTCTGGGAGAATAATGGGATAAAGAGAGCTGGCTTTGGTATCTACTTTTAGCTCTAGGGTCAAGAGTCATACAATTATTTGAACTCTAGTATAACCAGATATGTAACATTGTCAGACGTCATTTCTTGATACTGAAAGCAGGTGATGATTTGAAAGATCTCACAGTTAAAGGTTGCAAATTTGCATATAGACGTAATAAAACCATTGGCAATCTGGTTTCTCCTACAAAACTGTGTAATGACATATCTCCCAAATCATCATGGCTGACTGCCAATGGCATGTACAAATGTCACTTTACCAACTGTGTGGCATGTGAAAAAGTAAACACAGTGGATAGGTGAAGATCCTCAGTAACAGGACAAAACCTCTAAAAAAGAACCTGCATGAATTTCAGATCAACATTTGTCATTTATTTGATAACCTGTGTATAATGTGACAATCAGTATGTGGGGCTCACAATGAGAGAGGTTAGGTCAAGGATAAGGGAGCATTTCTCTTCCATAAAAACAGGCACGGCCAGCACTCCACTAGTACAACATTTTGTTAGCACACACAACAAAGAAACAGGCACCTTCAAATGGACAGCCATAGAAAAAGTGTTCTCTCCATCCAGAGGAGGAGACAGGGAAAGATTATTAGCAAGGCAAGAAGCCTTCTGGATCTTTAAGCTCTAGACAAGGTTACCAAATGGCTTTAATTCAGATTACGATCTAATACATTTTTGGTAATATATTGTATAGCCACAGGTATAGAATCTAAAGACATCAGCCTCATATGTATTTGTAGAGTGATTCTTCAACATATGTCATAGTTGTATTTACCTACATTTTTTACCTACTTTTCCCTTAACTATCCAAAAATTGTACCAGCTGTTTATATGAATCTATGGTATATCATTACTATTCATTACAGGTGTTAAACTGTCTAGCCTGTCACTTCTGTTTCTGGGCCTTTAAAGAACTCTAATGTTCAGTGATTTCAAACAATGCTGTATGAATTGAAATATGCATTTATAAGTGTTTGTCATTACTATTTTGTATGCATTTTGATTGACCATGTTTGAATATTTTTACATAGTTTACTGACTAAGGAGGCACCAGTGTCCTAGCCATGAGAGTTTCTCTAAATCCCATAGATCAATTTGGGGATTATCCTTATACATAGGACACTCTTTATCCCCCGAGTCAGTAACTAAGTAATCAATACATTGTTGATATGTAAATATACTCATTATTTTATTATTGTAATGGACTTCCTAAAGTCATGTATATAGGTTAAGATTTTTCTATCATCCATTTTTTGGTACTTAACTCATTATTGCATTCCCTATATTACTATCTTCAGTTCTCCATGTTTTAGGAGTGAGGTGTGTTAAGCTCAGATTAGTCTATATTCAATTTAAGACCATCATTCAAAACATAAGCATTCTAGAGTTAAGATTGGAGAGCGAGTACTCGTGGATTACATTTTCTAGCTGTATGATTATACCATTTGGGAATCAATTATCCAATCTATGGTTAACCAATATAAGGAGGATTCACCCTTTATATAGCATAAGGTTTTAACAGATAGCTAGCAGCTTTTGAGTTTGGCTATCAGCTGAAACACGTCAGCTGTGTTTTGCTGACTCCTTCATTTTTTTTACCTCCACTATGTCTAATTCAAATAAAGTATTTATTTTATTATTTCCAAGTTGGTACTCCTTTTCTCGCTTTTGGCTCATTGGCTCAAGACCCTCAAGTGCAGCACAACTACTTTGGAGATCTAATTCTGTTACCGGTTCACAGTCCGGGACAATGGACCAAGCCTAGTCCTTGATGAGCCGCTGATATCACTACCGACGACGTCATCATGTCTCAAGCCCTTTGAACCATGCCCCCAGGATGTCCGATGGTGGGTGTCTGGAGCAAGTGACATACACGAAGGTACACACTAGACCAGAGGTGCCTGAAAAGGCACCAGGGCTCGCAGAGGTAAAAAAGTTTAATTCCGTTGTCAGCTCCCACCATAGGACCGGTCGATTCACAGGGGGGTGTGGGTAAGCGAACTAACTTTCTACTTACTGTGACTAACGGCTCTTACTTGGCATAGGGCTGACAAACCAGCTATCCTTATGATACCTCACCTCCTATCATTTGTGTATATGTACTCTTCTGGTAACTATGTTTTTATAGACACTTATGACTTATACATGCTGCAGGGTGTGCAGAGGGGAACAGGAATCATAATCTCTAGCCTCAATATATGTGTGCTGTCCTGGGCTGCAATGTATGCACACCCTGAAACATGGGTAACTCAGAGCACTGCTACTGATACTACACTCTGGACACTCTGGATTACGGCAATATTTTTAAAGACTCATTTGTGCCAGAAATGCCAGATTTCACTATACTAATATCTGATTCCTCAGGTAACTTGATATTCAACTAACTATTTGCAATGTAGTGTCAAACATTATCAAATAAAAATATAAATGTATTCACAGATATAGAGATATATTTAAATTTGTGAATGCAGATTTTTGGTAATTAAAGGGACACTGAGCACACATTTTTTCTTTCATGATTCAGATAGAGCATGGCATTTTAAGCAACTTTCTAATTTACTCCTATTATGAATTTTTCTTTGTTCTCTTGCTATCTTTATTTTAAAAGCAGGAAAGCAAATCTTAGCAGCCATCCCATTTTAGGATCAGCACCATGGATAGTACATGCTTATTGGAGGCTTACATTTACCCATCAATAAGCAAGCAGAACCCAGGTTCTCAACTAAAAATGGGCCGGCTCCAATGCATCACATTCCTGCTTTTTAAATAAAGATAGCAAGAGAAAAAAGAAAAACTGATAATAGAAGTACATTAAAAAGTTGCTTAAAATTGCATGCTCTGTCTGAATCATGAAATTATTTTTTGAGTTTAGTGTCCCTTTAACACTCACCTAGATTACGAGTTTTGCGCTAAACGGGGTGTGAAACTAACGCCAAAAAAGTTGCGTTATTTCACTATCCATAGCGCTGCCATTACGATTTACTGAAAAGCCTCTTTGTGCGTGCGATATGGTGGTGTTAAGCTCCATACCGCACAAAAGCCAAGGGCTGCTTTGACGTGCTTGTGCACGCTTTCCCCCATAGACATCAATCAATGAAGTGCAGAATTAAAAATCTCCATAACGCAACCCCATTCATGTCTTTGGGGGAAAAAAAAAGTTACGTTTAAACCTAACACCCTAACATAAACCCCAAGTCTAAACACCCCTAATCCGCTGCCCCCGACATCGCCGACACCTAAATAAAGCTATTGACCCCTAATCTGCCGCTCCTGACATCGCCGACAGTAATAAAAGTTATTAACCCCTATTCCGCCATTCCCTGACATCATAATAAATTTATTAATGCCTATTCCGCTGCTCCCTGACATCGCCAACACTAAAATAAAGCTAATAACCCCTAAACCTCCGGCCTCCCACATCGCCGCCACTAAATAAACCTATTAACCCCTAAAACTCCGGCCTCTCACATCGCCGCTACTAAATAAACCTATTAACCCCTAAACTGCCAGCCCTTGCGGATTGGTAGGTACATTTAGCCACCAATCAACAAGCGCAAACTAGGTGCTGAACCAAAAATGGTCCGGCTTCTAAGTTTACATTCTTGCACTTCAAATACACATAGCAAGAGAATGAAGACAAACTGATAATAGGAAAAAATTAGAAAGTTGCTTAAAATTGCATGCTGGGGCATATTTATGAAAGTATGAGCAGACATGATACGATGTAGCGTATTATGTCCACTACACATCGATAAATGCCGACAGCATACGCTGTCGGCATTTATAATTGCATAAGCAGTTCACCAGAACTGCTGGTGCAATACCGCCCCCTGAAGATTTGCGGCCAATTGTTGGGAAAGGGATCTGGGAGAGGGGTAGGATATTGAGGGGGGGCAGCTACACTACAGAAAGAATGGGGTTATAAAAAAATAAATAAAAACAGCAAATTTGATTACTAACTGGGTACCTAAGATGGTCACAAATAGGAAGAGGGGGGCTTAAGAGAGCTGTTTGGGGGATTGTGGAGGTTGTGGGATTAGGGGGAACCTACACTGCAGAAACTATATATATATATATATATATATATATATATATATATATATATATATATATAAAGATTAAAAAAATCATTTTTTTTAGTACTGGCAGACTTTCTGCCAGTACTTAAGATGGCAGTGACAATTGTGGGGTAGGAGAGGGAAGAGAGCTGTTTGAGAGGGGTCAGGGAGGGATCAGGGGGTGGGATGTGTCAGGTGGGAGGCTGATGTCTACACTAAAGCTACAATCAACCCTGCAAGCTACCTAATTAACCCCTTCACTGCTGGACATATTACAAGTGTGGTGTGCAGCAGCATTTAGCAGCCTTCTAATTACCATAAAGCAATGCTAGAAGATGTAAGAAGAGGGCCACCGTCATGAGGATGAAGAGGACCCTTCTGGATCTGCTATGAAGAAAGAAGAGGAGCACCACCAGAGATGATCATGTATGAGCCAGAGTCAAGTTGGGTTAGCAGAAACTTTGAGGTTTAGAGTTAGGATTTTTTTTGGTGAGTTTTTTTTTTTTAGCATAGTTTTTTTAATTTTTTAATTTATTTATTATTTTTGCCCAATAGAGCTTAAATTACTTTAGGGTAATGCCCTACAAAATGCCCTTCGTAGGGCAATCTTTTTTTTAGGATATGGATTTCTTTCACAAGTTTTTTTTATTGGGCAAAATAGCTGTTAGACTTTAGGGCAAGGTCCTACCAAATGCCCTTATCAGGGAATCTTTTTTTAGTATAGTTTTTTTTATTTTTTTTAACTTAGAATGTTTTTAAGAATAGGATTTATTTTTTCGGCACTGTCCTACCAAATGCCCTTTTTTAGGTCAATATTTTTTTAGGATAGGGTTGTTTTTTTTTAAACTTTTCTTTAAGGATAGTTTTTCTTTTAAGAACAGGTTTTTTTTTTATTGGGCAAAAGAGTTGTAATTACTTTAGGACAATGCCCTCACAAATATCCTTATTAGGGCAATATTTATTAGAGTTTATATTTAAGATAGGCCTTTCATTTGGGGGTGGGGGGTTATTTTGGGGTAGTTTGTAATAGGGGGTTGTGGCGGTTTAGGTGTTAATAGGTTAGGGAGTGTTTGCATTGGAGGGTTGTGGCAGTTAAAGGGTTAATAGGGTAGGGGGTAGTTGCATTGGGGGTTGGGGCCTTTATGGGGTTAATAGGTTAGGGGGTGTTTACGGTGGGGTTATTAGAGGAATAGGGGTTAAATAGTGTAGGGGTTATTGCGGTGGGGGTTATGGCAGTTTAGGGGTTAATAGGTTAGGAAGTTTATTGTGGTGGGCTATTGGCGGTATAGGGGTTAATAGGTCAGGAAGTTTATTGCAGTGGGTTATTGGTGGTTTAGGGGTTAAGTAGTGTAGCGTTAGTGTGCGGTGGTGGGTTATGTCGGTTTAGGGGTACATCTGTATATTTATTAGGTTTGGTGCTATATATTTAAAAGGGATCCTTTACTTTACATTGCCAATGTCGATACTGCTTGGAATATTTCAGTAGCATCGCCACCCATCGTGATGTATAGTAAAACGCCTCTCAGCAATGCTGTTTTTAAATAGTAATGTCTGCACTTTTGAATATTTCGCCGGCTTTCTCAACATCACAACAGAGTCTTTTCGAATATATTGCTGCCTCTCAGCAATTTTGATCAAACTGCTGATTTGAATAGCCAATAAAATTTCACTTGCTCTCATCCTATTGGCTAATTTAAATAGCCAATAAGAATTGAGTAGCTTTCATCCTATTTGCTAATTTTAATTGGAAGAATCAAATCAGCCAATTGGAATTCAAGGGACGCCATCTTTAATAGGGTACCTTGAATTCACTATTCAGTGTATGGCGGAGATCGTACGAAGAGGATCCTCCAAGCTCCATGGCTCAGCGGTCGCCAGTCTTCAGTTCCAGGGTCACCAGTCTTCAGCTCCGCGGTCTTCAGCTCCGCTCTGCGGAGGAAGTTCCTGGAAGAAGAAGAGGTTGTGCTTGGAAGAAGACTTCACCGCCTGGAACGGGACCTTCTCCGCCAGACTTCGGGAACCGTGAGTACCAACCTGGGGGTTAGACTTTTTTAAGGTTTTTTTGGGGGGATATGTTTTATTTAGATTAGGGATGGGCAGAAAAAGAGCTAAATGCCCTTTTAAGGGCAATGCCCAAACAAATACCCTTTTCAGGGCAATGGGTAGTTTAGGTTTTTTAGCATTAGGTTCTTTTATTTTGGGGAGTGGGGGGTTTAATGTTAGGTGGGACTTTGTATATTTTTTGTAAAAAAGAGCTGATTATCTTGGGGCAATGCCGTTCAAAAAGCCCTTTTAAGGACTACTGGTAGTTTATTATTAGAGTAGGGGGTGTTTTTATTTTGGGGGGGTCTTATTTATTTTAATAGGGATAAGGTTTAATTTTGTTAAATTTGGTCATTTGATTTTTTTATTTTCTGTAATGTTAGCTTTTTTTGTAAACTTAGTTTTTTTTTATTTTTTGTAACTTTAGAATGTATTAGTTTAGGTAATTTGGGTTTATTTAATGGGGTGTTAGGTTAGGGGTTGTTAGGTTAGGGGGTGTTAGGTTAGTGTACTGTACTTAGTTACTTAAATAATTATTTGCGTTGTGGGTTTTGGTGGTTTAAAGGGTTAATAAGTTAAATAGGTTTTTTGCGATGTAGGGGTTTTGTGGTTTAGGGGTTAATAGGGTAATTAGGTTTATTGCGATGTGGGGGTTTTGCGGTTTAGGGGTTAATAGGGTAATTAGGTGTATTGCGATGTGGGGGTTTTGTGGTTTAGGGGTTAATAGGGTAATTAGGTTTATTGCGATGTGGGGGGTTTGCGGTTTAGGGTTAATAGGGTAAATAGGTGTATTGCGATGTGGGTGGGTGACTATAGGTGTCTCCATTCTAGTGCTGTACACGTGTAAACATGTCAGCACTAGAATGCAGTGAAAGCTAGATTTCAAAATGGCAGCACCAATGACTACAGGGAGATGAGGAATAACCTCAATATTAAAACATATTTTGTGTTTAATGCCCCTTTAAGGATAGATTTTAGAATTATATCCATATTGCAATTTTATTGTATACCAGCTTACTCCTCCATGTAGTAGTTTAAAATAGGGCAAAAATGCTGGTAGCTCTTTTATATTATAGTCTTATTGCACATTCACAACCCTTAATGGGGTCTTTCAAAGTGCGATAATAGACTTGATGCTCATTTAATCCATGTACATTAGTCATACTGTATAGTAAATGACATCACAGTGCAAGTCTCACAAATCCCCACAAAACCCTAGACCATAATACTTAAATAGGTAGTCTTCATCAATATATTTCTTACCCTGTGATACCCTGTCTTATCAGAAAAAAAAAGAGTTCCAACATCCACAATAGGGAAACAGTGCTTCACACAATGGAGCTGGGTGATGACATTGGCATTCTCAGGACTCTTCCCTTTGATTGGATTAAAAGGGACAGTAAAGTCAAAATTAAACTTTAATGATTCAGATTCTGCAATTTTAAACAACTTACATATGCTCAACAACAGCAATGCTGTGGCTGATTGGTGGCTACACACATTTGTCTCTTGTTATTGGCTCACCAGATGTTTTCAGATAGCTCCCGGTATTGCAATGTTTCTCCTTCAACAAAGGATTCCAAGAGAATGAAGCTAATTTGATAAAAGAAGTAATTTAGAAAATTGTTTAAAATGACACGCTCTATCTTAATCATGAAAGATAAATTTTGAGTCTCATGTCCCATTAATAATCTGATATACCTAGAGGTAACATACATTAGCATTAACAGTCAGGTGTTAACTGGACATCATCATCCTTTCTAATATCGAATTCCTCTATTGGATCACCCAATAGGAGTACGGCGCTTCAGCCGAAACATGTCAGCCAGCATATTTTTGTCCTAACTCACTCAAGTTTTACCCGGGGGTCACTGGACCCTGTGTGAATTACCACAATTTCAATAAAATATTTTTAACTTGTAACAGACTCGGTGCTCCTAAATCCTTTTCTGATTCACCAATCTATTACAAAGTACCATTGAAGTCCTAGAAATCAGATCATTCTGATTAAAGTGAATGTCAATTTAGATGAATCGGTGCCCGTTTTTTAATAATCCGATTAAAAACAAGGGCACTTTAATTCATCAAAATTTGCATTTCACTTGTTTTCTTCAAATACTTACCTTTTAATCTTCACAGCTGCTCCAGTGATTCCCCCGGCCGTCGGAAGCCTCTCTTCATATTTCAGAAATGACAAATCCGGCTTCCTCCAACCACGGCTTCCCCCCCAGGGGAATCATGGCCTGAGGCAACGTCATGATTGGAGGAAGCCAGATTAGTCATTTTGGACCCGCAAAGAGGGCTTGCGACGGGCGGAGGAAGCGCTGCAGCGGCTGTCAGGATTAAAAGGTAAGTATTTGAAGAAAACGAGTGAAATGTAAATTTTGATGAATTAAAGTGCCCTTGTTTTTAATAGGATTATTAAAAAACGGGCACCGATTCATCTAAATTGACATTCACTTTAAGAGGGCTACTATGTACTTCGATAGTGTAGGAGAAAATCCTGACAATAGACAAAAATTATGAGGGGGAACTAGGTCCTTATTGTAATAAAGGATTTAAAGTCCACCCATTAATGAGCAGGAGCCACCAATAGGAAAAAATCCTTCTCCTCAACCACATGTACCTAACCTCCAACTATTACCCCCCCAAAAAAAAATATCTTAATACAATACCTAACCACCCATCCAAAGCAAAAGCTTGAATGGGTAAAATAACCATCCACCAAACAAAACATTGCATTTCAACCAAGACTTCCCACTACCCAATATAACATTCAACTCAATACATTCTAACCAACGATCAACCTGTCACTGTGCTGATAGATTTTCTAGTCTTTTTTCTTTCTAAAGTTTCAGAACTCTCAAACCATTTTTTAGTTTAGTTTATTTGTCTAAAATATGTAGACGGAATTCTAAATATATAATACACCATCATTTTAGAAGCAATTTCCCTAAGGGCTACTTTTTATTATCTTGAAAGTATGTTAACCATTTTTTTCTTCAAGTTCAATCATTTTGATGCTGAATAGCGGACAACTCATGCATATCCAAAACATTATTATACTATATATTTATATTTTTTTAAAACTTGCATTTGCACAAGGAAATGATTAAACCTGTGGTTGAATGGAAAGAGTTCTTATAACCATTTTTCTGGGCATAAAGCGTTATGTTCGATTAAACGTGAAGTCTTAATTTTCAGACATAGTAAAAGTAAAACACTATACCATAATTTTGTCATACATATGACCAACAGTGGGAAATCGTGTGGTTTTCACTTGTGTTCACACAAGGGAACTCAGAAATTTAGCAGTACTTAAATTACCAAGCCAAGACTTAAGAAAGAAGTGTCCTAGGCACATACACATATAGGATTTCAAACTAGACTCTTGGCAGGGATTTATTTGGAATAATGCTTTCTGAAAATAAATTTGTGTTCAACCAAATATTTCATCAAGTTAAACACAGCTAGGGAGTTACTGTATATTTTGCTTTTTTAAACTCAATGAATATTGGCAAGCAACCACAATACATTTAACTGAATTTTATTTCTTTTTCTCTCAAGATGCTCATTTGAATGAAAAAAATAATATTATAAGGTAATTTAATTACTCCCTTCTGGAATTCTACAGCTGGAATTCTAACGTAGGAATTTATGGCTATAAAAGGTACTGTTTATCAGTAATGAAAATAAACACCCTCAGAGCCCTTAAAATACTTTTCTATATTGCAGAATTATGCACTTGCTATGTATAGATATCTGCTCTAAAAGGCCTAAGGAAAACATTGTTAATTTGAGTGCAGCAATGGGAATAAAATGAAAATATTGATAATTATTTTTATAGCAATTAAAAACAGCAGGCTTTACAGTTTGCTTTTTCTTTCCATTTGTTCATTCTTATTGTCTTTCCTTTTATTCACTTCTGGTTTATTTCACTTATACGGATGTAATAGACCTATCGACTTGATTATTATTTCATGGTCAGCACTCCATAAGTTAGCCATATCTATATGAAGGAAATCTTATCAATTATGTTTATTGTTAAGTACTCTATATGACCTTTAAATTATATAATCTGAAACAAAAAGTATTATATTTAACCTGAATTGTTTTGCAGTCCCAAGACACACTATTTTACCTCCTTTGCTGTAGCCAGTCAGGGACAGGTATAAATGAACTCCTGCTCTTATCATCCAATCATTGCTTTACATTTTTTTTTATTGTGATAACGACAGCTTGCCAACTGTAATAATGGGTATGCAAACCTGCCAACTTTGTTTATTGTGTGCACTAAGGAAATGTGTTCATAGTGTGCACTAATTTGCATATACAATGTCGTTGGAAGTGATGTCACATTGAGTAGCTTTAAATCAATAAAATATTAATTTAATGCCTTCCTTAGATTTGTTTTAACTACTGAGGTCTTAGAAGTCTTAATTTAGACCGGTCCCATACCTCGAAGGTGCCTATCTTGCCCTACAATTAGTAGTGAGGGAAATACCAAGGGGGAGGGGGAGGAAACCTTGACTCTACATGCATCATGTCTAGCCCATTGAAGAAGGGCTCACATTTTAAGAAAAAATTATAAATGTGTCTTTAATATGGTGGCAGGATTTCCAAGGTGGATGTTATGGTGTTGCTGTACAATAAAACCTGCCACAATATTGTTAAAAGGAAAGCAGAACAACTGGCACAGACTAACCAGGGGGGAAGGATGAGTCCTATGTGTTTGACAGCTCATCTTCTCATGATGGCAAACAACTTGAAAGGGCCCTGTTGAGATGGGGGGCCCAATAGCAGTGTTTGCCCTCAGGCCCAATGAGGTCTAGTAATGCCCCTAAGCAAGTTGGAAAAGCAGTACTATAATAATATAAAATTTAAAACCAAGTGATCAGTAAATCTTACACAAAAGAAAACCTGTATTCTGCTTCAACTCAGCAAGCCACAGCACACACATTCAGCCCCTGGACTGTAGTAAGGAAATATACTCAGAGGCTAACTCTGCTGCACTTTATAAAGGAGCATCTCATACAGCAAAACGTTATTAAACTATGTTGCTTTTACTTCTTTAAAAAAAAAACCTGGTCTAAAAGGAAGAATGTGACCCTGCTGACAGGCTTTACTCCCAAGCACTGACACTGTGTGATGTGGGATCGGGAGGAAATGCAGAAAACCGAGTGTCACTCCATATGACCGTGTAAGTTGATGCTCTATAAATATTATTAATGTTGAAAATAATGATGTCCTCGTAGGGGACATCACTATCATCTACTTGTTTTTAAGTTTAAATGTCAACATCAACCCTTTTAATTTCTACTAATTCAGGCAATAAAAAACATGTTTAACATGTTTAAATGCCAGACTTTTTTTTAATAGAGGACAGAACATTTTTGTGTGCAATGTCTCTATAATTTAAGTAAGCATTCCTGATGCTTTTTTATATTTGTTCTTTATACTTTATTTTACTTTCTCCATTACTAAATGTTAGAGGCCAGGAGAAAAGCTTTGTCTGGTTAAAATAATTGTGTTAATGTTAGCAGTAAAAATTCCATTCCTTTCCTTTAAATTGATTATTTTTTTCAATATTGAATGAGTGCATTTTTGGCCTAGTATTCACAGTTCAGTGAAATTGAAAATGAAATGGCCAAATTACTGAGTAAAATGTTTTATGAGTCACTGTACCCGTTACCTTCTTGATATGTGTACCTGTCTTGGTATAGATTTGTGCTTAAGTGGCATTTTAATGAAATGCATTTTTTTGCTAGGGTTGCTAAACAGCAATATCAATTACTGAACAGTTAGTGCTGTGTAAAGTCATCAGTTTATAACAACTTAAAACCTGGAATTTTATTTTTTAATTAAACTTATTTTCTTTACCATGTGAATATTTACTATATTATTATTATTATTATTATTATTATTTATTATCATTAACATTATTACTACTACTAGTTACTATCATACTTCTGCAATGCTTTTAAAACTTTTTATTTCAAAAACTCTGGTTAACAATGCACAAGGATAATTTACCTCTAGAAAGCACTATTATGGAACATTTCTTTCACAAAGCATTCAATTCATCTCCTCCTCAGATTGATTAAAATCGTTTTCATGCAGTGCCAACTGGGGGATTAGGCCTTTTGCCTGAAAGACATATCGTAACCACTTAATCTCTTTTGTTTATATCATTCCCACAGCATAAGGCCTCTTTTATAATATCTCTGTCGACTTTATGTTCCAAACCTTTGCAGATAACCAAGTTCTTTCATCTTCTTCCAAACTTTGATTTAGAAGAGAATCAGAATTGAGGTTGCCTTGGTTAATAATAACTTCAACAAGTGAGAAGGTTATCAAAAAGGATTCTCCACACCGACTTTAATGTCAACCTGTTCACTTAACTCGACAAAACTGCTTCCTTTTTTATATACATTTTTAACTACATTACAGACAAGTAGCCTATGGTCAACAAATAGATAGGGGTTACGAGGGCTAACAGTTGGGTGAGGATGATAAGTGATTTATTGTATCGTGTTTGTGCTTGTCGTGTTTACCGATAATATTACAAGTTGAAAGTAAACACGATCGCTTGAGCGGAATCAAAATGATTACCGTGTCCTCAGAGCTCTGGTAAACCGTTTTGTAAAACAAAAAAGTTGCACAAAACAGATAAAAAATTAATTACAAAGTAAAGTTACACTCATAATAACACCATATAATATACATTATTAACAAAAATATTGCACATAAACGTTACATGGGCTCAAAGATATGAGGTTTCAGGTGTAAGAAAAAAAAGGCAGGCAAAAGGCCTTAACATTAAAGATACATACATGTACATCTCGAGTCGCAGAAAAAAAGTGAGAGCGGTACACCTGTACCTGCAAGACTCGTAATACCAGCGGGCGTTAAAAAGCAGCGTTGGGACCTCTCAACGCTGCTTTTTAAGGCTAGCGCAAGACTCGTAATCTAGCAGATACTTTTTACCTCTAAAAATACCTTGTATCTAAGCTTCTGCAGACTACCTCCTTAACTCAGATCTTTTGACGGACTGGCATTTCAGGCAATTAGTGCTGACTCTTAAATAACTCCACGTGCATGAGTGCAATGTTATTTCTATGAGACACATGAACTAACACCCTCTAGCTGTGAAAAATTGTCAAAACCATTCAGATGAGAGGCAGCCTTCAAAGAATTAGAAATAAGCATATGCGCCTACCTAGGTTTAGCTTTCAACTAAGTATACCAAGAGAACAAAGCACATTTGATGATAAAAGTAAATTACAAAGTTGTTTAAAATGACATGCCCTATCTGAATCATGAAATTTTAATTTGGACTTTACTATCCCTTTAACATTCAGTTTTAACATTAGCAATGTGATATTGTATACATAAAATCACTTCTGTAAGATTATTTTCGGAAGGCACTTGTTATGAGAAAAATATGTTAATCCCTAAAATAAAAGTGATCAAGTTACACACAAACAAAAGCATGAACCAATAAATAAAATTGTGTAAATATAACTCTTCAAATAATAGATAATTAGTGAAGGTAAGTAACAAATATGTATGTTTAATGAAATTCTTCCATAAACACTAGTTTTCTGGAGATTCCTCAAAAAAGAGCTGAAAAGAACAACTTCCATAGTTTTTCTTTTGCAAACATTTATAACATTGGTGGTTGTGATATTGGTTACTCAGATTTACCTACAATCAGCTCTGGATTTGAATCCCTTTATAATTCACCTCAATGACAAAACAGGATCTCTTAGTAAAATGTATTCCAGGATAAACATATACAATAAATACATAAAACCAAAAAAGGGAAAAGTCAAAAGGGCAAAAGAGCACGGGTGATACAATTACCCGTTCCTCGGTCATCAAACAAATCTCTTATGGGCAAATACCAATAGGCCGTTCACCCAAAATACTAGATTGCAAATTGGGTGAACGGCCTGCTTGTATTTTCCTATAATACATTTCTTTGGTGACTGAGGATCTGGCATTTGTTTTACCCGTCCTCTCTTTTATGTTTAGACCCCAAGTGACTTTTGCCTTTTTGGTATATAATGCTGATGCATTCATTTTTCACCTGGAACGTTTATTCTTATTCGCTGGGAAGTTTTCAGCAGCCGTATCTGTTCCATACTCAAAACAAAGTATTGGCAGAGCAAAATAAGAGAGGGGGTGTGGGACAGGAGGACTAATGATTCAATTTATATATACACTGTCAGAAAAAAGGGTACGGTTGGGGTCCATTTGTGAACACTTAGGGTACAACTGCTGTGTTTGTACCCTCAATGGATCATAATTACACATTAAGGAACTAATATGTACCATTTAGGGGTAAATAAGGTCAAAGGGTCCATGTCTGTACCATTTAACCCCCCCAAAAAGGTACAATCACTTGTGTGACTAAAACGTTGAGGGGGATGGGTGGTTCAAGGCTGCCAAACCCTGCAAGTCCATATCATTTGTACAGCTCAATTATTCATATTCACATAACTGGCAGTCACGCAAAATGAATGCTACATACATGTTGTACAGCAAAATAATTATGTTCAATTGTTGTTGGTAATATGCAAGAAGTGGGCAAAAAAAAAAAAAATACTTAAAGGAACAGTCTGCACCAGAATTGATATTGTTTCAAAAGATGGATAATCCCTTTATTACCCATTCCCCAGTTTTGCATAACCAACACAGTTATATTAATAATATATGTTTTACATAATATATGTGTTCATATGACACACATGAACTAGTACTGTCTAACTGTGAAAAACTTTCAAAATGCTCTGAGCTAAGAGGCGGTTTTCAATGGTTTAGAAATCCGTTTGAGCCTACCTAGGTTTAGATTTTGAAAAATACCACAAAGGGAACAAAGCAAATTTAGTGATAAAAGTCAATTGGAAAGTTGTTTACATTTTCATGTCCTATCTGAATCATAAAAGTTTAATTTTGACTAGACTGTCCCTTTAATAACCCATATGTTCAATGATACTGTGTTGCTGGTTCTAAATAGCAAACAAGCACTTAACATTTTAATGTTTATATTTAGAGCATCAAGATGTTAACTCTTAAACATAAAGCAAATGTATTAACTAAAATTACAAAGAAAAAAAAATGTTTTAAACTCTATAAAATAAACAAGAGCTGTTTAAGAACCTGTTTTTAAAAAAAATAAAATAAAATTGTAACTGTTCCCCAGTCACATACACATTGTGTAACACATCATAGCGCCATCTGTTGGTTGAAAGTTCCTTGACATGTGTAACACAGCTCCATCTATTGGTAGCAGGTTCATCACCAAAATGTGTACTGGGGAAATATACTCATTTGCATATATTTTGCATAGAGTGACAATACAATGTATGGTTGTGAGTTTTATCGTTTATATCCCTCCCCCGAATCCCCCTTCTTTTCGTTAGAGTTATATTTTATTATTATGTTGTTTTCTATATGTTTTCTATATATTTATGTTTTATGTGGCATGTCACCCTAAATTAAATGGGGTATTTTTAGAGTCTAGTACAGAGTGATATAAAACACATTGAGTAGCTCTTTTTGGAACTGGTTGTTTAGCCTGGCTCAGTCTTTGGAATTGCTACATGGTTACAGTTAAGTATACAAACTTTTTTTTAAAACTGCAGTGTGGCTATTGTAATACTGCCTAATAAAGTATAGATTAAATGAATGCATATTTGAATGTTATATAAAAAATTTAATGGAACAACATTTATAATATGCTGTGTTGTGTACAAATTTGCCATCATGAGGTACAAAGGGCTTGTCACTGGGGCAGTACCCTTAAAAGGCCAAATTTGCACCATTTTTTAAGGGTACAATATGGTACCATAAGACTGAGGTCCAATCTAGTCACCAAAGGTACATATTTGCCTTTGAAAGGTACAATCTGCAAGGGTACCAATTTGTACCCATTTTAAAGGGTACAGCAGGTGTACCTTTGAGGGTACTGCCCCAGTGACAAGCTGTTGTACCCCTAAAGGTACAATTTTTTCAAATTTTTTCTGACAGTGTAGATGATGCAAAAAACAATATAATATTATAAATTAACTGATGATTTACAATGTAAATATTCCCACAAACAGATACAAACAAACAATGGGAATAATGTTACCACTTCCACAGGCTCACTAGGAGTGAGAATATTGGCAAGAGTCCGATAGTGTCCAATAGTAGCTGTATATTTCGAATGTTTCCAGGAAATTCCTAGGTGCTTGATCAATGGGCTGCAGCTGCTTTCAGAGGTGTGTCACCCACACTCTCTATGCTGCAATTCTACAGGAAAAGAAACAAGTGCAAGCCCATATCAAGTGCAAGCCCATATCAAGGTAGATGTTTGTACAATTTATTTCACACACACTGGTTAAAAACACTCTGGGTGGCTCCTTGGAAAAAGTTTAGTACAGGATTTAATCCAGTGTCACGTACCGAGAATTACAAGAGACCGGCACTTGGACACTTAGACTCCTTACTCTCCATCCCTGAGTGGGATACAGGCTTGTTATTTTTTTAATTCTGTAAGTGTTTTTAACCGATGTGTGTGAAATAAATTGTACAAACATCTACCTTGATATGGGCTTGCGCTTGTTTCTTTTCCTGTAGACTTATCTGTTCCATAGCATCTGAAAAACTTTTATATGTAGATATTATTTTATCAGAGAATCGACTTTAGGTATAATGGGTTAGATTACAAGTGATGCACTATTTAGCGCTCTCGTTCAATCGTTCACTTTGCTAGTTACATTTTTGCACACGTCTGGTAGCACTCGTATTATAAGCTGAAAGTAAAAAGTTTGTGCACAAGCAAAAATTTGACTTGTACAAAAAGTTAGACTTCAAATATTGTGACCGCAAACTGAAAAAAACACATATACTCATGAGCTAACTCAAACTGAACTATTAATATTGTACATTGAAATATATGTAATATTTATATATATATATATATATATATATATATATATATTTCTCTATATATCTGTATATATACATATACCTGTATATATTTATATAGATAAATGGGTATATAATAAATAAAAGTTATTCAGATATATACAGAAATATATATAGAAATAGAAATATTATATTTATTTCTATGTGAAGTACATAGGAATGAACAATATGCAAATCGTGATTCAGGTTTAGCGCTGTAGGTCTAAAGTGGTGTCGGGTTAGCACACTTCAAGACAGTTATTATAGACACATTATGTAAATATTAAATATAAAAATAATTTAAAAAATAATTATTATTTAAGAGGTTCTAAAAATATTTAAAAAATCATTAGAATACATATGTAGTTTTTAGAATTTTTCAGAACATCTATAATTTTTATTCATAATTTTTAATATTTTTTACAATTTTTTTTTTATTTAATATTTACATAATGTGCCTTAAGATAACTGTCTTCAAATGTGCTAATCCCACAATACTGCTTTTGACCTACAGAACTAAATCCTAATCACGATTTGCATACTTTACATTCCAATGTTCTTCACATAAAAGAAAATGTTATATATATATATATATATATATATATAATTTTGAAAAATATATATCTATACCTGTATATTTATATGAATATATACAGGTAAAGGTATTTATATATATATATATATATATATATATATATATATATATATATATATATATTTCTTTCATGTAATTAGCAAGAGTCCATGAGCTAGTGACGTATGGGATATACATTTCTACCAGGAGGGGCAAAGTTTCCCAAACCTCAAAATGCCTATAAATACACCCCTCACCACACCCACAAATCAGTTTTACAAACTTTGCCTCCTATGGAGGTGGTGAAGTAAGTTTGTGCTAGATTCTACGTTGATATGCGCTCCGCAGCAGGTTGGAGCCCGGTTTTCCTCTCAGCGTGCAGTGAATGTCAGAGGGATGTGAGGAGAGTATTGCCTATTTGAATGCAGTGATCTCCTTCTACGGGGTCTATTTCATAGGTTCTCTGTTATCGGTCGTAGAGATTCATCTCTTACCTCCCTTTTCAGATCGACGATATACTCTTATATATACCATTTCCTCTACTGATTCTCGTTTCAGTACTGGTTTGGCTTTCTACTACATGTAGATGAGTGTCCTGGGGTAAGTAAGTCTTATTTTCTGTGACACTCTAAGCTATGGTTGGGCACTTTTTACATAAAGTTCTAAATATATGTATTCAAGCATTTATTTGCCTTGACTCAGGATGTTCAACATTCCTTATTTCAGACAGTCAGTTTCATATTTGGGATAATGCATATGAATAATTAATTTTTTTCTTACCTTAAAAATTTGACTTTCCCTGTGGGCTGTTAGGCTCGCGGGGGCTGAAAATGCTTCATTTTATTGCGTCATTCTTGGCGCTGACTTCTTTGGCGCAAAAATTATTTTCTGTTTCCGGCGTCATACGTGTCGCCGGAAGTTACGTCATTTTTGACGTTCTTTTGCGCCAAGTGTCGGCTTTCCGGATGTGTCGTCATTTTTGGCGCCAAAAGCATTTAGGCGCCAAATAATGTGGGCGTCTTTTTTGGCGCAAAAAAATATGGGCGTCACTTTTGTCTCCACATTATTTAAGTCTCATTGATTTTTGCTTCTGGTTGCTAGAAGCTTATTCACTGGCATTTTTTCCCATTCCTGAAACTGTCATTTAAGGAATTTGATCAATTTTGCTTTATATGTTGTTTTTTCTATTACATATTGCAAGATGTCCCACGTTGAAGCTGAGTCAGAAGATACTTCTGGAAAATCGCTGCCGGGTGCTGGAGCTACCAAAGCTAAGTGTATCTGCTGTAAACTTTTGGTATCTGTTCCTCCAGCTGTTGTTTGTACTGTTTGTCATGACAAACTTGTTAATGCAGATAATATTTCCTTTAGTACTGTTACATTACCTGTTGCTGTTCCTTCAACATCTAATATTCAGAGTGTTCCTGATAACATAAGAGATTTTGTTTCTAAATTCATTAAGAAGGCTATGTCTGTTATTCCTCCTTCTAGTAAACGTAAAAAGTCTTTTAAAACTTCTCATTTTTCAGATGAATTTTTAAATGAACATCATCATTCTAATACTGATATTGGTTCTTCTGATTCAGAGGATTCTGTCTCAGAGGTTGATGCTGATAAATCTTCATATTTATTTAAAATGGAATTTATTCGTTCTTTACTCAAAGAAGTCCTAATTGCATTAGAAATTGAGGATTCTAGTCATCTTGATACTAAATCTAAACGTTTAGATAAGGTTTTTAAATCTCCTGTAGTTATTCCAGAAGTATTTTGGGACAAAATCCCTAAGGTTGATGGGGCTGTCTCTACTCTTGCTAAGCGTACTACTATTCCTACGGCAGATGGTACTTCCTTTAAGGATCCTTTAGATAGGAAAATTGAATCCTTTCTAAGAAAAGCTTACTTGTGTTCAGGTAATCTTCTTAGACCTGCTATATCTTTAGCGGATGTTGCTGCAGCTTCAACTTTTTGGTTAGAAGCTTTAGCGCAACAAGTAACAGATCATAATTCTCATAGCATTATTATTCTTCTTCAACATGCTAATAATTTTATTTGTGATGCCATCTTTGATATCATTAGAGTTGATGTCAGGTATATGTCTCTAGCTATCTTAGCTAGAAGAGCTTTATGGCTTAAAACTTGGAATGCTGATATGTCTTCTAAGTCTACTCTGCTTTCCCTTTCTTTCCAGGGTAATACATTATTTGGTTCTCAGTTGGATTCTATTATCTCAACTGTTACTGGAGGGAAAGGAACTTTTTTACCACAGGATAAAAAATCTAAAGGTAAATTTAGGTCTAATAATCGTTTTCGTTCCTTTCGTCACAACAAGGAACAAAAGCCTGATCCTTCATCCTCAGGAGCGGTATCAGTTTGGAAACCATCTCCAGTCTGGAATAAATCCAAGCCTTTTAGAAAACCAAAGCCAGCTCCCAAGTCCACATGAAGGTGCGGCCCTCATTCCAGCTCAGCTGGTAGGGGGCAGATTATGTTTTTTCAAAGAAATTTGGATCAATTCCGTTCACAATCTTTGGATTCAGAACATTGTTTCAGAAGGGTACAGAATTGGCTTCAAGATAAGGCCTCCTGCAAAGAGATTTTTTCTTTCCCGTGTCCCAGTAAACCCAGCGAAGGCTCAGCATTTCTGAAATGTGTTTCAGATCTAGAGTTGGCTGGAGTAATTATGCCAGTTCCAGTTCTGGAACAGGGACTGGGGTTTTATTCAAATCTCTTCATTGTACCAAAGAAGGAGAATTCCTTCAGACCAGTTCTGGATCTAAAAATATTGAATCGTTATGTAAGGATACCAACATTCAAGATGGTAACTATAAGGACTATCCTGCCTTTTGTTCAGCAAGAGCATTATATGTCCACAATAGATTTACAGGATGCATATATGCATATTCCGATTCATCCAGATCACTTTCAGTTTCTGAGATTCTCTATCCTAGACAAGCATTACCAGTTTGTGGCTCTGCCGTTTGGCCTAGCTACAGCTCCAAGAATTTTTACAAAGGTTCTCGGTGCCCTTCTGTCTGTAATCAGAAAACAGGGTATCGTGGTATTTCCTTATTTGGACGATATCTTGGTACTTGCTCAGTCTTCACATTTAGCAGAATCTCATATGAATCGACTTGTATTGTTTCTTCAAGATCATGGTTGGAGGATCAATTTACCAAAAAGTTCATTGATTCCTCAGACAAGGGTAACCTTTTTAGGTTTCCAGATAGATTCAGTGTCCATGACTCTGTCACTAACGGACAAGAGACGTCTAAAATGATATCAGCTTGTCGAAACCTTCAGTCACGATCATTCCCTTCGGTAGCTTTATGCATGGAAATTCTAGGTCTTATGACTGCAGCATCGGACGCGATCCCCTTTGCTCGTTTTCACATGCGACCTCTTCAGCTCTGTATGCTGAACCAGTGGTGCAGGGATTACACAAAGATATCTCAATTAATATCTTTAACACCGATTGTACGACACTCTCTGAGGTGGTGGACAGATCACCATCGTTTAGTTCAGGGGGCTTCTTTTGTTCTTCCGACCTGGACTGTAATTTCAACAGATGCAAGTCTGACAGGTTGGGGAGCTGTTTGGGGGTCTCTGACAGCACAAGGGGTTTGGGAATCTCAGGAGGTGAGATTACCGATCAATATTTTGGAACTCCGTGCAATTTTCAGAGCTCTTCAGTCATGGCCTCTTCTAAAGAGAGAATCGTTCATTTGTTTTCAGACAGACAATGTCACAGCTGTGGCATACATCAATCATCAAGGAGGGACTCACAGTCCTCTGGCTATGAAGGAAGTATCTCGAATTCTGGTATGGGCGGAATCCAGCTCCTGTCTAGTTTCTGCGGTTCATATCCCAGGTATAGACAATTGGGAAGCGGATTATCTCAGCCACCAAACGTTACATCCGGGCGAATGGTCTCTTCACCCAGAGGTTTTTCTTCAGATTGTTCAAATGTGGGGACTTCCAGAAATAGATCTGATGGCCTCTCATCTAAACAAGAAACTTCCCAGGTATCTGTCCAGATCCAGGGATCCTCAAGCGGAAGCAGTGGATGCATTGTCACTTCCTTGGAAGTATCATCCTGCCTATATCTTTCCGCCTCTAGTTCTTCTTCCAAGAGTAATCTCCAAGATTCTGAAGGAATGCTCGTTTGTTCTGCTGGTAGCTCCAGCATGGCCTCACAGGTTTTGGTATGCGGATCTTGTCCGGATGGCCTCTTGCCAACCGTGGACTCTTCCATTAAGACCAGACCTTTTGTCGCAAGGTCCTTTTTTCCATCAGGTATGGAGATTGAATGATTGATTCTTAGTCAAAGAGGTTTCTCTGACTCTGTGATTAATACTATGTTACAGGCTCGTAAATCTGTATCTAGGGAGATATATTATAGAGACTGGAAGACTTATATTTCTTGGTGTCTTTCTCATCATTTTTCCTGGCATTCTTTTAGAATTCCGAGAATTTTACAGTTTCTTCAGGATGGTTTGGATAAAGGTTTGTCTGCAAGTTCCTTGAAAGGACAAATCTCTGCTCTTTCTGTTCTTTTTCACAGAAAGATTGCTAATCTTCCTGATATTCATTGTTTTGTACAAGCTTTGGTTCGTATAAAACCTGTCATTAAGTCAATTTCTCCTCCTTGGAGTTTGAATTTGGTTCTGGGGGCTCTTCAAGCTCCTCCGTTTGAACCTATGCATTCATTGGACATCAAATTACTTTCTTGGAAAGTTTTGTTCCTTTTGGCCATCTCTTCTGCCAGACGAGTTTCTGAATTATCTGATCTTTCTTGTGAGTCTCCTTTTCTGATTTTTCATCAGGATAAGGCGGTGTTGCGAACTTCTTTTAAATTTTTACCTAAGGTTGTGAATTCTAACAACATTAGTAGAGAAATTGTGGTTCCTTCATTGTGTCCTAATCCTAAGAATTCTAAGGAGAGATCATTGCATTCTTTGGATATAGTTAGAGCTTTGAAATATTATGTTGAAGCTACTAAGAATTTCCGAAAGACTTCTAGTCTATTTGTTATCTTTTCTGGTTCTAGGAAAGGTCAGAAGGCCTCTGCCATTTCTTTGGCATCTTGGTTGAAATCTTTAATTCATCATGCTTATGTCGAGTCGGGTAAAACTCCACCTCAAAGGATTACAGCTCATTCTACTAGGTCAGTTTCTACTTCCTGGGCGTTTAGGAATGATGCTTCGGTTGATCAGATTTGCAAAGCAGCAACTTGGTCTTCTTTGCATACTTTTACTAAATTCTACCATTTTGATGTGTTTGCTTCTTCTGAAGCTGTTTTTGGTAGAAAAGTACTTCAGGCAGCTGTTTCAGTTTGAATCTTCTGCTTATAATTTCAGTTTTTTTCATTTAATCTTTATTTTGGGTGTGGATTATTTTTCAGCGGAATTGGCTGTCTTTATTTTATCCCTCCCTCTCTAGTGACTCTTGCGTGGAAAGATCCACATCTTGGGTAGTCATTATCCCATACGTCACTAGCTCATGGACTCTTGCTAATTACATGAAAGAAAACATAATTTATGTAAGAACTTACCTGATAAATTCATTTCTTTCATATTAGCAAGAGTCCATGAGGCCCACCCTTTTTTGTGGTGGTTATGATTTTTTTGTATAAAGCACAATTATTCCAATTCCTTATTTTTTATGCTTTCGCACTTTTTTCTTATCACCCCACTTCTTGGCTATTCGTTAAACTGATTTGTGGGTGTGGTGAGGGGTGTATTTATAGGCATTTTGAGGTTTGGGAAACTTTGCCCCTCCTGGTAGGAATGTATATCCCATACGTCACTAGCTCATGGACTCTTGCTAATATGAAAGAAATGAATTTATCAGGTAAGTTCTTACATAAATTATGTTATATATATATATACATATATATATATTTCCTGTACAAATGACAGCACTCTCAGGTCTTTTTTCAAAATGAGATCAACAAAATTCTCTTTTTTAATGGAACGTTTTCGAGGAGCTTGTCCCCATCATCAGCATAACATTCAAGTGTAACAAAACATATATTTATACAAACAAACCAATTAATCAAATCTTAATAACCTGTGTCTCCCTTGGTGTCCCAGAAAACCGCCAACCACTCGTGTTTGGAACGCACTATGCGTTCCAGTGCTTTGTAACCGGAAGTACCTCATGTCATGTGACTTCCGGTTTCGTATATTCACAATATATCTTATCCGTGCAGCATTTACATATTTCCAACTTATACTCTTAAGTACTTTTGCTTACTATATGCCTGTTATTCTCATATAGACATTTCATTGCCTTATTTTACTTGTGATCTTGTGATACACTGACTTGTCACTACTGCAGCGTAATCTAATCACTCTCACACTAGTGTGCTGATTTGTGCAAACTTTATATTTTTGCATTCCACTTAAGAGTATAAGTTGGAAATATGTAAATGCTGCACGGATAAGATATATTGTGAATATACGAAACCGGAAGTCACATGACATGAGGTACTTCCGGTTACAAAGCACTGGAACGCATAGTGCGTTCCAAACACGAGTGGTTGGCGGTTTTCTGGGACACCAAGGGAGACACAGGTTATTAAGATTTGATTAATTGGTTTGTTTGTATAAATATATGTTTTGTTACACTTGAATGTTATGCTGATGATGGGGACAAGCTCCTCGAAAACGTTCCATTAAAAAAGAGAATTTTGTTGATCTCATTTTGAAAAAAGACCTGAGAGTGCTGTCATTTGTACAGGAAATATTTAAGGCATCATAGCACCCAGGCAGACGACCTTTGGAGGGTATAACCTGTGTGGTATGGACGGTACTATAATTTTCTATACACAGTGATACCCCCACCTCTCTACTGGTGACAATCCAGAAAAAAACCATCTTGATTATTATTATTATTTTGTATGCTACCACTGACTGAACATCACCTCTTAGTATACTGGACATTTACCACGATTGAAAGTGAATTGTAGAACCATTTGAGCCAGGAAGATCATTAACATTGCATGAACAATATAACTTAAATGGAACCTGTCTTTTCCCAAACAACAGCATTACCACCACCAGGAAACACAGCAGTGCAACTGGAAGAAACCCCAGGTGAACATGCCCTGGTGGCACAAATAGGCACGGTGACCTATACACAGGATGATGCAGCGAGGATACTATTCGCCCCAATCAACAGAAGTACTGGTGAGACCCCTATAAATTTATACCACAACTTATTAAAACTCAAAAAACGTGAAATAGACCTTATGTTACATGGTAGCTACTTATCTGAATACTATAGAATTAGCCACATACCTAGGGGATTCAGGGTTAAAAACATCCCCACAATAGGACGTGACAACCCAGAGTTCAGAAGGAAATGGTGCCACATCCTAAACAAGTGCTCCCTAGATTTAGTACTCCTAGTAATTGAAGAGGTTACAAATATACTAGGAAGAGTGAAGATAGAAATATCAACATTTGAGGAAGCACATAACACCACACTTACATTAGACCAACAAGAAAATTGGCTACTCAAACTAAATCAGCAGATAGAAAAATATAAAACAGATTTAACAGTTTTCAAAAATAGAAAACTTGACGCTGTTAACGCAGATTATACTCATGGTAGGGTATATAAATGGCTAACTAACTCTACAGAAGGTAGAAATAGAAGAACCTACAGACCCAGACGAGTGCAATTTGCAACAATAGATACAAGTGGTGCTGAATCGTCCGAAACGGACACTAACACCTCACACACGACCTCTATGTCACCAGGTACATATACACCACAAACAACACGAGGTGACACATATATACATAGGGGACACTCCACCCCAGAACGACATTTTTTAGGGGTAACCACCAGGTCACGGGGAGGAGGAGGAGACAGAGGCCACACATCAGGAGGGCGGGGAGGAAGATACAGGCCAGCACGCCGCAACAGAATGAGGACATAGTAGTCAATCTTAGTGAACACATACTAACCATAGCAGAAAGACAAGTCCTCAACAAAGGCCTAACATTCATACCAAGCCATAGCACTCCAGAATTAGAACTTAAAATAGATATGTACAAACATAATAGAGTGCTAAAAATTAAGGAATTCTTCCAAGACACCCCCACACAAAAGACAGGAATGTCTCCACTAGATAAATGTAAAAAGGCAAGTACATTTGAACCGCACAGTAATAGCGCGTCAACTAAGACATACATAAGACTCACCACGCAGGACCTTGAAACAATAAGAGTTAACAAAAAATGGGCACATAACTTAACACAAGAAGAAAGACAAGCCATCAAAACTTTGCAGGATGATCACTCAATGGTCATTCGCCCCGCAGATAAAGGCGGGGCTATTGTCCTTTTGAACTATTCAGACTATAGAGAGGACATCCTGCAACAGTTAAGTGATGCTGAAACATATACCACACTAACAAGAGACCCCACGGGCAAATTTAAGCAGGAACTTGACCAAGTCTTAACACTTGGATTCCAGCAGGGATATCTCAATGAAAACTTATATGAATTCTGTACTACTAAATACCCAAAAGTGCCAATTCTATACACCACGCCCAAAATCCATAAAACTATGGATAGACCACCAGGGCGACCGATTGTGTCGGCGGTACAATCCATGACACAACCGGTAGCACAGTTACTCGATATATTACTGCAACCCACAGTAAAGAAAACAATATCCTACATCGCTGATACAAATGACCTCATACGCAAACTGGGGGATGTTGCTGTGGAGACTGGGGACATCCTGGTAACCCTGGATGTCAACAGTCTCTACACCATCATCCCTCATGACAAAGGGCTTACAGCAGTCAGGAACCATCTCATTGAAGATAGAGAATATGAGGGACCCCCAATTGAGTACTTCATGACACTTATGCAATTTTGTCTCACACACAACTACTTTCGATTTGAAACTCAATACTACTTGCAGACATCCGGCACGGCGATGGGGTCAAATATGGCCCCATCGTATGCCAACATATACATGTCTGAGTTTGAAAAGACATATCTGTGGAACAAAGACATAACATCTATAATTTTCTATGTAAGATATATAGATGATGTCTTTTTAATCTGGAGGGGAGGACAAGACACACTATTAGAATGGTTCCAATACATTAACAACACAAACACACCGGTGAGATTCAAAATAACACACAGTGCAGCAGAAGTACATTTCCTGGACCTTAATGTATACATACAAAATGGTACAATAGGCACTACACTGTATTATAAGCCCACCGATAGGAACTCCTTATTATGTGCCAATAGTTGTCACCCACCAGCGTTACTCAAAGGAATCATAAAATCACAACTGATGCGAGTAATACGTAACAACACAGACAAAGCTACAGGGGTCTCCCAACTTCAGTTTATGAGGGACAAATTTATACAGCGAGGATACAAAAAGAATATGGTAGATACAATTGTACAAGAACTACTACCGTATACACAGACAACTCTTATGAACAAAGAAAAAAACAAAGATACAACTAACAGGCTCATAATGGCAACTACATTTTCACCAAATACCAGTGATGCTGGCAAGATCCTAAGGAAACATTGGCCTGTGATACAATCGGACCCAAAACTAAGATTTGCACATAATCTCACACCGATGATTGCATACAGGCGGGGTACAAATCTAAGGGACCTGCTGGTCAAAACAGACCCCAAAAAATGCTATCTAAAGAAAGAAAAGGTTAACATCAAAGGTTCATATAAATGCCTGGGCTGCACAACGTGCAATGGCCTAATAGCCACTAAGACCTTCCACCATCCGCATACTAACAAGGTGTATCACATCAAACACTCTCTGTCGTGCAATACAACACATGTAATCTACCTACTCTACTGCCCATGTGCCAAATTCTATATTGGTAAGACCAGTGGGACATTACGTGAAAGAATGGCTAACCACAGGCGGGCGATAAGGGTGGCACTAGACACAGGCAATTCAGACCAACCTGTAGCCAGACATTGCACTCAAAAACAACATCAAGTCTCCAGCATCAGATACATCTTAATTGACCACATCCCCCAGCTTGACAGAGGAGGCGATCGTAATAAAGCCCTTCTCAGACGAGAAGCAGAATGGATGTATAGACTGGGCACAATACACCCAGGGGGGCTCAACTCAGCACCAGATTTTAAGGCACTGGTGTAGGTAGGAGATACATACAAAGGTACGATGGCCAGATACTGTGCACCGGATCAAGGTGGGGCTGAGACACAGACCCCAAGGGGGGTAGTGCCCTAGTCATATACCTTAGATCAGAGCAGGGGGAGACATGAAAGTGCCTCCCACTACTCTTGGAGTAAGACACAGAAGGGGCAGGTTACCAGTAAAACAACAACTCCCATAACCTTGATACACAGTAGCCTATTACAACAAAAGATAAGCATGGAAAGGATGAACAACATCTAAAGACACAGCAGGACGGAAATAGACTGATAACTGGAAGTGGAATGGCTATGCACACAGATCCAAGGCATAGAAGTCTAGGAGACAGATGCACCACAGTGGGGACACTTGAAAATCCTGTATACAAAGAGACAACCTTAGTAAAATAAATAACAAACAACAACATAGAGAAAAAATAATAAAAGCACTAAATAAGAGGACATGCTACATCTAAATGTACAAAATAATATGATAATAGAATAGAAACTAAAGAAACTATATGTCAGAAATGTATGTGTAAAAGATGCAAGGTGCCTATAGGCACAAGTAGATCACTAGCCTCTAAGCAGACACCTTTTAAGACACAAGGGTCTAAGGAAAGAGGGGCTGAGTAACGCAATACGTGCACCTAGGGGAAGAGTAAATACACATGCATATTAGATTGCAGTGGGGCAACTAATAGACCTCTAAGTCTAAGTGCAATAAAGGAATTAATGGAATATGGCTATATAAAGATTGCAAGACACATAGAGAATACATAGCCAGCACTACTGGGTAACCATGGTAACCGAGATAAACATAAAAGGCACAATTAACACAAGCTATTGCAAATAAACACATAAAAGTTAATACCCACACAATACACAGTATATAGACTACACAGAGAAAGTGGAATGCAAAAATATAAAGTTTGCACAAATCAGCACACTAGTGTGAGAGTGATTAGATTACGCTGCAGTAGTGACAAGTCAGTGTATCACAAGATCACAAGTAAAATAAGGCAATGAAATGTCTATATGAGAATAACAGGCATATAGTAAGCAAAAGTACTTAAGAGTATAAGTTGGAAATATGTAAATGCTGCACGGATAAGATATATTGTGAATATACGAAACCGGAAGTCACATGACATGAGGTACTTCCGGTTACAAAGCACTGGAACGCATAGTGCGTTCCAAACACGAGTGGTTGGCGGTTTTCTGGGACACCAAGGGAGACACAGGTTATTAAGATTTGATTAATTGGTTTGTTTGTATAAATATATGTTTTGTTACACTTGAATGTTATGCTGATGATGGGGACAAGCTCCTCGAAAACGTTCCATTAAAAAAGAGAATTTTGTTGATCTCATTTTGAAAAAAGACCTGAGAGTGCTGTCATTTGTACAGGAAATATTTAAGGCATCATAGCACCCAGGCAGACGACCTTTGGAGGGAATAACCTGTGTGTGTATATTAATGTGTGTGTGTATATATATATATATATATATATATATATATATATAAATTTAAAAATACATAGAATATATTACCCAGGTATAGTGACAGAGATATTATGTTATTGCATATTTTGGGTTCGGATTTACCCCACAAGCTAAAGTTTCCTCACCTGCAGCTAATTAAGGTAAATTAACTCCTGTTAAATAGTGTGTGCTGAAGCTGTTATTTAGAACCTGTATGCAAAAGATAAAGGATATGGGGGTCGATTTATGAAGCAGGGAATGCTACTTCCAACCCACTCCGCTTTAGTTCCGCCTGAAGTGGAAGTTAAGAAGCAGCGGTCCTAAGACCGCTCCTTCTTAACTCGTCCGCCACCTCTGAGGTGGCGGACAGCAATCAGCCCGATCAAATACGGGTTGATTGACAAAGAATCTGCAGGGGGCGGCATTGCACCAGCAGTTCACAAAAACTGTTGGTGCAATGATAAATGCCGACAGCATACAATGTATCAATATATGGTGGGCAGGAAACGCTATAGCGGATCATGTCTGTCGGCACCATGATAAATTTACCCCATGGAGTTGTTCTGCTGTCTAGAGGTTCTAGGCCTGTGAGTTTTGAAATGTGTTTTTGTCATTTTGCAGTTATGTGGAAAAGCCACAAAACCTTAGTTATAGATACTTTATTATGTTTAGTAAACACCATTGTGCAGGGATTTATTTTCCTCTTTTGTTTATGTTAAAACTGTTTTCCTGCAAATTGTCTGTGAATAAACAGACCAAGGCTTTTACACCTAATCTAGTGTATTCAAAGTGTTTCTCTGCTCTGAAGACTGCGGGCCCCATGTATTAAAAGGCAAACGGACAGCTTCTCAACTTGCAAAGCTTTACGCTTGCCTGCCTTCACTGCATGCGGGCAGCGGATCTCCGATGAGTGTATAATGCCCACCACTGAAGGGACTGTCAATCGCAAGCTCTCTATAAGTAGCAGTGGTCTAATAACCTCTGCAGCAGAACCTGCCCCGCAAGGGCTCCGGAGCACCTCTCACTGCTTTGTACATGAAGCCCTCTTTGTCAAATCTGTTCCCGAAACAAAATACCCAAGGAGAGGGGTATCTCTGTCACTATATATATATATATATATATATATATATGTATATGTGTGTGTGTATGTTTTTAATATATATATATATATATGTGTACGTAAATACGCATATAAATACATTAATACTTCTGTACACACACACATATATATATATATATATATATATATATATATATATCATACACATATTTAGACATGCTATATATGCATTTATATGTTAGAGCACTTTTTTGTCAAACACCTTATACCATATATCTTTGAGCCCTTATAACTTTTTATACATTTTTTATTAAATAATGTTTATCAGATAAATGTAACTTTTTTAACTCACGAGTCACTACCCTTTACACAAGTTCTTCAGTCGCTTTAACCTGACAAGAGCAAATTGCAATTGTGCTTGAGGGAACAAGTTTACTTGTAATACACATGCTGAAAAAACACAATGGGGGTAGTTATCAACGTGTCTACTTTTCCTGCCTTTGCCGGCCCAATACGCCCGCCTAAGCTCGCCTCACATTGCCGCCGCGGACCTGCAAAAATTCGCCTAAGTTATCAAAAAAGCTGTCAAAAAGCCACGCACCAAGTACGGGGCGATGAGCAGCGGACTGTGATAGTTATCACTCATCCGATCTCGCTGCTCTTCGGCTTTTTTACAGCTTTCTTGCTAGCATGTCACTAAGCACGCACACTAAACTACACTGTTCTACCCCCTATACCGGCGCCCCCGGAGCCTCCCGCAACTAAATAAAGTTAGTAACCACTAAACCGCCACTCCTAGACCCCGCCACAACTCTTATAAATGTATTAACCCCTAAAACGCCGCTCCTAGACCCCGCCGCAACTCTTATAAATGTATTAACCCCTAAAACGCCGCTCCCGGACACTGCTGCCACCTACATTATACCTAGTAACCCCTATCCTGCCCCCCCTATACCGTCGCCCTCTATAATAAAGTAATTAACCCCTATCCTGCTGATCCTGCACCTCGCCGCAACTAAATAAATTGTTTAACCCCTAAACCGCCGCTCCCTGACCCCGCCGCAACCTATATTAAATTTATTAACCCCTATCCTGCCCCCCTACACCGTCGCCACCTATAATACATTTATTAACCCATATCCTGCCCCCCACTACACCGCCGCCACTGTAATAAAATTATTAACCCCTAAACCTAAGTCTAACACTAACCCTAACACCCCCTAACTTAAATATTAATAAAATAAATCTAAATAATATTTCTATTATGAACTAAATTAATCCTATTTAAAACTAAATACTTACCTTTAAAATAAACCCTAATATAGCTACAATATAAATAATAATTATATTGTAGCTATCTTAGGATTTATTTTTATTTTACAGGCAAATTTCAATTTATTTTAACTACAGGGAGTGCAGAATTATTAGGCAAGTTGTATTTTTGAGGATTAATTTTATTATTGAACAACAACCATGTTCTCAATGAACCCAAAAAACTCATTAATATCAAAGCTGAATAGTTTTGGAAGTAGTTTTTAGTTTGTTTTTAGTTATAGCTATTTTAGGAGGATATCTGTGTGTGCAGGTGACTATTACTGTGCATAATTATTAGGCAACTTAACAAAAAACAAATATATACCCATTTCAATTATTTATTTTTACCAGTGAAACCAATATAACATCTCAACATTCACAAATATACATTTCTGACATTCAAAAACAAAACAAAAACAAATCAGTGACCAATATAGCCACCTTTCTTTGCAAGGACACTCAAAAGCCTGCCATCCATGGATTCTGTCAGTATTTTGATCTGTTCACCATCAACATTGCGTGCAGCAGCAACCACAGCCTCCCAGACACTGTTCAGAGAGGTGTACTGTTTTCCCTCCTTGTAAATCTCACATTTGATGATGGACCACAGGTTCTCAATAGGGTTCAGATCAGGTGAACAAGGAGGCCATGTCATTAGATTTTCTTCTTTTATACCCTTTCTTGCCAGCCACGCTGTGGAGTACTTGGACGCGTGTGATGGAGCATTGTCCTGCATGAAAATCATGTTTTTCTTGAAGGATGCAGACTTCTTCCTGTACCACTGCATGAAGAAGGTGTCTTCCAGAAACTGGCAGTAGGACTGGGAGTTGAGCTTGACTCCATCATCAACCTGAAAAGGCCCCACAAGCTCATCTTTGATGATACCAGCCCAAAACAGTACTCCACCTCCACCTTGCTGGCGTCTGAGTCGGACTGGAGCTCTCTGCCCTTTACCAATCCAGCCACGGGCCCATCCATCTGGCCCATCAAGACTCACTCTCATTTCATCAGTCCATAAAACTTTAGAAAAATCAGTCTTGAGATATTTCTTGGCCCAGTCTTGACGTTTCAGCTTGTGTGTCTTGTTCAGTGGTGGTTGTCTTTCAGCCTTTCTTACCTTGGCCATGTCTCTGAGTATTGCACACCTTGTGCTTTTGGGCACTCCAGTGATGTTGCAGCTCTGAAATATGGCCAAACTGGTGGCAAGTGGCATCTTGGCAGCTGCACGCTTGACTTTTCTCAGTTCATGGGCAGTTATTTTCCGCCTTGGTTTTTCCACACGTTTCTTGCGACCCTGTTGACTATTTTGAATGAAACGCTTGATTGTTCGATGATCACGCTTCAGAAACTTTGCAATTTTAAGAGTGCTGCATCCCTCTGCAAGATATCTCACTATTTTTGACTTTTCTGAGCCTGTCAAGTCCTTCTTTTGACCCATTTTGCCAAAGGAAAGGAAGTTGCCTAATAATTATGCACACCTGATATAGGGTGTTGATGTCATTAGACCACACCCCTTCTCATTACAGAGATGCACATCACCTAATATGCTTAATTGGTAGTAGGCTTTCGAGCCTATACAGCTTGGAGTAAGACAACATGCATAAAGAGGATGATGTGGTCAAAATACTCATTTGCCTAATAATTCTGCACTCCCTGTAGGTACAATAGCTATTAAATAGTTATTAACTATTTAATAGCTTACCTAGCTAAAATAAAGAGAAATTAACCTGTAAAATAAAAACTAACCTAAGTTACAATTACACCTAACACTACACTATACTTAAATAAATTATTCCTATTTAAAACTAAATACTTACCTGTAAAATAAACCCTAAGATAGCTACAATATAATTAATAATTACATTGTAGCTATCTTACGGCTAGATTTAGAGTTTTGTCGGTAACGACCCGCGTAGCTAACGCTGGCTTTTTTCTGGCCGCACCATTTAAATAACTCTGGTATTGAGAGTCCACAGAATGGCTGCGTTAGGCTCTAAAAAAGGAGCGTACAGCATATTTAACGCAACTTCAACTCTCGATACCAGAGTTGCTTACGGACGCGGCCAGCCTCAAAAACGTGCTCGTGCACGATTCCCCCATAGGAAACAATGGGGCTGTTTGAGCGGAACAGCCAATAGAATGCGAGCTCAATCTGATTGGCTGATTGGATCAGCAAATCGGATTGAACTTGATTCTGATTGGCTGATTCCATCAGCCAATCAGAATATTCCTACCTTAATTCCGATTGGCTGATAGAATCCTATCAGCCAATCGGAATTCGAGGGACGCCATCTTGGATGACGTCCCTTAAAGGAGCCTTCATTCGTCGGTAGTCCGTCAGGCCAGCAGGATGTTCCCCGTCGGAGGTCTGCAAGATGGATCCGGAAGAAAGAAGATTGAAGATGCCGTTGATAGAAGACTTCAGCCGGATCATGGACCTCTTCAGCTCCCGCTTGGATGATGACTTCAGCCGGATCATGGACCTCTTCAGCTCCTGCTTGGATGATGACTTCAGCCGGATCATGGACCTCTTCAGCTCCCGCTTGGATGATGACTTCAGCCGGATCATGGACATCTTCAGCCCCCTGCTTGGGCTTGGATCAGGACATCGGAGGAGCTCTTCTGGATCGATCGGTGAACCTGGTATGGTGAAGATAAGGTAGGAAGATCTTCAGGGGCTTAGTGTTAGGTTTATTTAAGGGGGGTTTGGGTTAGATTAGAGGTATGTGGGTGGTGGGTTGTAATGTTGGGGGGTATTGTATGAGTTTTTTTTACAGGCAAAAGAGCTGAATTCTTTGGGGCATGCCCCGCAAAGGGCCCTGTTCAGGGCTTGTAAGGTAAAAGAGCTTTGAACTTTAGTAATTTAGAATAGGGTAGGGCATTTTTTTATTTTGGGGGACTTTTTTATTTTATTAGGGGGCTTAGAGTAGGTGTAATTAGTTTAAAATTGTTGTAATATTTTTCTGGTGTTTGTAAATATTTTTTTATTTTTTGTAACTTAGTTCTTTTTTATTTTTTGTACTTTAGTTAGTTTATTTCATTGTATTTATTTGTAGATATTGTATTTAATTAATGTAGTGATAGTGTTAGGTTTAATTGTAGGTAATTTTAGGTATTTTATTTAATTAATTTATTGATAGTGTAGTGTTAGGTTTAATTGTAACTTAGGTTAGGATTTATTTTACAGGTAATTTTGTAATTATTTTAACTATTTTAGCTATTAAATAGTTCTTAACTATTTAATAGCTATTATACCTGGTTAAAATAAATACAAAGTTACCTGTAAAATAAATATAAATCCTAAAATAGCTATAATATAATTATAATTTATATTGTAGCTATATTAGGATTTATTTTACAGGTAAGTATTTAGCTTTAAATAGGAATAATTTATTTAATAAGAGTTAATTAATTTCGTTAGATGTAAATTATATTTAACTTAGGGGGGTGTTAGTGTTAGGGTTAGACTTAGCTTTAGGGGTTAATACATTTATTAGAATAGCGGTGAGCTCCGGTCGGCAGATTAGGGGTTAATGTTTGAAGTTAGGTGTCGGCGATGTTAGGGAGGGCAGATTAGGGGTTAATACTATTTATTATAGGGTTATTGAGGCGGGAGTGAGGAGGATTAGGGGTTAATAACTTTATTATAGTAGCGGTGCGGTCCGCTCGGCAGATTAGGGGTTAATAAGTGTAGGCAGGTGGAGGCGACGTTGAGGGGGGCAGATTAGGGGTTAATAAATATAATATAGGGGTCGGCGGTGTTAGGGGCAGCAGATTAGGGGTACATAAGTATAACGTAGGTGGCGGTCAGCAGATTAGGGGTTAATTATTGTAGGTAGCTGGTGGCGACGTTGTGGGGGGCAGGTTAGGGGTTAATAAATATAATATAGGGGTCGGCGGTGTTAGGGGCAGCAGAATAGGGGTACATAAGTATAACGTAAGTGGCGGTCGGCAGATTAGGGGTTAAAAAATGTAATCGAGTGGCGGCGATGTGGGGGGACCTCAGTTTAGGGGTGCATAGGTAGTTTATGGGTGTTAGTGTACTTTAGAGCACAGTAGTTAAGAGCTTTATAAACCGGCGTTAGCCCAGAAAGCTCTTAACTACTGACTTTTTTCTGCGGCTGGAGTTTTGTTGTTAGAATTCTAACGCTCACTTCAGACACGACTCTAAATACCGGAGTTAGAAAGATCCCATTGGAAAGATAGGATACGCAATTGACGTAAGGGGATCTGCGGTATGGAAAAGTCGCGGCTGAAAAGTGAGCATTAGACCCTTTCCTGACTGACTCCAAATACCGGCGGTAGCCTAAAACCAGCGTTAGGAGCCTCTAACGCTGGTTTTCACGGCTACCGCCAAACTCCAAATCTAGGCCTTAGGATTTATATTTATTTTACAGGTAACTTTGTATTTATTTTAGCTAGTTAGAATAGTTATTAAATAGTTATTAACTATTTAATAACTACCTAGCTAAAAGAAATACAAAATTACCTGTAAAATAAATCCTAACCTAAGTTACAATTAAGCCTAACACTACACTATCATTAAATTAATTAAATAAATTAACTACAAATAACTACAATTAAATACAATTACATAAACTAACTAAAGTACAAAAAATTAAAAAAAGCTAAGTTACAAAAAATAAAAAAAATAAGTTACAAACATTTTAAAAATATTACAACAATTTTAAGCTACTTACACCTAATCTAAGCCCCCTAATAAAATAACAACCCCCCCCCCCCCCAAAATAAAAAAATGCCCTACCCTATTCTAAATTAAAAAAGTTCAAAGCTCTTTTACCTTACCAGCCCTTAAAAGTGCCTTTTGTGGGGTATGCCCCAAAGAATTCAGCTCTTTTGCCTGTAAAAGAAAAATACAACCCCCCCAACATTAAAACCCACCACCCACATACCCCTAATCTAACCCAAACCCTCCTTAAAATAACCTAACACTAATCCCCTGAAGATCATCCTACCTTGAGTCGTCTTCACTCAGCCGAGCAGCGATGGAACCGAAGAGGAGATCCGGAGCAGCAGAAGTTATCCTCCAAGGGGCGCTGAAGAAATCTTTCATCCGATGAAGTGATCCTCCAGTCGGCGCTGAAGAAGTCTTCCATCCGGGCGATGTCATCTTCCAAGAGTCGCTGAAGAAGTCTTCTATCCGGGCGATGTCATCTTCCAAGCGGGGTCTTCAATCTTCAATCTTCATCCCGCCGACGCGGAACATCCTTCTTTACCAACGGACTACCGACGAATGAAGGCTCCTTTAAGGGACGTCATCCAAGATGGCGTCCCTTCAATTCCGATTGGCTGATAGGATTCTATCAGCCAATCGGAATTAAGGTAAGAAAAATCTGATTGGCTGATTGAATCGTCCAATCAGATTCAAGTTCAATCCGATTGGCTGATCCAATCAGCCAATCAGATTGAGCTCGCATTCTATTGGCTGTTCCGATCAGCCAATAGAATGCAAGCTCAATCTGATTGGCTGATTGGATCAGCCAATCGGATTGAACTTGAATCTGATTGGATGATTCAATCAGCCAATCAGATTTTTCCTACCTTAATTCCGATTGGCTGATAGAATCCTATCAGCCAATCGGAATTGAAGGGATGCCATCTTGGATGACATCCCTTAAAGGAGTCTTCATTCGTCGGTAGTCCGTCGGTAAAGAAGGATGTTCCGCGTCGGCGGGATGAAGAATGAAGATTGAAGACCCCGCTTGGAAGATGACATCGCCCGGATAGAAGACTTCTTCAGCGCCTCTTGGAAGATGACATCGCCCGGATGGAAGACTTCTTCAGCGCTGACTGGAGGATCACTTAATTGGATGGAAGATTTCTTCAGCGCCCCTTGGAGGATAACTTCTGCCGCTCCGGATCTCCTCTTCAGTTCCATCGCTGCTCGGCTGAGTGAAGACGACTCATGGTAGGATGATCTTCAGGGGATTAGTGTTAGGCTATTTTAAGGGGGGTTTGGGTTAGATTAGGGGTATGTGGGTGGTGGGTTTTAATGTTGGGGGGGTTGTATTTTTCTTTTACAGGCAAAAGAGCTGAATTCTTTGGGGCATGCCCCACAAAAGGCCTTTTTAAGGGCTGGTAAGGTAAAAGAGCTTTGAACTTTTTTAATTTAGAATAGGGTAGGGCATTTTTTTATTTTGGGGGGGGGGGTTGTTATTTTATTAGGGGGCTTAGATTAGGTGTAAGTAGCTTAAAATTGTTGTAATATTTTTAAAATGTTTGTAACTTATTTTTTTTATTTTTTGTAACTTAGCTTTTTTTATTTTTTGTACTTTAGTTAGTTTATGTACTTGTATTTAATTGTAGTTATTTGTAGTTAATTTATTTAATTAATTTAATGATAGTGTAGTGTTAGGTTTAATTGTAACTTAGGTTAGGATTTATTTTACAGGTAATTTTGTATTTATTTTAGCTAGGTAGTTATTAAATAGTTAATAACTATTTAATAACTATTCTAACTAGCTAAAATAAATACAAAGTTACCTGTAAAATAAATATAATTCCTAAAATAGCTACAATGTAATTATTAATTACATTGTAGCTATTTTAGGGTTTATTTTACAGGTAAGTATTTAGTTTTAAATAGGAATATTTTATTAAAGTATAGTGTAGTGTTAGGTGTAATTGTAACTTAGTTTTTATTTTACAGGTAAATTTCTCTTTATTTTAGCTAGGTAAGCTATTAAATATTTAATAACTATTTAATAGCTATTGTACCTAGTTAAAATAAATTGAAAGATGCCTGTAAAATAAAAATAAATCCTAAGATAGCTACAATATAATTATTATTTATATTGTAGCTATATTAGGGTTTATTTTAAAGGTAAGTATTTAGTTTTAAATAGGATTAATTTAGTTCATAATAGAAATATTATTTAGATTTATTTAATTAATATTTAAGTTAGGGGGGTGTTAGGGTTAGTGTTAGACTTAGGTTTAGGGGTTAATAAATTTATTACAGTAGCGGCGGTGTAGGGGGGGCAGGATAGGGGTTAATAAATGTATTATAGGTGGCGACGGTGTAGGGGGGCAGATTAGGGGTTAATAAATTTAATATAGGTTGTGGCAGGGTCCGGGAGCGGCGGTTTAGGGGTTAAACAATTTATTTAATTGCGGCGGGGTCAGGGAGTGGCGGTTTAGGGGTTAATATGTACAGAGTAGCTTGCGGTGGGCTCCGGGAGCGGCGGTTTAGGGGGTAATAACTTTATTTAGTTGCGGCGGTGTAGGTGGACAGATTAGGGGTGTTTAGACTCGGGGTAAATGTGAGGGTGTTAGGTGTAGACAGCTCCCATAGGAATCAATGGGATGTCAGCAGCAGCGAACATGAACTTTCGCTCTGGTCAGACTCCCATTGATTCCTATGGGATCCGCCGCCTCCAGGGTGGCGGTTTGAAAACCAGGTACGCTGGGCCGGAAAAGTGCCGAGCGTACCTGCTAGTTTTTTGATAACTAGCAAAAGTAGTCAGATTGTGCCGCACGTGTGTGCGGAACATCTGGAGTGACGTAAGAATCGATCTGTGTCGGACTGAGTCCGGCGGATCGAAGTTTACTTCACAAAATTCTACTTTTGCCGGTCTCTAGCCTTTGATAACTAAGGCGAATCAGCCTCGCCACAAATACGCTGCGGAATTCCAGCGTATTTGAGGTTGAAGGCTTGATAACTTGGCCCCCATATCACTTGCACACAAATGTTAGCGCATCACTTGTAATCTAGCCCTATATTGGTTTGAGAATTTATTTGTATTTGGTACAATAAACACACATTAACCTAGATTCACATAGAATTCAAGAAGCTCAATAAAGCAAGTACTTTATTTCTTACAATATATGAGCCTGGAGAGCCTATTCTTAATTTTCTTAATTTTCAGTTTTATTGTCTCATATCTTTCAGGGATGCCATTCATTTGTTTTTTTTATAGAGGTGTTTGACTTTTCTTTTTTATACATCTTTGCGTTGTTAATAATTTAGGAATTCAAATTTTTGTAATGCATAGACAGTATTCAGGTTTAATTTATACACACTATAATGCAACTAAAATATGTTTGTGGCATGGAAAATTGTATAATAAATAATAGTATAATGCTAAACACACTCATCTAAAGAAAATGCTCTTAAGCAAAGAGAATCCATTGCTTTGTTTACAGTTTATAAAGACAATAATATTTCATTAAAAAAATGTGTTTTTCGATCTATGTATGTTGAAAGTACTATAGCTCTTAATGCTGCATATTCTTTAAAAGTATTAACTATGATAAATATCAGTCTCCTGGGACATGTGATAAATTTTCACTGTTAATTTAATTAGCAGCAGATGGTGTTTGCTTTGTCAAGAGGAAGTAGTGTAACCAGGTGCTTTTCTAATAATATGTTGGGTAAGAAATTCTCTGGAGGTTCTCCATCACTCTTAGTGGACAAAAACATGGATGATGAATCAATGTGGTGAATGTGAAACATAACATGTAATTTATCAAAGAAAATTGCACTGATTGTACTAATTTAAAAGCTGATTACAGTTATTTACTAACCCTTAGTACTGCAATGACTTCATAAAATTTGCTACAAATAACCATTGATACACATTAGAACTGATTGCTTGGTAAATTACAGGTATATAAAACTGGGGTTATCTAAAATGTGCAAACATTTTATCAATTAATATTTTTTAGACCATTCAATGCAGAATCATTTTTCTGAAAAGGGTCGATTAGGCCATTTGTTATGCAAAATTGTCCGTCTCTATCCAAGTTGAACCCTTATCATGACATCATACTCAACAACAGCACATAAGAGACTAATTACGAGAAGAATGCTAGTGCAAGCATTACTGGTAAACACATGTCCATTTCTCATGTCAGTTATTACAGTAGGTTTTAGTATAATGACTTATCAACAAGCAGTAAATTTAGTTGTCATAAAAGGAAGAAAAAAAATAAAAGAAACACTTATGAAGACTTTTGGATGAATTTTAAGTCTTTGGGTAAATTAGAGCTATTCAGGACACTGGAACGTAAAATTTGGGGTACTGACATGGATCACCATCTATATACCAATGAGCAAACAAATATTTTTTTCATGATGAACAATTAATCTAAAACCTGTGCATGTCTACTTATTACGAGAACCTGATTCCAATCAATAAGAATTCCCTGCTTAGTACAGCCCGGTCACAAGGTGTAACTCCACCGGCTTATTCACCCTCCTCAGTATCCCAAATTGCCTCCACTTTAACCCAATGCTGCTACTCCATATTAACCAGCATGGCAGACTATGGTAAGTTTCCTCAATGCATAAACCGGTGCCGTGCTATACTTCAAAAAGTCCAATACAAAATCAACAAGACAAGAACCACTGGAACTAGTTTCTTGCTAATCAAGGCTATCCATATTACATTTTACTGTTTTCGTGGGATAGCCTTATGCATGTTGTTATGCAGACATTTTTTTATTATTTTACAGTCCCTGTGTTTACCACCTCTATTGGAAGATTATTCCATGGATCTAACACCCTTTCTGTAAAAAAATGCTTCCTCACATTTCTCCTGAATCTGCTACCCTCTAACGTAAGATTGGGACCCCTTATTTTGGTATTTCTTTGTGGAAAATTCATTCAGCTTCCACTTTATTAAGTTCCTTCATATATTTGAAGGTTTCTATCATGTTAAATCTTTCCCTTCTCGCCTCTAAACTATACATATTTATATAATAGAGTCTTTCTTTGTATGTTTTATATTTTAGACCATGTACCATTTTAGTAGCCCTCCTTTGGCCAGTTTCTAGTTTATTTATATCCTTCTGGAGAACTGTACACACTATTGCATATGAGGCCTAACTAGTGATCTGAAAAGTGCAACCAAGTATTTAATTTTAGTGCAGGTCCTGGGAGACGACCACACAAACAGCTAGGTTACGAGTTGTGAGCGCTATAGGGAAATTACCGACCGCCACAAAAGCGGCGTTAATTCACCTCCCTATAGCGCTGCTAATACAGGTTTACAAAAAGCAGGCCTGTGCGGGCGATATGGTTGCGTTGAGCTCCATACCGCACCGAAATATAAGCGCTGCTTTGACGTGCTCGTACACGATTTCCCCATAGACATCAATGGGGAGAGCTGGCAAAAAAGAAGCCTAACACCTGCGATTGCGGAAACAAAAGCTCCGTAATGCAGCCCCATTGATGTCTATGGGAAAGAAAACATTACGTTTAAACCTAACACCCTAACATAAAAACCACGTCAAAACACCCCTAATCTGCTGCCCCTAACATCACTGCCACCTACATTACAGTTATTAACCCCTAATCTGCCGCCCTTAACATTGCCGCCACATAAATAAAACTATTAACCCCTAATCTGCCGCCCTTAACATCGCCGCCACCTACATTAGTTATTAACCCCTAAACCTCTGGCCTCCCACATCACTAACACTACATAAATATATATATATTTTTTTTAACATTTCTTTATTCGTTATCAACACTGTTAAATATACAGAATTTCATCTTAATGTCAGACTTATGAACAAATGCAAAAAACATTAACATAACTGCTTGGGTATAACACCACATAGTATGACATAACATAATATGACATTGATTTGTCAGTATTTTTATCCTTGGCGCCACGGAAGACCTGGCAGCCAGGAATCTTTAACATAATAAAATAAAAAAAATAAAAAATAAAAAATAAAAATATATATTAACCCCTAAACCTGACCATAACCCTAACGTAACCCTAAGCATAAGTCTAACCCTAACCCTAACAACCCCCAACTTAAATATAATTAAAATAAAACTAAATCAACCTTACAATTATTAACTAAATAATTTCTATTTAAAACTAAATACATACTTACCTGTAATAAAAACTAAGCTAGCTGCAATATAACTAATTGTTATATTGCAGCTATCTTCGGTTTTATTTTTATTTCACAGGTAAGTTTGTATTTATTTTAACTAGATAGACTAGTTAGTAAATAGTTATTAACTATTTACTAACTACCTAGTTAAAATAAATACAAATTTACCTGTAAAATAAAACCTAACCTGCTTTACACTTAAACCTACCATTACAATCAAATCAAATAAATTAAATTAATCAAATACAATTATCTAAATTACAAAAAAATAAACACTAAATTACACAAAATAAAAAACAATATTATCACAAAAAAAAAGAATTACTCCTAATATAATAGCCCTATCAAAATAAAAAAAGCCCCATCCGGCTTTAAACACACCACCCACCCAACCAAACCCCCCGAATAAAACTCTATCTAAATAGACCTAAGCTAACCATTGCCCTGAAAAGAGATTTGGATGTGCATTGCCCTTAAAAGGGCATTTAGCTATTTTATGGTGCCCAAACCTTAAGCTAAAAATAAAACCCACCCAATAAACCCTTAAAAAACTAACAGTAACCCCCGATGATCCACTTACAGTTTTGAAGACCGGACATCCATCCTCATCCAAGCGGGCAGAAGTCCTCATCAAAGCCGGCAGAAGTCTTCATCCAAGCGTGCAGAAGTCTTCATCTAAGCGGCCAGAAGTCTTTATCCAAGCGGGCAGAAGTCTTCATCCAGGCGGCATCTTCTATCTTCATCCATCCGACGCAGAGAGGGGTCCATCTTCAAGACATCCGGCGCCGAGCATCCTCTTCTTCCGATCATTGTTGGAAAATTAAGTTCCCTTTAAGTGACGTCATCCAAGATGGCGTCCCTTACATTCCGATTGGCTGATAGGATTCTATCAGCCAATAGGAATTAAAGGGGAAAAAACCCTATTGGCTGATTGGAATAGCCAATAGAATTGAGCTTGCATTCTATTGGCTGATTGGAATAGCCAATAGAATGCAAGCTCAATCCTATTGACTGATTGGATCAGCCAATAGGATTTTTTCCCCTTTAATTCTATCAGCCAATCAGAATGTAAGAGATGCCATCTTGGATGACGTCACTTGAAGGGAACTTCATTTTCCAGTGACAATTGGAAGAAGAGGTTGCTCCACGCCAGATGTCTTGAAGATGGACCCGCTCCGCGCCGGATGGATGAAGATAGAAGATGCCGTCTGGATAAACACTTCTGCCCGCTTGGATAAAGACTTCTGGCCACTTAGATGAAGACTTCTGCACGCTTGCATGAAGATTTCTGCCGGCTTTGATGAGGACTTCTGCCCGCTTGGATGAGGATGGATGTCTGGTCTTCAAAAACTGTAAGTGGATCGTCGGGGGTTAGTGTTAGTTTTTTAAGGGTTTATTGGGTGGGTTTTATTTTTAGCTTAGGGTTTGGACACCATAAAATAGCTAAATGCCCTTTTAAGGGCAATGCGCATCCAAATCTCTTTTCAGGGCAATGGTTAGCCTAGGTCTATTTAGATAGAGTTTTATTCAGGGGGTTTGGTTGGGTGGGTGGTGCATTTTACTGTTGGGGGGTTGTAATTTATATTGCCAGGTAAAAGAGCTGATTTCTTTGGTTCAATGCCCCACAAAAGACCCTTTTAAGGGCTATTGGCAGTTTAGTGTAGGCTAGGGGTTTTAATATTTTTTTGGGGGGGGCTTTTTTATTTTGTTAGGGCTATTAGATTAGGAGTAATTCTTTTTTTTGTTTGTTGATAAACTCAATTTTTACTTTGTATAATTTAGTGTTTATTTTTTTGTAATTTTGATAATTGTATTTGATTAATTTAATTTATTTGATTTGATTGTAATGGTAGGTTTTAGTGTAAGGCAGGTTAGGTTTTATTTTACAGGTAAATAAAAATATTTTAGCTAGGTAGTTATTAAATAGTTAATAACTATTTACTAACTAGTCTACCTAGTTAACCCTTTAAGGACACAGCTTTCACTTTGCTCAATTGTTTTATGACGGAAAACGTCCGTCATATGTCCTTAAGAGGTTAAAATAAATACAAACTTACCTGTGAAATAAAAATAAAACCGAAGATAGCTACAATATAACTATTAGTTATATTGTAGCTCACTTAAGTTTTTTTTACAGGTAAGTATGTATTTAGTTTTAAAAAATAATTATTTAGGTAATAATTGTAAGTTTTATTTAGCTTTATTTTAATTATATTAACGTTAAGGGGTGTTAGTGTTAGGGTTAGACTTATGCTTAGGGTTACGTTAGGGTTAGGTTTAGGGGTTAATATATTTATATATTAATATATAATATATTTATATATTAATAGATAATATATTTATAATATATTTATAATATATTTATGTAGTGATGTAGAAGGTCAGAGTTTAGGGGTTAATAGTTTATTTTAGCATATTTCTTTGTGGGGGGCTTGCGGTTTAGTGGTTTATAGGTTTATTATAGCACCGGTGTGGGCGGACGGCAGGTTAGGGGTTAATATTATTAAAATAGTGTTTGCGATGCAGGAGGGCAGCAGTTTAGGGGTTAATAGTTTAACCTGGGTACACAGCTTGTGCGTTTCAGTAAAAATGCGGTACTCATAGCCAGTGGCGTAGCGTGGGGGGGGGGCACAGGGGCGGTTGCCCCGGGCGCAAAATTCTTAGGGGCTCAAAATTTCAAAAGAAAATTTAATTTAATTCGTTATAAACATTGCAGGCGGCAGGGCCGTGGTGGTTGCTTGTAAGGGAGCCGCCTGCCAATTCATAAGGTGCACTACTAGGATTGCCACTTGATCCGGTATTAATAATTAGGGGGGGTTGAAGAATGTGCATGAGTCAGTCACACTTATCATCAAGGGAAGTGAGGAGGAGGCCCTGACTGCAGCCTGAAGTGCATCATGATGAGGTCACGGACCATGGTCGATAGTCCAACCAGTCCTCCTCTCAACTCCCCTCCCAAAGACCCAAGTCCCACCCAGTCATGTGATCTCGTTGGTGTGCGGGTGCGGTGTCGCTGCGAGCTGCTAGTACGACGAGTCCGACAGAGGTGGCCAGGCCTTGACCCTCCTGTTTGGGTACTGTTCAACTTCTTCCTAATGATATGATCTGCAGTTTTTTCTAGGTAAAATATATTTTTTAAATTTGTTTTATAAAAAAAGAGTTTCCTCTGTATTACCTGCTTTGAGAATTACTCACCTGCCTGCCTGCTCTATAATATATATCTTTTTCTATATCTATATATATATATTATACTGTATATACAAGTATATATTATATATTTATATATATATATATATATATACAAACATACATATTTTATGTATATATATATATATACATATTGTTTATATTATATATATATATATATATATATATATATATATATATAATATAGTAATATATATATAATATAGTAATATATATATATATATATATATATATATATATATATATATATATACACATATATAATATATACAGGGAGTGCAGAATTATTAGGCAAGTTGTATTTTTGAGGATTAATTTTATTATTGAACAACAACCATGTTCTCAATGAACCCAAAAAAACTCATTAATATCAAAGCTGAATAGTTTTGGAAGTAGTTTTTAGTTTGTTTTTAGTTATAGCTATTTTAGGGGGATATCTGAGTGTGCAGGTGACTATTACTGTGCATAATTATTAGGCAACTTAACAAAAAACAAATATATACCCATTTCAATTATTTATTTTTACCAGTGAAACCAATATAACATCTCAACATTCACAAATATACATTTCTGACATTCAAAAACAAAACAAAAACAAATCAGTGACCAATATAGCCACCTTTCTTTGCAAGGACACTCAAAAGCATGCCATCCATGGATTCTGTCAGTGTTTTGATCTGTTCACCATCAGCATTGCGTGCAGCAGCAACCACAGCCTCCCAGACACTATTCAGAGAGGTGTACTATTTTCCCTCCTTGTAAATCTCACATTTGATGATGGACCACAGGTTCTCAATGGGGTTCAGATCAGGTGAACAAGGAGGCCATGTCATTAGATTTTCTTCTTTTATACCCTTTCTTGCCAGCCATGCTGTGGAGTACTTGGACGCGTGTGATGGAGCATTGTCCTGCATGAAAATCATGTTTTTCTTGAAGGATGCAGACTTCTTCCTGTACCACTGCTTGAAGAAGGTGTCTTCCAGAAACTGGCAGTAGGACTGGGAGTTGAGCTTGACTCCATCCTCAACCCGAAAAGGCCCCACAAGCTCATCTTTGATGATACCAGCCCAAACCAGTACTCCACTTCCACCTTGCTGGCGTCTGAGTCGGACTGGAGCTCTCTGCCCTTTACCAATCCAGCCACGGGCCCATCCATCTGGCCCATCAAGACTCACTCTCATTTCATCAGTCCATAAAACCTTAGAAAAATCAGTCTTGAGATATTTCTTGGCCCAGTCTTGACGTTTCAGCTTGTGTGTCTTGTTCAGTGGTGGTCGTCTTTCAGCCTTTCTTACCTTGGCCATGTCTCTGAGTATTGCACACCTTGTGCTTTTGGGCACTCCAGTGATGTTGCAGCTCTGAAATATGGCCAAACTGGTGGCAAGTGGCATCTTGGCAGCTGCACGCTTGACTTTTCTCAGTTCATGGGCAGTTATTTTGCGCCTTGGTTTTTCCACACGCTTCTTGCGACCCTGTTGACTATTTTGAATGAAACGCTTGATTGTTCGATGATCACGCTTCAGAAGCTTTGCAATTTTAAGAGTGCTGCATCCCTCTGCAAGATATCTCACTATTTTTGACTTTTCTGAGCCTGTCAAGTCCTTCTTTTGACCCATTTTGCCAAAGGAAAGGAAGTTGCCTAATAATTATGCACACCTGATATATGGTGTTGATGTCATTAGACCACACCCCTTCTCATTACAGAGATGCACATCACCTAATATGCTTAATTGGTAGTAGGCTTTCGAGCCTATACAGCTTGGAGTAAGACAACGTGCATAAAGAGGATGATGTGGTCAAAATACTCATTTGCCTAATAATTCTGTACTCCCTGTATATATATATATTGTGCGCACTCACAAATGCATCACTTTACTGGTGGAAGAGACTCAACAGTGCTAATGGGTTAGGGGGCACAATACTTGCCTTGCCCTGGGCGCTGACAACCCACGCTACGCCACTGCTCATAGCTGCTTTAAATGAAACTTCATACCAAGTACATTTAGACACATAAAAGACCTCCAATTGGTTGCTGCAAACTCTTATCATGTTAACCATTTCCTTTCTGGGCTCAATGTTAATAATTCATTTTAACCAATTGTGTAACTAGTCATTTGTTCTGTGAATGAGAGAGAGTATAAACATTGACATTTAGGAAAAATTAGATGCCTACATAGAATTAAAATTATACTGGATAGAATACAAACAACAATTTTTTTCATGATGAACAATAATCTGAAACCTCTGTAACTTTCAAAACATATTTACAATAGTCCTTATTTCCCCCATGGAATTTTTCCATAAGAAAACTTTATTGGCAGTAATCCTTTTTCATGTGGGATAGACATATACAACAACCTGACATCCACCGTAAACCAGTTATAATTTGCTTAAAAAAAAAAGCTTACTGGCAATAAAGTTTTTTTCTGGAAAAAGTCATGTAGAGCAGTTATGAGTACAGCACTGTTGGTAAAATGAGTAAGCTGTGTGTAACCCAGGTTGCCAGTGTTTGTAATGGATCATAGTGAATATTTGTGCAAATTGCACGAAGAACAAAGATATTGAATAACATTTTACTTTTAGCTGAAGAAACTAGTTCTTGTCCTTGGCTTGTGGATTTTCAAACCAAAACCCATTGCAATGGGCTTGAAATCCACTTGTTAACCAACTTATCACAATGTTTGTAAAAGCATTTGTTGAAGAATAGCAATGCTTATATTATAGCTAATTTCTACAGAATTTTTTACTTCTCTATTACGGAGATATTTTTGCCTGTTTCGAGTGGCATTTAAACATGTCAGTTATACAATTAATAGTGATGTCGCGAATAGTTCGCCGGCGAATAGTTCCTGGCGAACATAGAATGTTCACGTTCGCCGCGGCGGACGAACATATGCGATGTTCGATCCGCCCCCTATTCGTCATCATTGAGTAATACTTTGACCCTGTACCTCACAGTCAGAAGACATATTCCAGCCAATCAGCAGCAGACCCTCCCTCCCAGACCCTTCTACCTCCTGGACAGCGTCCATTTTAGATTAATTTGGAAGCTGCATTCTTAGTGAGAGGAGGGACAGTGTAGCTGCTGCTGATTTAATAGGGAAATTGATAGCTAGGCTAGTGTATTCAGTGTCCACTACAGTGCTGAAGGACTCATCTGATCTCTGCTGTAAGGACAGCACCCCAAAAAGCCCTTTTTAGGGCTAGAACATCAGTCTGCTTTTTTTTTTTCCCGTGTAATCTAATTGCAGTTGCCTGCCTGCCAGCGTGTGTGTCATGCTCACAGCGTATACTGTGCCCACTTGCCCAGTGCCACCACTCATATCTGGTGTAACAGTAGTGTAGATTTTAAAAAAAAACAACACTTTTTTGACTGTGTTAAATAATAGCAGACAGTTTCCTTCACACATGTGCGTTTCAGTGCCTGCCTGCCTGCCTGCCAGGGCACAGTGTCACCCCAGTGCAACTCAAATCTGGTGTACTAGTAGTGTATATTTAAAAAAAAAAACATTTTTTTGACTGTGTTAAATAATAGCAGTCAGTTTCCTTCACACGTGTGCGTTTCAGTGCCTGCCTGCCTGCCAGGGCACAGTGTCACCCCAGTGCAACTCACATCTGGTGTAACAGTAGTGTAGATTTAAAAAAAACAACACTTTTTTGACTGTGTTAAATAATAGCAGTCAGTTTCCTTCACACATGTGCGTTTCAGTGCCTGCCTGCCAGGGCACAGTGTCACCCCAGTGCAACTCATATCTGGTATAACAGTAGTGTAGATTTAAAAAAACAACACTTTTTTGACTGTGTTAAATAATAGCAGTCAGCTTCCTTCACACGTGTGCGTTTCAGTGCCTGCCTTCCAGGACACAGTGTCACTCCAGTGCAACTCATATCTGGTGTAACAGTAGTGTAGATTTTAAAAAAAACAACACTTTTTTGACTGTGTTAAATAATAGCAGTCAGTTTCCTTCACACTAATAATAATAAAGGGATTATCTATCTTTTAAAACAATAAAAATTCTGATGTAGACTGTCCCTTTAAACGGGGAGTTTGGTCTGTCACTGTGAAGCGGGCGTAACCCTTACACTATCTGATCGATACAACATCATACCTGATGTTTTAAAGCACGTTATTCCAAACAATTTAGGAATGTTAGGTGATTTATGCCCTTTATGGATTAATACCAGACTCTGCATCAACTATGTAATTTTCCATGGGAGTTTTGCCATGGATCCCCCTCCGGCATGCCACAGTCCAGGTGTTAGTACCCTTGAAACAACTTTTCCATCACTATTGTGGCCAGAAAGAGTCCCTGTGGGTTTTAAAATTCTCCTGCCTATTGAAGTCTATGGCGGTTCGCCCGGTTCGCCCGGTTCGCCCGTTCGCGAACAGTTGCCGAGGTTCGCGTCCGCCGTTCGCGAACGCAAAATTTTAGGTCCGCGACATCACTAACAATTAATTAAAATAAAGATGTTAATTATTCAATTAATCAAAACAATATAAAATTATCTATTTATACATGTAATGAATTGAAATTAATGGTTAAGTATTTTTTTTTTTTTTTTTAAACATAATACAAATTAATTTACAATATTGAATTAGCTGCCTTGAGCTTATTTTTGCTTTGGCTGCATATATTTTCCATGTGGGTGTAAAATTATAGATTCTGATGTTTGGAATATTGTCCATATTTAGCATATGAATCTGTGTTTAGATCAAACAACCTTGCAGCTCATTAATCTTGTACAGATAAACTAACATAAATCATTTACATATACCAAACTCTTTTACAGGTAAACTAGTGATATTATTATTTTTTTACCTTCTAAAGCACCAGTATTTACTGCCAAACTGTAAAGTAATACTGGAGACCTCTAATGTATAAACCAGGCCTACTTTGGCTACTCTTTTGTTAATGGGAAAGCTAGCAGGTTACTTACTGCTGTATCTGATACTTATATAGACTATTGGCTGTGATGTCACAGCATGAAAATCATGAGTGATATTGTTGGAAATTACTTAATTGGAAATGGTCTGCAAAATAATTATTTTAAAATGATTTAAAACTGTATTTTTTTTCAAGCAAACTTTATACTGTATTTTAGTCCAGGGGCACAGCCTTAAAAAAGACCCCCACTTCTCAGACCAAATTTTTGAGTGCACTCCTAATTAACCCCTCATTTCCTATTTAGCGGTCTACTTTTTCACTCCACTTGTAAACTTTTATACATTCAATACTTCTCTTCTGTTGCCCTTTTGTCTGGAACTACCTTGCCCACTCAGGTTACTCCTATGGAACGTTTATATATTTGCTATATATATATGAGCTGCTGTATTGTGGATATACTATGCAAGTATATATAGTGTGCTATACATGTATATTATACTGTAAAATAGTATTTTAAATAAGTTAATTATTTAAATAAATGTGTTTTTAATTTTTGTGATTTTTATTTTTGATGGAACAATATTTTGTCCTCTGGATATTAATATCCCACTTAAGACTGTAGCCACGAGATTTTTTGGTTTGCAATACAGCGTTTTTTTAAACATTGCACTATGCAGATTGTGTTTTTAAAGCAAAACTATTTGTTTTTAGCATTTTTAATATTCTATTTAAGCAGCCCTCTACAAACGCATCATTTGTAAGTTTAAGATGTATTGAATGGGTTTACTTCTAATATTGTGGTCACACTTATTTAAACAAATTATGTTATGTCGTAGATTTCTGCTTGAGAAAGCTAAAATGTTCGCCTTTCCTCTCTCCTACAGGCAGCTGTCTATCTAAAAACTCAATGAAATAGTATCTTCCAATGAAGAGGGCATTCCCATGTTAGATAGTTAATCTTTTAGGCTTTCTGTTTATCCTACACAAAACTGGTCTTGTACAGCTGCATCAGTGCAAGAGGATTCAAGGGCAAGCGGGAAGAATTAAGTTACATTATCTTCTATGTTTGTTTATATTGTTTCAGATATCATAATGAAGTAGCAGATGTTACTAATTTATGGGGGTTATAATATAATATATTCATAGCTTGGTTTATTGTTGCCCAAAATTTTCAATATTGGGTTCTTAGTATGTAATACTAGATGATGTCCTAAGCTTCACAATATAGGGACATTACAGTATGCATTGTTTTAATCTCTCTCTACTTAATATTTCCTAGCTTGTAAAAGGAACAAGACTTCATAAGAGATAATGCATGCCATATCCCTGAAATGATCAGCTTATGATTTATAAGATAAAGTCACTGTAGATGCAGAAGATATGCTGCAAGGGCATGCTGTAAAGATTTACAATAATAAAATACAAAGGCAAGTTCGGAAATATCTAAGCAACTGCTTTTCTTGAGAGCCGGCTAATTACACTGTTCCACAAAAAAAATCTTTAATATGCTTTTAATTTGCTTCCTAATTTTGGGTCTTGAAAAAAAAATATGTCTACAGAATTTTTAAATTAGGTCTAGTTTTTGAGATACACTACTTGCGCTTCAGTAATATATTCATAGTGTAAAGCAATATTACAACAATCTGATATTTTCTTGATGCAACATAATTAAAAGTTGTTTTCATTTAATCAATCAATCACAAATAACAACACAACATGAGAAAAAAAAAACATTTGAAATTGAAAACCAATTAAAAGTACTATCTGAAATAGTGGTCTATTCACAAGCGATCCTATTTACTTCACTTGTACTCCTCTTCTGGGGCATCTCTTGTCACAAGCGTTCCACCTATCCTGATATCTTTGTTCCATTACTGAAATGTCTTGGTGGAACCGCTTACTGTACTCATCACTTACTTCACCCTAGTTGTCGGGGAAGAAGTTCAGACTAGAGTCGAGAAATCTTACAGCCTAATTGATGATACTTTACTAGAAGGTTTTTCGCAAGGTCAACATAGTTTCAGCTCTTTGGTTAGCCAAGAAGACACTCACAACACCTTTAAAAGTTTCCCAAGCCGCTTTCTTACTACCCTTGGGCTATATATTGAAACTGAGATCAACCAATGTTTATGTTTGAAAACTGTAATTTGGACATCATAATCATGTAGAAAGGACATAACTCAACAGCAAATGCTGTATTCTTCTAAACTACTTATTTAAAATAATGATTAAAACACCAATCAAATTATTATGAATATTGAATACTATGGGGTAGATTTGCATCAAAGATAGAGGAAAACCAATGTCACTACTTATGTTGTAAATAACCATTTTTAATACCCTTTAATCTTAAAGATACAACTTACAGTATTTAGTCTTTAATAGGTATATAGGTGCTATGTAGTGGTTACAACTTACAAAGATATAAAGAGAGGTGAAGAGACCATCTCTTTAAAAAGACTACATATATAGCACTCAAGGGGTTAATTGGCATATAACAGTCCTTAAACTGAATAAAAAAACAGTATACAACTTGCAGCAGCAATGTTGAAATGAGAAAGGGGTAATTGACAACAATGTATGTGTAGAGGGATTAGACTTCAATTTAAAAATTAACTTTTATTAGAAAAAAAACACAATTAAAATAGGAGAGTAAACATTTAAACCACTCTTAGGTACCTACAGTGATAGTAGTAAGGTTAGTGAGCAAATTCAATGACCAAGATCAAAATATGATAGACCCATACAGTATGTACTGAACAACAACTTGTATGTACGGTAGCTAAGCTGCAAATAATACCCACACAAATTGTATTCACATACAAATACCACTGAAAGTTGGCCAGTAAATCCTTATGTAGTGTTCACTGTGAGTCAGGACTATCCGGCGGTTTACAACCTAGCTGTAAGCATGGTTTGAGAGGATATAGTTGGCTATGAGATAGATTAAAGTGGCTTTCTGAACATCAGCCGTCACATGCTAAACTACTATTGATTCCTGTTAAATCATATTGTGGTAGTACTAAATTAGCAGTAGTGCAGCATCAAATGGAGCTGCTGTATGTTCCGGCATGTGTTTAAGACAGTTAGCTTAAAGATCTGCACAGAAACTGGTTCTAAATAGTTGAAAGTGCCTAACGCTTCTATTACAAGTCTTGTAGGTATAGGTGTAGCGCACACCTTTTTGGCCGTCATGCAACGTCAGTGCCGCACTTTTAAAAATGTCCTTTTTCAATGGGACTTCCATAGCACCGGTATTACGAGTTTGCCTTGGAGGCCAAAAAGTGAGCGGTACAGCTAATACCGACAAGATCTGTACCGCCATCTAAATTCAGTAGTTATGAGTTTTATGTTACAAAGCTGTAGCATAAAACTCATAATTAAAGTGTTAAAAAGTACACTAACACCTATAAACTACCTATTAACCCCTAAACCGAGGCCCTCCCGCATCGCAAACACTATAATAAAATGATTAACCCCTAATCTGCCGCTCCGGGCATGGCTACCACTAAATAAATGTAACCCCTATTCCGGCGCTCCCCAACATCGTCACCACTATAATAAACCTATTAACCCCTAAAACACAAGCCCCCCCATAACGAAATATACTAAAATAAATTATTAACCCCTAAACCTCTGACCTCCCACATAACTACATAAATATATTAACCCCTAAACCTAACCCTAACTCTAACGTAACCCTAAGCATAAATCTAACCCAAACCCTACACCCCTAACTTAAATATAATTAAAATAAATGTAAATAAACCTTACAATTATTACCTAAAAAATTCCTATTTAAAACTAAATACATACTTACCTGTAAAAAAACAAACTAACGGCTAGATTTAGAGTTGGGCGGTAGCCTACAAAACCAGCGTTAGAGGCTCCTAACGCTGGTTTTTACCGCCCTCTGGTATTTGGAGTCAGTCAGGAAAGGGTCTAACGCTCACTTTGCAGCCGTGACTTTTCCATACCGCAGATCCCCCTACGCCATTTGCGTATCCTAACTTTTCAATGGGATCTTTCTAACGCCGGTATTTAGAGTCGTGGCTGAAGTGAGCGTTAGAAATCTAACGACAAAACTCCAGCCGCAGAAAAAAGTCAGTTAGTTAAGAGCTTTCTGGGCTAACGCCGGTTTATAAAGCTCTTAACTACTGTGCTCTAAAGTACACTAACACCCATAAACTACCTATGTACCCCTAAACCGAGGTCCCCCCACATCGCCGCCACTCTATTAAAATTTTTTAACCCCTAATCTGCCGACCGCACACTGCTGCCACCTACGTTATCCCTATGAACCCCTAATCTGCTGCCCCTAACACCGCCGACCCCTATATTATATTTATTAACCCCTAATATGCTGCCCCCAACGTCGCCGCTACCTACCTACACTTATTAACCCCTAATCCGCCTCACTCCCGCCTCAATAACCCTATAATAAATAGTATTAACCCCTAATCTGCCCTCCCTAACATCGCCGACACCTAACTTCAAGTATTAACCCCTAATCTGCCGATCGGAGTTCACCGCTACTCTAATAATTTTTTTAACCCCTAAAGCTAATTTAACCCTAACACCCCCCTAAGTTAAATATAATTTTATTCTAACAAAATAAATTAACTCTTATTAAATAAATTATTCCTATTTAAATATAAATACTTACCTGTAAAATAAACCCTAATATAGCTACAATATAAATTATAATTATATTGTAGCTATTTTAGGATTAATATTTATTTTACAGGCAACTTTGTAATTATTTTAACCAGGTACAATAGCTATTAAATAGTTAATAACTATTTAATAGTTACCTAGTTAAAATAATTACAAAATTACCTGTAAAATAAATCCTAACCTAAGTTACAATTAAACCTAACACTACACTATCAATAAATAAATTAAATACAATACCTACAAATAAATACAATTAAATAAACTAACTAAAGTACAAAAAATAAAAAAGAACTAAGTTACAAAAAATAAAAAAATATTTACAAACATTAGAAAAATATTACAACAATTTTAAACTAATTACACCTACTCTAAGCCCCCTAAAAAAATAACAAAGCCCCCCAAAATAAAAAATGCCCTACCCTATTCTAAAATTAAAATAGAAAATCTCTTTTACCTTACCAGCCCTGAAAAGGGCCCTTTGCGGGGCATGCCCCAAAGAATTCAGCTCTTTTGCGTGTAAAAAAAAAACATACAATACCCCCCCAACATTACAAGCCACCACCCACATACCCCTAATCTAACCCAAACCCCCCTTAAATAAACCTAACACTAAGCCCCTGAAGATCTCCCTACCTTGTCTTCACCACACCGGGTCCCGATCTGTCCAGAAGAGCCTCCGATGTCTTGATCCAAGCCCAAGTGGGGGGCTGAAGAGTGACGTCCATCCTCAGGCTGAAGTCTGGATCCAAGCGGCGGATGAAGAAATCCATCATCGGGCTGAAGTCTTGATCCAAGCGGGCGCTGAAGAAGTCCATAATCGGGATGAAGTCTTCTATGAAGCAGCATCTTCAATCTTCTTTCTTCCGGAGCCATCATCTTTCAGCCAACGCGGAACATCCTCTTCTACCGACGCCTACTCGCCGAATGACGGTTCCTTTAAATTACGTCATCTAAGATGGCATCCGTTGAATTCCGATTGGCTGATAGGATTCTATCAGCCAATCGGAATTAAGGTAGGAAAATTCTGATTGGCTGATGGAATCAGCCAATCAGATTCAAGTTCAATCCGATTGGCTGATCCGATCAGCCAATCAGATTGAGCTCGCATTCTATTGGCTGTTCCGATCAGCCAATAGAATGCAAGCTCAATCTGATTGGCTTATTCCATCAGCCAATCAGAATTTTCCTACCTTAATTCCGATTGGCTGATAGAATCCTATCAGCCAATCGGAATTCGACGGACGCCATCTTGGATGACGTCATTTAAAGGAACCCTCATTCGGCGAGTAGGCGTCGGTAGAAGAGGATGTTCCGCGTCGGCTGGAAGATGATGGCTCCGGAAGAAAGAAGATTGAAGATGCTGCTTCATAGAAGACTTCATCCCGATTATGGACTTCTTCAGCGCCCGCTTGGATCAAGACTTCAGCCCGATGATGGATTTCTTCAGCCGCCGCTTGGATCCAGACTTCAGCCCGAGGATGGATGTCACTCTTCAGCCCCCCGCTTGGGCTTGGATCAAGACATCGGAGGCTCTTCTGGACAGATCGGGACCCGGTGTGGTGAAGACAAGGTAGGGAGATCTTCAGGAGCTTAGTGTTAGGTTTATTTAAGGGGGGTTTGGGTTAGATTAGGGGTATGTGGGTGGTGGGTTGTAATGTGGGGGGGGTATTTTTTTTTTTTTTTTTTTACAGGCAAAATAGCTGAATTCTTTGGGGCATGCCCCACAAAGGGCCCTTTTCAGGGCTGGTAAGGTAAAAGAGCTTTTCTATTTTAATTTTAGAATAGGGTAGGGCATTTTTTTATTTTGGGGGCTTTGTTATTTTATTAGGGGGCTTAGAGTAGGTGTAATTAGTTTAAAATTGTTGTAATATTTTTCTAATGTTTGTAAATATTTTTTTATTTTTTGTAACTTAGTTCTTTTTTATTTTTTGTACTTTCGTTAGGGGGGTGTTAGGGTTAGAATTAGCTTTAGGGGTTAAAAATATATTAGAGTAGCGGTGAGCTCCGATCGGCAGATTAGGGGTTAATAATTGAAGTTAGGTGTTGGCGATGTTAGGGAGGGCAGAGTAGGGGTTAATACTATTTAATATAGGGTTATTGAGGTGGGAATGAGGCGGATTAGGGGTTAATAACTTTATTACAATAGCGATGCAGTCCGCTCGGCAGATTAGGGGTTAATAAGTGTAGGCAGGTGGAGGCGACATTGAGGGGGGCAGATTAGGGGTTAATAAATATAATATAGGGGTCGGCGGTGTTAGGGGCAGCAGATTAGGGGTACATAGCTATAATGTAGCTTGAGGTGGTGTACGGAGCGGCAGATTAGGGGTTAATAATAATATGCAGGGGTCAGCAATAGCGGGGGCGGCAGATTAGGGGTTAATAAGTGTAAGGTTAGGGGTGTTTAGACTCGGGGTTCATGTTAGGGTGTTAGGTGCAGACTTAGAAAGTGTTTCTGCATAGCAAACAATGGGGCTGCGTTAGGAGATGAACGCTACTTTTTTGCAGGTGTTAGGTTTTTTTTTCAGCTCAAACAGCCCCATTGTTTTCTATGGGGGAATCGTGCACGAGCACGTTTTTGAAGCTGGCCGCGTCCATAAGCACCGCTGGTATCGAGAGTTGCAGTGGCGTTAAATATGCTCTACGCTCCCTTTTTTGGAGCCTAACACAGCCCTTCTGTGAACTCTAAATACCAGCGGTATTTAAAAGGTGCGGGGGAAAAAAAGCATGCGTAGCTAACGCACCCCTTTGGCCGCAGAACTCTAAATCTAGCCGTAAGCTAGCTACAATATAACTAATAGCTATATTGTAGCTATCTTAGGTTTTATTTTTATTTCACAGCTAAGTTTCTATTTATTTTAACTAGGTAGACTAGTTAGTAAATAGTTATTAACTATTTACTAACTACCTAGTTAAAATAAATACAACTTTACCTGTAAAATAAAACCTAACCTGCCTTACAATAAAACCTAACATTACAATCAAATCAAATAAATTAAATCAATCAAATACAATTATCTAAATTACAAAAAAAAACAAAACTCTAAATTACACAAAATAAAAAACAAAATTATCTAATAAAAAAAAACCAATTACTTCTAATCTAGAAGCCCAATCAAAATAAAAAAGCCCCCCAAAATTATAAAACCCCTAGCCTACACTAAACTGCCAATAGCCCTTAAAAGGGCCTTTTGCGGGGCATTGCCACAAAAAAATCAGCTTTTTTACTTGGCAAAAAAAAGCAAAAAGAGCATCCTCTTCTTCCAATCATCGCTGGAAAATGAATTTCACTTTAAAGGGACATAATACTCATATGCTAAATCACTTGAAACTGATGCAGTATAACTGTACAAAGCTGACAGGAAAATATCTCCTGAGCATCTCTATGTAAAAAAAGAAGATATTTTACCTCACAGTTTCCTCAGTTAAGCAGAGTAAGTTCTGTGTAAAAAGTTATCTGTCAGTTACTGCCGAGCTGCAGATAAAAAAAAAATATATATAAACAAATGAACAGCAGCCAATCAGCATCAGCAGTGCTGAGGTCATGAACTCTTTTACTGTGATCTCATGAGATTTGACCTAACTCTCATGAGATTTCATATTAAACTTCCTTAGACTGAATAGGGAAATAAAATGTGTGTTCACGAAGCTCAATCCTTTGGCTGTCCCGGGACAGACATGCTGGTTTGCTATTTAAAGTCCTTTGCAATGGGGTTTGAATACTTAGGACATTTTGAGGTAAAATATCTTTCTTTTTTACATAGAGATGTTCAGGTGATATTTTCTAGTCAGCTTTTTACAGCTATGCTGCATCAGTTTCAAGTGTTTTAACATTTGGGTATCAGCCCACATGGAATAGCTAATAGAATACGAGCTCAATCCTATTGGCTGATTGGATCAGCCAATAGGATTAAAGCTCAATCCTATTGGCTGATTGGATCAGCAAATAGGATTTTTTCCCCTTTAATTCCTATTGGCTGATAGAATTCTATCAGCCAATCGGAATGTAAATGACGCCATCTTGGATGACATCACTTAAAGTGAACTTCATTTTACAGCGAAGATCAAAAGAAAAGGATGCTCCATGCCGGATGTCTTGAAGATGGACCCGCTTTGCGCCGGATGGATTAAGATAGAAGATGCCGTCTGGATGAAGATAGAAGATGCCGTCTGGATGAAGACTTCTGCCCACTTGGATGAAGACTTCTGGCCACTTCGATGAAGATTTCTGCCTGCTTGGATGAAGACTTCTGCTGGCTGGATAAGGATGGATGTCCGATCTTCAAAAACTGTAAGTGGATCATCGGGGGTTAGTGTTAGTTTTTTTAAAGGGTTTATTGGGTGTGTTTTTTTTAGCTTATGGTTTGGGCACCGTAAAAGAGCTAAATGCCCTTTTAAGGGCAATGGTTAGCTTAGGTTTATTTAGATAGAGTTTTATTTGGGGGGGTTTGGTTGGGTGGGTGGTGGGTTTTACAGTTGGTGGAGTGTTTGTCATTTTTATTGCCAGGTAAAAAAGCTGATTTCTTTGGGGCAATGCCTCACAAAAGGCCCTTTTAAGGGCTATTGGCAGTTTAGTGTAGGCTAGGGGTTTTATTATTTGGGGGGGCTTTTTATTTTGATAGTGCTATTAGATGAGGAGTAATTGTTTTTTTTTATTTGATAATTTAGTTTTTTATTTTCTGTAATTTTTTTGTAATTTAGATAATTGTATTTGATTAATTTAATTTATTTGATTTGATTGTAATGTTAGGTTGTATTGTAAGGCAGGTTAGGTTTTATTTTACAGGTAAATTTGTATTTATTTTTACTATGTAGTTAGTAAATAGTTGAAGAGACATAAGGTTTGGTGGTAGCTTGTCACATGGGTTGTAATTGCAGCAGTGAGTAAAGACAAATCAAGATTTATTTTGGGTAGGATGAAAACAAACCAAAGAGAAGGTAAGCCTCTCTGAATAGATGGGTTTTCAAAGAGCATGTGAAGCTATACACGGTTGGAGGTCTGACTGAGCGGGGTAGAGAGCTCCAGAGGATAGAAGCAGCATGTGCAAAGACTTGGAGGCAGGAGACGGACTTAGAGATAATAGGATGGATCGATGTTGGTCAGAGTTTGATCGAAGAGGACGACTCTGGAGTGCGTAGAGATGAATGAGGAAATATAGTTGGGAGTTAGGCTGTTGGGTGATTTATTACTAAGGGTTAATACTTTGAGTTGTATTCTAGAGTGTATGGGGTGTAAGTGTAGAGTGGAGTAGCTGAAGTAGATCGGTGACTTAGGTGGATAACAAAATTGTCCACATAATATGGACTATTTTCTCAAAATTTTGTTGGATGAGAAAATTGTCCATATATAGCAATATATGAGTAAATTGTCCATATTTTATTTTTTATGTGGATTTTTGCTATTCAATGTTTTATTGAATAAAACAGACATGCTTTTTATAATCAACGGATTGTGGTTTAAATAAAAATAATACAGAACGAGTTACAAAAAAGTATAAATAGGGTCAATGGTTAATGAAATAAAATTGCTTAAAACCAAAATGCCATACTGCCATCTGCTGTTCAAATCCCAAGCAGAAATATACGACATCAGAAATGTAAAACAAAGTAGAACAGAATATATGATTAAGGAAACCAAAGTTATCATTTATTATAACTGAAAAAAAAATCTGTTGTCTTGATACAATAGTTTTATTATATTTTTTGACACATATTATAATGAAAGTTTTACTAAATAATTTCAGGTTTTGGAAAATTTCTATTTTCTACCTTATTTTTAGCAAGAAAAAATACCACTATCAACCAGTAGATGGCAGTACAAGCTTATTATTAAGAATGAGTACCAGTGGGTGATCTTTTCTTAAGGTGGTCTGAAACAGTTCTTAAGAAATGAACCATTCACTGGAGGTGTATGATTAATTCTGTAAATATTATGTTTTGAATATCAAGAGTGTTGTTAACAGTGAAAATATTATTTTATGATTCTTGTATAGACAGCTGTTTCTCATTTTAATGAAAACTGATGCAGAAGCCAGTTGGTCTTTTTCGGAAATACCATTTTCATTAAGCTTAGTAGCTTCCCCCCCCCCCCCCCTATTTCACAAGTTACAAATGATTTCTTTATATATGATTTCATCAAAGCTAACACTGTCATTAAGGGTTTTAAAAACAATATATACGCATTAAATTAATACAGAATAACCTTGGTTTCCAAGGAAATATTATATTTTGTTATATTATTATAGGGATTTCTGTCATGGGTTAGCATAAGATTTAAGGATGAGGTCATAAGTCATGGAATTACAACTTTCTGGGAAGTTTAGAACAGACACACACAAGACCATGAGCTACTGTGTAAGAAATATCATTAAATCACATGAACTTGCAGAGAAGCAAAAATATTTTAGGATAGAATTTCTATGACGTTAGAATTTAAAAAAAAATTGTGTTTTCTTACAGCTAAATCTCTATGTGAGGAAAATTAGCTGTTTATGTGGTTTTGCAGTATATACAAACGTCTTAATTTATTAAATGCATATTACATACATATTAAATGCATATTACTTACATATTAAATGCATATTACATACATATTAAATACATATTACATACATATTAAATACATATTACATACATATTAAATACAGGGAGTGCAGAATTATTAGGCAAATGAGTATTTTGACCACATCATCCTCTTTATGGATGTTGTCTTACTTCAAGCTGTATAGGCTCGAAAGCCTACTACCAATTAAGCATATTAGGTGATGTGCATCTCTGTAATGAGAAGGGGTGTGGTCTAATGACATCAACACCCTATATCAGGTGTGCATAATTTTTAGGCAACTTCCTTTCCTTTGGCAAAATGGGTCAAAAGAAGGACTTGACAGGCTCAGAAAAGTCAAAAATAGTGAGATATCTTGCAGAGGGATGCAGCACTCTTAAAATTGCAAAGCTTCTGAAGCGTGATCATCGAACAATCAAGCGTTTCATTCAAAATAGTCAACAGGGTCGCAAGAAGCGTGTGGAAAAACTAAGGTGCAAAATAACTGCCCATGAACTGAGAAAAGTCAAGCGTGCAGCTGCCAAGATGCCACTTGCCACCAGTTTGGCCATATTTCAGAGCTGCAACATCACTGGAGTGCCCAAAAGCACAAGGTGTGCAATACTCAGAGACATGGCCAAGGTAAGAAAGGCTGAAAGACGACCACCACTGAACAAGACACACAAGCTGAAACGTCAAGACTGGGCCAAGAAATATCTCAAGACTGATTTTTCTAAGGTTTTATGGACTGATGAAATGAGAGTGAGTCTTGATGGGCCAGATGGATGGGCCTGTGGCTGGATTGGTAAAGGGCAGAGAGCTCCAGTCCGACTCAGACGCCAGCAAGGTGGAGGTGGAGTACTGGTTTGGGCTGGTATCATCAAAGATGAGCTTGTGGGGCCTTTTCGGGTTGAGGATGGAGTCAAGCTCAACTCCCAGTCCTACTGCCAGTTTCTGGAAGACACCTTCTTCAAGCAGTGGTACAGGAAGAAGTCTGCATCCTTCAAGAAAAACATGATTTTCATGCAGGACAATGCTCCATCACACGCGTCCAAGTACTCCACAGCGTGGCTGGCAAGAAAGGGTATAAAATAAGAAAATCTAATGACATGGCCTCCTTGTTCACCTGATTTGAACCCCATTGAGAACCTGTGGTCCATCATCAAATGTGAGATTTACAAGGAGGGAAAACAGTACACCTCTCTGAACAGTGTCTGGGAGGCTGTGGTTGCTGCTGCACACAATGTTGATGGTGAACAGATCAAAACACTGACAGAATCCATGGATGGCAGGCTTTTGAGTGTCCTTGCAAAGAAAGGTGGCTATATTGGTCACTGATTTGTTTTTGAATGTCAGAAATGTATATTTGTGAATGTTGAGATGTTATATTGGTTTCACTGGTAAAAATAAATAATTGAAATGGGTATATATTTGTTTTTTGTTAAGTTGCCTAATAATTATGCACAGTAATAGTCACCTGCACACACAGATATCCCCCTAAAATAGCTATAACTAAAAACAAACTAAAAACTACTTCCAAAACTATTCAGCTTTGATATTAATGAGTTTTTTGGGTTCATTGAGAACATGGTTGTTGTTCAATAATAAAATTAATCCTCAAAAATACAACTTGCCTAATAATTCTGCACTCCCTGTACATATTAAATGCATATTACATACATATTAAATGCACATTACATACATATTAAATACATATTACATACATATTAAATGCATATTGCATACATATTAAATGCATATTACATACATATTAAATACATATCACATACATATTAAATGCATATTACATACATATTAAATACATATTTAAATGCATATTACACACATATTAAATGCATATTACATACATATTACATACATATTAAATGCATATTGCATACATATTAAATACATATTACATACATATTAAATGCATATTACAAACATATTAAATACATATTAAATGAATATTACATACATATTAAATGCATATTACATACATATTAAATACATATTACATACATATTAAATACATATCACATACATATTAAATGCATATTACATACATTTACAAATGCATATTACATACATATTAAATACATATTACATACATATTAAATGCATATTACATACATATTAAATACATATTACATACATATTAAATGCATATTGCATACATATTAAATACATATTAAATGCATATTACATACATATTAAATGCATATTACATACATATTAAATACATATTACATACATATTAAATGCATATTACATGCATATTAAATACATATTAAAATAAAGTAACATATCTACTGTTTTTTAAATATCCATGTGTAACTGCTGTAATATATATCATTGATGTAAACAAACAGTAAACACTTTGATATTGTGCGTTAAAATGTTTAATTCTGCATAGTAAAAAATTTTTATAATAAACTTTCATATTTATCTTATTTTGCCCCTTTCCTTTAAATTTAAAGGGACATGAAACACAAAAAAAGGAATCAGATAAATCATACTATTTTAAACTACTTTTTTATTTAATACTATTATGAAATTTGCTTTATTCTTTTGGTATCCTTTGTTGAAGGAGCATTGGAAAGTTATTTAAAGTTGCCTGCTCTATCTAAATCATGAAATACTTTTTTGGAGTTTAATGTCACTTTATGCCTGAAATGATTGACTTTCCAGTCCTAGAAACTTAAAGAGCACATATCTTATCTTATCATTTCTGCTGATGCCAATCAATAGAGGGTTTTTTTTACACAATGACAGGGGCAAGACCTGTCTTCTCCATACTCAAGTACAGATTAGCTCCTCCAAATGGATGGAGGGTGGAGTTAAACCATTGGGAAAAAAGACAAATCAAGGTGTTAATCTGTTCTAATATATCAGGCTCTGCTGTTATATTGCTCTGCTGAAAGATGCACACAAATGTAGTAATTACCAGGTGTTTCCTATCCCTTTAAAGGGGCATATAAGTTGACTGTACAGTCTCAGCATAATATTGTAATGCACTTAAAAGGGCCGGATTACTAGTGGATCGCTAATTATCGAGTGCCCGTAATTGGGCAAATTCTCACAGCGCGGGATAAATGACCAGCCATTACAAGTGGCTGGTTATTGCTACCGTTAATTTTCTAAATGTCCCCCAATTTCCCCCAAATTTTAGAGTAGTGTGCTTTATTAAAAAATACAAATAGTAGCATCTTTATTTCTTAATAAAGTAACTGCAAAAATCAGTTATAAGGAGTTGGGTGTGGGGTGTGGGGTTTACATTGCGTTCTATGGGGCACTTGTGTTCCTAGTAAATGTATATGTTTCTGCTTATATACATATATATTTATGTGTTAATATGTGTATATATATATATATATATATATATATATATATATATATATATATATATATATAAAACACAATGAAAGAACAGCACTCCATGAGATAGAACAGAAGCTGGAAAAAACCTTCCATGCATGTCCATTTTTATAATAACTCCTCAGGGTGCACAGTCTTTTAGCACACTATACCCCTTTCACAAAGAAAAAATATCCTGAAGCATATCAGTCTGACCCTGCCCAATGACAGTCCAGCGCCGAAATACCAGGCAATTCTTCTCTGAACAAGGG